>NW_023270807.1:91084746-91091947 GCF_011800145.1 Mirounga leonina | reverse complement strand
AAGAAAGAAAGAAAGAAAGAAAGAAAGAAAGAAAGAAAGAAAGAAAGAAAGAAAGAAAGAAAGAAAGAAAGAAAAGAAAGAAAGAAATTGCTCAGCAGGTGCAGGGGCTTCTGGTTGCACCTGCTGGCATGTGATGTTAGGACCGTGCATCCGGAGAGAGGTGTAGGCTCACGTTGCCATCTGCGATGGTGGGAAGGTGGGCAACCCAGTGCCATTGCGTCAGCAACAGACAGATCATCAGTGGAAAGGGCCAACATCATCTCTTCAGTCTCTCTGGGGGAAAAAAATGTGTTGGTAATTAGAATTTGAATAGTGCTCCACAATTTGCAAAGAAATTTATACATATGCCATCATAATTCAATCCTCACAATAACACTGTTAATTTGGCTTATGATACTTTATTTTCAGAGGGAGTGGAGACTCTGAAAGCCAAGTGCAGTGAGTAGAGGAATGAGCATTGAAGCCTAGTATATGAGGCCATGTCCTACACTCTATTTCTCCATGCTTCCCCCATCCCTTCAACATATTTCTAATCATTTGATCCCAGAACAATAAAGTCTGGACAGCTGCTATGTTACAGGTCATAGTAAAAGGCTTTGGAGTTAGACCTGAGATTAAATAATAGACTTTTCATTTTCTAGAAGTCTCTTTAAGTCACTATATTAGGTTCCTAAGGCGGTTGTAACAAATTACCCCAAACAAGGTGGCTTAAACCAACAGAAACTTATTCCCTTACAATGCTGGAGGCCAGAAGCCAAAACCAAGCGTCTGCAAAGCCACAGGCCCTCCAAAGGCTCTAGGGAGAATCTGTTCCTTGCCTCCTCCAGCTTCTAGTGGCTCCAGTTGTTTTTTTTTTTTTTGGCTGATGGCCACCTCCTGTCTCTGTTTCCTCTTTGTCTTCTCCTCTGTGTGTCTATTTTATAAGGATATGTGTGATCCATTTATAACAAGCTCCTCCTCTCAAGATCCTTCACTTAATTATATCTTTTGCCATATAAGGTAACATTCACAGGTTCTGGGGATTAGGATGTGGACATACCTTTTTGTGGGCCACCATGCAACCCACTAAAGTCACTGAACCTCACGTCTCCCTTCCATAAAAACTAGAATAGTATCACTTATCTGAAGGGTAAAGATTAAATAAGATAATTTAAATAGAACTGTCCAATATATAATAGATACTTGGTAGAAGGGGTTCATCTATTTTTCCTCATCAGGAGAGCTGCTAATATAATCACACCACTTTTGAGATGATTTTTTTTATTTGTCCCATTGGAATAATAGCTAAATGTCTATTCAAATTCCCCCATTCTTTCATTTTCTCTTTAAATTCCTTTTTCTAATGAACCGTATCCCGAAGAGCAGTACACTTTTTGAATTCTATTTTATCATGAACTATGATAGTGCTTCTCAAGCATCTGCAGTGAAGGATCAGTTTTAATTTTGTAAAATAAAATTAAACTGTTGTGATGATGAAAATTGCTAAAAAAAAAGTATCCAAATACTTACTTTGATCTTGTTACAGACCAATAACAATTTGCCCTTGTCAAAGACATCATTTTGAGGATTAAAAATGTGAACATTAAAAGTGAAGCACATATTGAGTACTTTAATTCTATCATTATAGTCAAATTCTCTCATTACTGCAACGGGTTACTTCATACCACCATTTAACCCTAAAAACATAGTATCTGTATTTTTCCTCTTCCCAAGGGGCCTGAGTGGTATATTTTCATGACAGTAAATGTTGATTTCTTTTTTGCTTGCGCTTTGTTTCCATCTAGATGTATACCTTCATCACACAGACCACTATTCTATTTTCCTTCTACCGTATCAGTTTTTGAATAAAGTATGTTTTTCTCTTGATATATTCAGGCTGAATTTTATCCCATAAAACCTTAGTCCTCTCAATAATATTATACTTTTTTTTTTTTTTTTTTTGGTTTAAAACTTCGAGTTCTTTTGGCGCCTCCTTTTCTGTGTTGGCCTATATAGTCTCCTAAGATCATAAATATTCTTTTTTTTTTTTTTTTTTTTTCTGAGAGAGAGAGAGTGCAAGCAAGTGGGGGGAAGCAGCAAAGGGAGAGGGAGAGAGAGAATCTCAAGCAGGCTCCATGCTGAGATGTGAGGCTCCATCCCAGGACCCTGAGGTCATGACCTGAGATGAAATCAAGAGTCGGACGCTTAACCCACCAAGCCACCCAGGCGCCCCCATAAATACTGTTCTTAGTGAACATCTCTATTATTTGTTGAATGAATGAAAGAGTGATAATTACTAAGGACCACCTCCACTATACAAACCCTTTCTCTGGCATGCCCACTGTCCTTATTACCTACTTGGTAGTTGGTCTTGGTTTTTCTCACTGCCCTTTATTCATTCATTTTTGTTAAATATGTTCTCCACTTTGATTTTTTTCATTTTTGTTAAATATGTTCTCCATTTTCAGTAGTTCATCCTACTGACAGTCCTATCATGATCCAGAAGACAAATTCTTTCCTTTAGATACCTTCTATGTAACCAGCTATTACCTGCCTTCTTCTTCCAGAGTCATGACCAATAAACCGGAAGAAGACAAAAAAAGTCCCACTCAACCTTAAATGGTTTCCCTTCCCTACCTGGTCCTAGAGATGTAGATCCTGTGACAACAACTTTTGTTCCCACGTGAACAGAGTAGCATGGATCGGTGAGGTTGGTGATCTTGGCAGGTCCTCTATCATATCTGGAGGCCTGCTCTGAGAAGTTATAGTGCGTAGACCCATGACCACAGCAGGTTTATGCATGGCCATCTCCTCCCAACCAGCAGAGAGTTCACTATCAAATAGTTATGATATGTGTGTTTTATTTGATTGGGATAACAGTTCCATCATTTTTTGAATGCTTAGGAATCTCTTGGAATCTCTTAGAGGTTGGATAATGCCTCTACTTGAATATGTCTGGAATTGCCCTCTAGGAGAAGAACCTCATAAAGCTTCCACGCAGCTTAATTTTCTCTTGCTCATCTTCAGCTGTGTCACAGTTGTCACAGTCCTTATAGGCTCCAGATGGTTAACCTTTAAAAAACAAAACAAAACAAAAAGCTGTGCTCTTCTACTCTATGTTCTATCATTTGTTTCTTTCCAAGGTAGGTTCTGCTTAGGATATTTTACAGAGTACAATATGACTCACCCACCTCCTCCCCTTATTGTTACAGCCCAGAATAAGTACACAGGCCCTTCCAGTTTAAGACAGTATTATTTATTACTGTGGAGAAGTAGTAGGTTAATGACAACAAATGTGAAAAAGCTACCCCCAAAATCAAGACATCTAAGAGTTTTCCTAGCTATTTTCCTTGGCATGTAATTACTGACTTCCTTTCTCTCTAGTATACTTAGAAACCAGAGTGAGGTTTTGTGGATTTTTAGTGTCTTCTACAACTCACATCCTAATATCTGTCCCTGGTGCGGGGCTTTGCCAGTTGACCAGTCTGACATTCCTTTGGGGCCCTATTTGGGGACAGAGACTAGAAAAACCTAAAGATTCCTTCTCTGCACTTCAGGTTATTTCACTCTGAATTTGCAGGTATGTCCTCACTCTTCCTGAGACTAGCCCAGTCTTCCAGCCCTGCAAGCCCTCCTTTTTGTCTCTCCCATTACCCAAGAGAGAAAAGGGTCTTCCTTCTTAACTCCCTGAACACTCGTCCTCCCAGAGGATACCTGTCCTTCCTTGACCAGTGGTCCTATCTTTCACCCTTCCAGGAAATCTGCTTTATGCAGTGCCTGCAACGCACTCAGCGGCCAGGTAAGATGAGTTCTGCTTACAGCCAGTACTTGCTTCTTCCCCTGCTGTTCTCAAATACTATCCAGTGCAGCTTCTCTGATCTTGGCCCTTGTGGCTCCCATCATCTTATAGTAGTCAGGACCAGCTACCTAATTTGCAGGGCCCAATGCAAAGTGAAATTGTGGGTCTCTGTTCAAACATTATTAAGAATTTCAAGACTGCACTAGGACACCATAGACCACATGCAGGGTCCTCTGACTGCAGGATCCCATGCGACTACACAGGCCGCACTTCCATAAAGCCAGCCCTGCTAGGAGCATGTCTTTCTGGACTCTTGGGATAGTCTTCAATCTTGTGTACTCTCCTTTGCCTCAAGGTATCATCTTTGGCTAAATTCACCATATTCATGCTTCAGATTGTCAATTTACAGTAAAAGAGGTTATTTTCCTCAACTAGTCCATAATCTAGCCCTACTCAGGTCAGTTTATTGGCTCTACTCACCCCCTAAATTCTCTGAGATGACCCACAGGGGTGTCCCATTCCCAGGGAAATGACTGTTTTAGAATTAAAATTCTAAAATATAAAAAATAATTTCAGTCATTCATTAGTCATTTGTTGCAGAACTGTTCTCTATCCAGCTTGATGCTAAGGATACAAAAAAAGAGGACACCTGCCCTCATGTAGTTCACAACCCAGTGGAGGTAGGCACACTTAGAGAAATGGATAGAAAACAACTAGAGCAATGCTCTAACAGAAGGATTCAAATTTAAAAACCAAATCAAAAAGAAGTATGAATAAGCCTAATTTCTACCAATGGGAAAAGCTACTTAATTCACCACATCTACTTGTTGACAAAGATTTCCCTTCCCCTCCTTGTTTTTTTCATCTGGCTTATTTTTTGTCTTAGTTCCTCAACACATCCTCACAGTGTGGAGTATGCAGAGGTGCTCCTCAAGCCCTTTCACCTTCTCCTGTAAGCAAGAAACAAGTTATAATTACCACAAACATTGTTGGCCAACCCCTCAAGCACAAAAGAAACATATCATCTACCTACCCTGCCACAGATTGCAACAGTGGCTTTGCTCTCAGTATTTCTTCACCTTCTAGATAAAATAGTAGTGCTTCTGAAATGACTGTAGAAGAAAACTCCTTCTTAAAAAATGTTTTCATTTACCATGGATCATGTTATAAATTGGCCATGTCCTTCTGCCCTAGGGATCTACAGTCAGTAAGAGGGGAGGTAAATTGCTGGCTCTCCAGAAAACTTCCCAAACTCCACAACCAAAAGTTTGGGACTTCAATAAAGCAATAGATATGGAAACAGTTTAGGAAAACCTGGCATCACAGCCAGTCAATGGACTACTTTTTTAAAAATGTGCTGCATTTTTCTACTGCATTGCCTAGGCCGTCAATCTTCATAATCACTCTTTCTTCTCAAGGAAGGATCTCTGACCAAGTTACAATGACTAAAGGAATCATCTTGGCCTTCCTCTAGAGAGGCTAGAGAACCTAGCTGCAGGAAAGAAAATGCTTCCACCCTCCTCCCCCTTACCACCACCACCCCCAATGCTCCCCAACCCCACAGTCAGCTTCAATCCAAATGCCAGAGTCCATAGTAGAGTGACTTGGAAGATAACAGAGCAACAACATGCCAGCAAAAGGACTCTTGGGTTTGGCTTTTGGGGTTTTGTTTTTGTTTTTTTGTTTTTTTTTCCAGAGGCACACTCTGGTCAAGCACCCTTCAGCCACCTACATTAGCCTTCTTCCATCAACCTCCAGGATCAGTCTCACCCATGAATTGCTCATGAATAAGTAGTCACTTATGTCCTAAACATCCAAGGGTGTTAAGAAACCTCTGCTGCTTTGAAGTTTCATCTTCACTTGCCTCCCTTGATTCTTGAAATTCCACCATCAGAGTCATTCCTGCAAGTAATGATATCATTGATTAGATTCTTTCCAGGTGATAGCTCCCAGATCAGATTGTGTTAAGGGGAAAGTGGAAAAAGTATGAAGGTCTAGTGTGCTGATGGGAGAGGAATTTCCATAATAGAGACAAAAGCTCTGAAAGGGAAGCCTGTATCCCAGAAAATAAGTCTATTTTACAACTACACTTAGGCCCAGAACCACTCCTGTCCCACCGAGAACTTGTTCTGATCCTGTTAGTCGAGGTTGTCTTGACTCAACACCTTATAAAAAGACCCCAACTAAAGATCACAGGAAAGCTCAGGCTGATTCTAGTTTATTTCACTGCACCTGATACAACAGTGTTTGCATATGCTTGATCTCCTCAGCCTGAACACTCAGCAATTGGGTGAAATTCTGGAGTTACTATGAACTGCTCATTTCCTTCAGGCAATACAGTGAGAAAAAGAAGACACTTTGTTCATCCTCAAGATTCTTAGAGAGATGGGTTAGCCAGAGGCAATGGCCTCCTCACCTCTGGTTGGCAGACCACTGGAAGAGTTAGTATTCTCTGTGCATTTACCTGTGTAGAGGCAGTAATGGTAGATGTTAAATTAGCCTGCTCACCTATTGGAAGCAATAGGTTATAATGGAAAAAAGCATGGATTTGGAGTCACATAGATCTTCCTAATGCTGCTATTTATTATGTTTTTGACATTGGTTAGATCACCTAATCCCTCTGAGCCTCTGTTTCTTCATTTGTGAAATAGGGATAATGATGCCCACCTTGTAGGGCCATGGGGAGAATACATATGGAGCCCGGCAGACCATAGTCTTTCTACAAATGCAGTGGTCTTCCTCCATTAGTTCCCTATTGGGATGGAGCATATGAAATTACAATGTTCTGCACTATTAAAGCTGTACATCCTAACCCAGAAAAAGAAACCTTTCTAAAATTCTTCCTTGCATCTTAAATACTTTAGTTTAACTGTAGTCTTACTATCTCAAAAAGTTATGTCCCCCAAGACCAGAGAATGAATTTGAAGCTCCCATTGTTTAACATAGCTTTTTTTTTTTTTAAAGATTTTATTTATTTATTTGAGAGACTGAATGAGAGACAGAGAGCACGAGAGGGAAGAGGGTCAGAGGGAGAAGCAGACGCCCCGCCAAGCAGGGAGCCCGATGTGGGACTCGATCCCGGGACTCCAGGATCATGACCTGAGCTGAAGGCAGTTGCTTAACCGACTGAGCCACCCAGGCGCCCTAACATAGCTTTTGATATGATCTCTGTGCATGAAAGAAAATGCAGCTGTCTTCCACATGAAATGAGAAACGTGGGTTTGTTATGGTATATATTTACTTAGGTTCCCCAAATCAATTATTTTAATGTAGTCTAAGAATTACCAACAAATGAATTTATAACATTCTTTCAATGTTGATTTACTGCAGTAGGAACATAAGAAAGAAAGAAAGAAAGAAGAAGAAAGAAAGAAAGAAAGAAAGAAAGAAAGAAAGAAAGAAAGAAAGAAAGAAAGAAAGAAA
>NW_023270807.1:90931874-91084736 GCF_011800145.1 Mirounga leonina | reverse complement strand
AAAGAAAGAAAGAAAGAAAGAAAGAAAGAAAGAAAGAAAGAAAGAAAAGAAAGAAAGAGGGCGCCTGGGTGGCTCAGTCGTTAAGCGTCTGCCTTCGGCTCAGGTCATGATCCCAGGGTCCTGGGATCGAGCCCCACATGGGGCTCCCTGCTCAGCGGGAAGCCTGCTTCTCCCTCTCCCACTCCCCCTGCTTGTGTTCCTGCTCTTGCTATCTCTCTCTCTGTCAAATAAATAAATAAAATCTTAAAAAAAAAAAGAAAGAAAGGAAAGAAAGAAAGAAAGAAAGAAAGAAGAAAGAAAGAAAGAAAGAAAGAAAGAAAGAAAGAAAGAAAGAAAGGAAGGAAGGAAGAAAGAAAGAAAGGAGAGAGAAAAAAAGAAAAGGAAGAGAAGGAAGGAAGGATCCTATCAACTTATTGTGTGAACACCCAAATAATACTTAATATTTCAGAGATACACAAACTTTATGGTGCCAACTAATCATCTAGGGATCTTATTGCAGGTTCTGTCTTAGAATCAGAATTATTCTGAAGCTGGGCCTGAGATTCTGCATTTTCAACCGTAGGTGTGGCCAACTGCTGGTTGAGGCTCACAGGAGTAGCAAAAACCTGAACAACCGAAAAGGAAAGCGAAGGTGAGAGAAAAGCAGGAGAGAGCAGTATCTCAGAAGTCAAGGGAAGGTACAGACAAGAAGATCTATAAACACTCACATGTACAAATATTAGAATAAAGTATGCTTTATTATATAGAAAAAAAAAAATATTTCAGAGATACAATAGAAAAGTATCCTGACCTTATACCTGCAAAAAATCCCTCCCTCCAAAAAAGGTTTAATTTATTTATGCAGTTCAAAAAATAAAAAGTTGTGACTATATTACAAGCCTCTAAGGCTTTCTCAAAACAAAAGTAATCTATAGCCTGGACTCAAAAAATAAAAAGACTTACCACAGGCTTCAAATTCCTGAGGTGGGAGTTTTCCATAGATCACAGCAAACTGATCATGCGTAGAAAGGCTGACACAGCAAGGGTCACTAAGGAAAGGAAGAGAAACACAAGGGAGAAATGAAAAAGAAAAGAAAGGAAGAAAAAATGCTACTTTCTCTTTTTCGGCATATATAATTTCTATGAAAGAGCTTCTGAAACGCTCAACCCTAGGTAAATATTCAATCAGGTAATTAGTTTTGAAAAGCTTTTCAAATTCCAGATAATAATGCAGTTGGGCAAAATGGTGTTTCTTTGGGGACCCCAATGAGAAATAATAAATTTTTGGTGATTAATGGCACTTATGTGCTCTTGGACATTAAAAACATTTTCTGCTCTTGAGTCACAACGGAAGCTACAGCTTGAATTTTATTGTTCAATTTGCCTTTTCCTTTCCTGGGTGAGCCAGCACTGGATTTAGAAGTTGAAAGTTTATAGAGTCAGCAGGACCCCAAGGGACTGAGAGCTAAGCTGAGCCAATGAGGATAATGCCAAAGATTATCTACCCTCCGTGAAAAAGCGGGATTCAGAAAAGAAAAAGAAGGAAGGGTGATTGTAAAGACTGACAGTCTGTAACTTAGACAAAATTTCTTTGGGGGGGGTTGGCAAATCTCGTTTTAAAAAAACAAACAAACAAAAAATTTCCTGGTTCACAGTTGTCAAAGCTCTTCTTTTTTTTCCATCTTTGGCACATGGTCAAAGGACAAACTGATGTCTTCCCAGAGGACTGGAGGAGGATGCATGAGTCTTCAGACTCGGTACAGCAAGGCTCACAGCTAAAAGCAGAGGGTTGAGAGTTAGGACGCTTTCGGGGGTTGAAAGGAAAAGATTTTTGCTCAGTCAACGATGGGTTTTGTCAGTGTTGACGTGCTTTTCCCTGCGTCCTTAAAGAAGTTCCCCAAGTTGGACCTTGGGCATTACCTAAACACTAAACAGGACTATCTCTATCTTTCTGTAATGTTCTTCAAGCACATTTTAGTTACACTTTACAAAACCATCCTTGTCATTTTCCCCAGTCTTGGCAGTGACTGAAAACAGTGCAAAATAGAAAGCTTTCATGGGAACAGTTACCCATATCGAAATTAATACAGTCTTGCCAGTCCTGTAATGTGTTTTCTCTAGCCTTAATCTCCCCATCTGTAAAATGGAGAGGACATCTAGGTCCATAAAGACCACAGGTACAAGGTATCCAATTTATAAAGACCCGGAGCTAAGACTTCAGGAATCTGAAAGAAACAAAAACAAACAAGCAAACAAAATATCTCAAGGGAGTACTGGATTAGGGTCTCAACTCTCCCACCTCCTGGGACTGTCCAATCCAGGAGCTTCAACGAGGTCCACGAGGGAAGGCTTATCTTCTCCTATTGGGTAAGTTTACTGAAAATGCGGGTAAATGCACCTCTCTTTTCCTCTGTGTCCCAATTTCCTGTAAACGATAAAACTGTAAAACAAAAAGTAATAAGATCCAAATCTTCCTGCTGGGGACTTGATGAAGATGAATTAGACACTGACACTCAGGAAAAGATGGAAGGCTCTCCATGACAGAGGCCAAACTAATTCAAAATGAAAATCATCAATTTGAGTGTGCTCACATGTTACTTAAAAATCAATGAAGAAACAAAGTGAGGGAACCCTGAAGCCATTTTAGCACCCCTGCTTTCGCACTCCACTCTAACTTAGCAGCCTTGAAATATCTTGGCTCTGAAAACCCAGTCAATCATCATTAATAATGATATTTTTATAGCACTTTAAAAATTGGAATTTCCAGAGCCACTTTGATAGATGCCCTGTCACTACCTTGCCATTTGCGTAATTTTTTTTCTGAGTTGTTTTTTCCCCTGTATTTAAAGAATTTTTTAACAGAGAAGAGGAGGATTTTTCTTTTGATTGAAAAATTCATAAGGATGGCACAGCTTGCCCTTGCTACGAATCCCTTACTAATGAGCAGTGTAATTTAGTGATTATACAAGGACTTTCAACTTTAACGATTGTAGAACTCGAGTTTACTTAAGGAGTTAAAACAAATGCCTGCCTGTTGCCTTCAGATCTGGAATGAGAGTTCAGTGAGTTTGCACAAAGATGAAAAAGATTAGAGGCAAAGCCAGGTTGTTGTTTTCTCTGATACACAAACATCTCGAGCAATTTACCTGTTGTTTTTCTCACTGTGAACCTTTAGGAATTACTTAGTACCTCTAGTGTGACTTGCCCAGAAAATTCAGAATATTCCTTCAAAATATTTTAATTCATTAAGTTATAAATAAATTAGGCAAATTTTCCTCTGCTTCTGGCTTTATCTGATCATTTCTTCCTCATACACACACACACACACACAGAGACACACACACACACACCAAACGGCACTGAGTATTCCTTGCCTTTGAAAATGCAGATGAAATTTCTTATTTCTCTTGTAACTTCCACAAAACTATCCAAGCTTATGAGATATGTTGGCCACCTCCAACTTTGAAAGGGAACTCAAACAATTCATGTTTAACCTCTGAGCCAAAAAAAAGCCTGAATTTTTTCAAAAGTTAGTATTGTTTTGTTTTTTCCCCCCTTGTAGCTTCTTTTATTCTTTGCCTCCAAAAGACTGCACAGGAATTTTTATCACCACTGGGGGCTTAATACTGGTGGTGAAAAAAACGAGTTCCTGTCCTGGTGCTGAACTAAAAAGGAATACATGTCTTGGATGTATCAGGTTTCTTTGTCTAGCAAACAAAAATAAAGGGATCTAGTTTACTGGAATAGTTGCAGTGCTCATTAAAATTGATGACTTCGAAGATTCTGTGCCTCTCTTCCTTTAACCAGGGCCATCAGCCAAGAATCTGCTGTGCTGTTAAAGACATCATGTTATTGGGGTGTTGTAAAACAGACCACTGCTGTTGCCTGTGCTCACCCTTCATGTTTCAGTGTGACAGCGAGAGAGGCCTAGGGGCACTGGCAGAGGATGGGCCTCGCCATTTGGCCAAGGGGCGCCAGTAGAATAGATGTATGGGACTAAGACGCAACCTCATATCTTTTAGCCATGAACATCAAGTTCGAAAGAGAAAGAAGAGCTGGATTAGCATGAGGCGGAGTTCAGTTTTTCTTAGAAATGTGCGACTCTGCAAAAGTGTGCCTTTATTTTTGGCACAAATTGCTATAGCAAATTACATAGCTTATCAGATGTGGTTTTTTGGGCTCAGTGGAGAAGCCACCGCAGGGACTTGTTCTCTTTGTTGTTTGTTCCCAGTTGGGAATTTGGATAGATCAGTGTCCTCTTATATTTCAGGAACAGGCTTTAATAATAAGTGCTAACACTATTCGTGATCCAATTAAACTCACATTATTACAATTGACCAAATTAGACCTTGGACTTACAAGAGATTTCCATTCTGCCCTAAGGGAGGTAAGATACAAAGTTTGAAACTCCATGTCACAGATTAGCCAACTGGACCACGTAAACTTTGGGGGGAGTGAAGAGAACAGAACAGGGCAGGAGGTCAAGCCCAGTGAATGAGGAGTTTCAGGGAGAACATTCTCACTTCTTCTCTCCAGCCCTCTCTCTCCTTTATTTCTTGACCGTCTATGTAGATTCACCCTCATCTAGGTGAATGTCACTTTTGATATTATTTCTATTTATTTTGTTGCCAAAAATGGAGAATAGATTGAAAACATAATTATAGAAACAGAAATTTTCCACTAGCTAAAATAACCATCGAGTACTCACGTGTTCGTTGGTTTATTCACTCATTTATACCAAGATAAAGCACATACCAGGGGGGATGCAAAAGAAGTATAAATTAGCGTTCAAGGAGGCCAATTTATTAAAAGTACAACACAAGACAATAGGTAAGCAAGTGCATCACACCCAGGAGCACAGTGTTGAAGGTAGAGGGAAAAGTCAATGTGGAACAGAGAGGCTTAGTAAAGAACAACTCCTGGGAGAAGATGAATCTTAATTGGAAACTTCAATGCTGCATAGATCTTCAAGTGTTTTTTCGCTTTGGAACCCTTTTCTTCCAATGAAATCTTAACACAGAAATCCAAGCAGAGCCAGAAGAACAGAGCCCAGCTCTCACCCTCTCCACTTCCCATATTCCTCCCCTGTGTTTCCCTTACCTTCAAGGTTCACAACTGGAGAATCATGGGCATCGATAAAAAGCAAGTTAAGGAAGAGAAGGAAGGCAGCACTGGGTGTGGAGAACAGCATGAGTAAAGCTGAATGAACAGGTATGATAGAAATGTTTTGAATGAGTCCAATGAAAGCATTTAGGCAAAGAAATCTGCCTGAAGTTGATTCCATAGGCCTTAGGGGACACATTGACGATTCTCAAATTGAAGAGTGATGTGATAGAAATGAACATTTAAGGATATTAACATGGCAACTATATGCTGATGGTTTGCAATAGAGAGAGTCCAGTGAGGATGCAACTGGAGTAATCCGAATGTCAGAAATAGAGGGCCCCCAACAGAGTCGCAACTTCAAAAATAGGGGTGCAGCCAATAGGTCTTAGTGATTGATTAAATATGGGAGTGATGGAAATACAGGCTTGAAAGTCATTTTTTTACTGAGGTATTTATATTATACACTTGTAAGAATCTGTAGTTTGTCCACGGCCTTTATCTCTATTAGTCATTATACATTTGTGTGATTATTTTTCTAATACATTTCTACCCCTGGACTGCAATACTCCATGAGATCGGGGACTCTGCCTGTTTGGTACTAGAACTTAGCATCATAGGTATAAAACAGCCACGCATATTTGTGAAATTAAGAAACTCAATAAATGATGGTGTCATTGACTTTATTAAAAGAACTAGAGAAAAGTAGTTGAGTTCGATCTTTATCATATTTTTCTTAGATGTAGAAAATAGGTCTAAATTCAGATTTCTTACCCCTGCTTACCACATGGGTCTGAAGAGCAGTTGAAATGTCAGTGATGGGTGTAAAAACTAGGCCATCAACAGCAATGAAGCCATGAGAATGAATTAGTTTACCCAGAGAGAGTGTGCGTTTAAAGACAGAAGAGCAGAGAGAACTTGAGGAATCTCATGCAAAAGTCAAATGGAGAACCGGAACAGTCAAAATTAAAGAATATTTTTCTGAGGGTAAATTTGGAATGGTTTGCCATACACCCACACTTTGAGACATTTATAAACTATAACAGGAAGAAATCCTCTTTTAAAAAAGTTTAAAACATTAGGAATTTTGGAAGTGGGGATAAAATGTACAATTAATCAAAAGGAATCCAACCCATTTTCAGTCTCTATCAGAATTTTTTTATAGTATTTGTAAAATATGACTGACCACCTTATCCCAAATACTCATGGTGTCCCTGAGGAGAAAGAGTAGCCCAGACATGGAGCTTTTTCTTTGCTTTGCTTTTTTTTCTCTTTTCTTTTTTTCTCTCCCACTTTCCTTTGATAGCAACATATAAAACATCTCTTTCTTAGAATTATATAAGCCCCATGAAATTCTCAAATCTCATTTGCTGATCTAATTTTGGTACCATTCCACCTAAATCCTCTTGTTCGTTGTTGTTTTTGTTGTCAATGCAGCTATTGTTGTGAGTTGTTTTGTTTTTAGAGTTTTTGTTTTGTTCTCTTCTGTTCTTTGGGTGGTAGAAAGGAGAGAGAGAAAAATATGTTTGAATGGCACAAACTATGATTTCTTTGTAGTCAAAGAAAGTGCCCGTATCCCCCGTCCATTCTTACTTAGAGCATTAGACAAACAGATCTTTCTTTTTTTCTTAAAAATAGCATTAGCCCCAAGGACATTACTATACAAAGTCACAATGTGGATTTTCTTCCATTTTTTTTCTATTTAGTCCTAGGAGAAATTATGTGTGTTTTATCCAGAAAATAAATAGGTATGGATTTTGAATGCCTCACATGCTACGTGCTGTAATTCATATAAAAAATGTAAATGTTAAAGTTCTGAAGGCATTTGAAAGTGAAGTCTAATATGAATAGCAAGGAGTCTGAGAGAAGAAAACTCTGGGAATAAAAAGACATTGTAGCCACCAATGGTATTTCTTGAGCAGAAGCTGCACAGGTACTTTCTGGTTTCAGGCCTCAAATAGTGGTTTTGTTCCAGAGGAAACACCAAACTACCAAAACCTGAGGTGGGTCCAGGGACAATACAGAGCCGAGACGATCCTCTGCTAAATCTGGAAGTTAGGCTTCAGAAGGCTGCGCATCTGCTTAAAACTACCTCCAATCCATGAAGGCCTTTTGGAGTTTGTTCATTTATTCATGTCCACGAAGCTCTAAGAGGACATCTAAGATGTGTCCAGCGCTGTACTAGGCCAAAGAAGTAAAGAGACCCAGTCCCTGGTCCAGGGAGCCCGCGCTGCGGGGAGCTCCTCTGTAGCCACCACCCCCAACAGTCTTTCCTCCTCACCTTCTGAAAGATTTGGCAGGTATCTGACTGTAAACAGGCGGCTCTTTTGTTGCTATCAGTTGTGTTTATGGGCACATAAAAAACCTTACGTAGCTGTGACTTAATCTCATTTTCCAAGAATAACACCACTTTTTTCACCTCCCCATTCATATTTTCTCTTTATGTAATCCATAACTGCAGATGGAGCAAACTCACCTCTCTGGGTGCTGTCTGCCCGAACACTTGGCAAGACGCAGGGAGCATCCTCCTCCAGAACACTGTGAAAGTCCTGCAGAGAAAGAATCATCAGTCACAGGGGAGAGAAATCGTCCAGCTTATACCGAGGGTCAGGCTAAGGAGGATTAAATGGAGACACATGCTCCATGAATAAAAAAGAAGACAAGCAAGAAGATTAAAAAGAAGAAATCATTGAACACATCGTGCTGCTTTGAAGGAGCAAGACAAGAATACGATGGGTAACCTGCCAGGCATACAGGAAATAGTGTGGCATGCCGACGGCTCGCCAAGGCTGAGTGGGCCTCTGTATTGAAGGCAAAGTAGTCAAAGCCTGATTGCAGGTTTTCCAAACACTGCGCTGCACACCCATTGACTTCATAACAACCCCACCTGTGCTGACAACAGGGAGTGTCACCCAGTGTTCTATTTCTATTATGCTGTTTTTCAAGAAAACACATTCTTTCTTAACACATGCAGCTATCCTATTCTATAAAGATGTCTTCTCTTTACGTGTGTGTTTTACCCTACGTGCATAATTAGAATGATCTGGCCGGGGATCTTGCATGCTCTCTACTTTCTTTATAACCTTTCTTGATGCCTAGCACACCAAAACCACCCAGTAAATGTTGTTGAGCAACAGGTAAATTTTTTTAAGATTTTATTTATTCATTTTAGGTGGGGAAGGACAGAAGGAGAGGGAGAGAGAGAATCTCAAGCAGACTCTGCACTGAGGGCAGAACCCAATGCGGGGCTCAATCCCACAACTGCAAGACCATGCATGATCTGAGCTGAAATCAAGCGTCCAAAACTCAACTGACTGAGCCACCCAGGCACCCAAACAGGCAATTCTTTACAAAGAGAAAGGCCGGGCCACAAGTGTATGTCACATGTTAATGAGGTGTCTCCAAGAACTGTTCATCACAGCTGCTGTCCTAAGAAGCAAGAATTTATGAGCAATGACCAGGTAGACACCATTGGTGTTGGAACCAATGGCAGCATCCATGAAAAGAACGCTTGACCAAACTTTGCTACCCAGCCAGTCCCCACTTGCTGACGGTTCTTGCCGGTCTGGGTTTCTTCCTGCTTCTTCAGCATGCCTTTTCTCCTCATGATCTGACACCTGGACTGTCTTCCCCGATTCAAAACATAGTCATTCTCCAGAACCCTGCCTGTGAAGCACAACTTCTGTGAATTTTTCAGCTCTCAGGGAACTTGTACTCTTCGGGATTTACAGCCAATGATGGTCCATATTTAGCATCCTTATTTACTTCCCATCTGTACTCTTCCTTATTTTCTGGGCCCTTGTCTTCTCTATTTCTTATCTAGATTCTAAGCACCTGTGAGTTCATTGCCTCACAACCTAGGACTATGATTTTATAAGTGATCAATAAGTGATCAGTTGAATGGGCAGCTTCTCAGTACACCAAAAACTGGGTAATATGAAAGCATGCACGCAAGTGCATACATACACACACATTCAGGAAGCATCATTCAGCATTAGTTACTCTGTGTATTATCCCATTTAATACTCACAGCAACCCTATGTACCACATAGGTAGGTATGAGTCCCATTTCCATCTCCTTCATGGGTAAAATTTACATATTTTGCCCAATGCCATCAAGTCAGTGACAGGTATAGACCATAGATTTTATTGTCTTCTGATTCAAGATCATGTCTCCTGCCCCACAGATATAATCATAACAATATAACAGCTTGTGCTCTTAAAAAAAAATCTTGATAAAGTATAATCTGTCTCTCTCACCGCCCCCCCTTCTGAGCCTTTCCCCTTTCTACCTTGAATATTGAATATGAGCAGCATACGGACATTACCTAGCATGCCAGGTATAAGTCAGGAAATGCTGCTGTAAAAAATAATAACAGAATCAGCTTCTCAGTCTTTGTTAGTGTAAAAACCACAACACACCCGATATTTTCCAACAAATGTATCAAATGGGTCACTCCACTCATTGGCATGTGGACTTGTTCTTCCGGCCTACTGAGTCAGTCAGAACTGGAACATTTGAGTGGCTGTGTGTCAACATCCTTTGAAGGAAAAATATCAACATAAGCAATAAAATTTGTAAGTATTCAGAATCATAAGGTTCCCAGCCTCTCCACAGGGATTATATTACTTGATTCTGACACGTATGAGATGCAAACAACACGTATAGTAGGACTGTCCCCGATTAACAGGTGAAGAAAACAAGGCTGAGAGAAGTTAAGTGATTTACTAGAAGTTAATAAGTTAGTGAGTTGCAGATTCTTAACTGGAATCCAGTTTTGCTTTTTTTTTTTTTTTCCAAATTGTGATCTTTCCCCCACATGCCAGGAAAGGAGTTGAATGGAATGAAACCAGTCACACGACAGGGCCTGGACCAGGGTGAGCGTGCACGAGAAGTGAAGAGCCCCTAGCCACGTAAGGAGAAGCCCCTTCAGGGAGAGAAGAAGCCTCCACACCATCTGAGAGAGGGAGGAGGGGAAACAGGGGCCAGAGAGTAGGCACCTGCAGCTTGCAAGTTGGCAGGAGAGACTGTTCTCCGATGTTCTTGTTCAGAAAGGAAATGTATTTGAAATGCTGAGGACTCCACATATATTCTGTTAATAATTTACCAACTGAAACCATTAAAGATGTTGACAGAAGCTTTCCATTTACTCTGGGTGTCTATGGGTGATTTGAAACCATTCATTACCTTTATAAGCTTCTGGGTTATTTCTGAGTGTCCCGGCTAATCGGCAGCAGCAACGGCAGCTTGGACCAGCAGCAAATGGAGTTGTGGTTTGAGCATACAACTACCCCGATTCCACTCTCAGGCGTCTTGCCACTAATTCACTGAGAGACTGTTGGCCTAGGGCCTCGGTAGGCAAATCATATTTGCCAACAGATGAAATTTATACTGTAACTGGGTATCCCTGAATGGGAAGCTCGATATTAAAAAGTAAATATGTTTTCTCAGAAGAAACGCATCAAGATGTCATCGAAGCCAAACATTCAGTAGAAACGAAGAAGCAGAACATTCCTATATCAAACAATTTTATATTCTTCCAGAACCTTCTAAGTATACAGGGACTAAAGTTCCTAAAGTGAAAGGAACAAACTGCCCTTCCCATGCAGGATGAATTAATTCTTTTAAGCTGCTATTTGTAAATAAAAACCAAGCAGGATATTACTTGCTATTTTGAAGTTCTGGACTCTTGTTCCATTTCTGCCATTTCTAACCCCCAGTTATGTGTTTTAGTTAGAATGCACCTGGCTACAAATAACAGGAGAGGCAACTAACAGTGATATAAGCCATGAGGGCATTTATTCTTTTTCATCGCACAAAACCCAGAGTTATGGAAGCCCCACTACGGTCAAGTTGACATCTCCGTGACTTGTGACCATGTCTCTACTCTGCCAGGCTTCCTGGACAGGTTATCCCTACGTGCCCTTCAGGTGGCTACTGAAATATCCACGTCACACATAGATGATGAGATCCAGAGACAGCAAAGCAGTATCTACCCGTTGACTCCCTTTTTTAAACTGAAAGAAATTTCCAAGAAGTTTGGACTGACCATGTCCTGTGCCTAAGCATAAAGCCAGTCACTTAGCAAGGCTCATGAATGCAATTTCCATGACTGACTTATCATAATCAGGATACACTCCCTGGGGCTGAAGATGGAGCCCAGCCTGCCTTCAAGCATGTGGCCACTCAGAGGACGGTAAACAAAATTAGAGAAAAGGAGGAAAGGTCAGTTTTGCAGGCAACAGGGATTATCTGCCATATCAAGAAACCTCCTATCGTCTTTATGGCTCATTTTCCCCCTGTCACTGGGTAAAAACTAGGCTAGAGGTCACAACTAAGATTCCCCCAACTGCCAGAATTCCACAATTCAAAAATGAAGATTACTCCCTCGTCTGCACTTAATGGAAGAATCAACATGATTCAATGAAATAAGATTTTTCCCAGAAAACAGTATAGGTTAGAAGGAATTAATACACAATATACCAAACAAATGACCTCACTTTTAGAGTCAAGTGTACCATCATCCATTGATCTCTATATTTCTGTGAGATAAACAAAGCTGTATCAGCAGAAGAGGTAAACTGGGGCAGAGAGAAGACTAAGTAGCCCACAGCCCCATGCTCTGACTTTGAACAAATCATTAAGTCACAGTGAGGAAAGTGGGAGAAGGTCATGTTAGAGCAGTGACATCCAAACCGGGGTGTGCCGGCCATGGAGAGTGCAACAAGGATCTGTCCACGGCTGAGAAGAAATGCTGGAATTTCTATTTATATTTTGGTCTCATCTTTTAATTTATATGAGTAATATTTTATAATGTTCATGATCCACTAGCCAAGTAGTAGTGCCCACATATAATTTATAGCTATGTAGAAAGAGGAGATGTGGGCTGATAAATTTTTTACTCGTAGAAGGCAAAGCTAAAAACTTTGGAGACGACTGGTATAGATCATACCAGCATTTTGATGGCCTCAACTCCAGCACAGAACTGGAAGGGAAAAGCACACGCAGAAACTGACACGACTGCATCTGTGATTGGCCTACTCTGATAAAACAAGCCAGCCCTGAATCTGGGTTCCAGTAAAACAGAGAGTCCCAGCTTATTTTTATTTGCTGGCCCTTAACAAAGGCTCTCACTCTGTTTACCAGGAGACCACCTCTATCATTGTTTTCCTCCTCCCCCTCCTCCAAAGTATCTCCTGGTTTAAGAAGTATTAGCCTTGCTCTGTCTGGCTCAGCATAAATGGGGCTTCCTGGCGCATTCAGGGAGTGGGAAGAGCTCCGTGGGCTCCCACAGTTTGTTTGCTCATTCAGTTAACAATGGTGCATCTCCGAAGTGCTAGACAAGAGGCTACCAAGAGTTGTCAAGACTCCTGGAGTCCAGTGGCTAGGAGGAGTAGTGCCCACTCTGTAGAGAGACCAACAAAGAAAGTGGTACAAGGAGAGGATAAAAAGGAGAAGACTGAGGTCTGGAAGTCAGAGGTGGGTAGGCGCGGTGTCAGGAACGGCCCCCACTCCCAGAAGAAATGGTCCCTAACCTTTTACTGAGTCTTAAAGAAGAGAAGAGGAGGTCAAGTGCCAAATTCCTGTCATTGGGAAAAATAGTAATGGCGGCTCGACTCCACCTGAGGAAGGAAATGTGGTAGGGGGAAGGAAGGGGGATCTCTTTTTCCCTTGGTAAACCTTGGCTCTGTCTCCCTCCAGTCTCTGAAGGTGTGGCGTGGGTGTGGACCTTACACTCAGTGGAATGCCGCTTTCCCTGGGCTCTCTGGAGCTGTCTATCCCAGTGCACCTCACGGCCCAGGAATACAGGCCTCCCTCAGCTGCCCAAGTGCTCAGGACTCCAAGGCAAATATGTTTCCAGGGGCTCTTAGCAAAAAGAAATCAGATAGCAATGGTTTTGATAGACAGGAAGATAGGGGAGTGGGTGGAAAGGGGGTAGAATTTAATCTCCACGTATATGCCATGTAACAGGTTAGAAAGAGTTTATTCAATGAGTTTAATCACAAAATCCACTTTAAGAAAATTGCAACCTGAAACTCAAATTTATTCCAATGAGTCAGCACTTTTAAACTACACACGGGAAGAAAGACTGGACTTTTTACTCAAAAAATGTTGTTTTCCTTCAATGCTCTTCCCTTCTTCCACACTTCTGTTTTTCCAGGGATTAGTTCAATAGTGGCTTAGAATCAGGCTTCCTGCCTTAACTCAAAATGTTCTGGGTGGTGTAGAAAAGGTATTTATGTCGTGATACAGCACAAGGGCCTTAAAGACACTTTTTTTTTGCTACTTTCAGAAGAAACATGACAGGATTGCTTAATTGCTCCTTCCTGAAACATGGAAGGAAGGGATGCAGGGAATGAGGAGTCAGAAGGGCAAGATTAGAGTTTTATTGGAAGCGGAGAAAATCTTTTTTGTAAGAAAAACAAAGATTTTACCATCAAAATAGGAAATCCATCAAAGCACTGTGGTGCTTAGTCCTGGCAGTCAAAACAGCTGGGGGGATGGGGGCGGGGGAAGGAAAGAAGTTAATCTATATCCAGAATTCGTTAATTAGATGATTAAAAACAAGGCAAAACAAAACAAAAAGGGAAGAGAGAGACAGAAAAAAAAAAAAGCTTTGCAGTCAATTTTTGAGTGTTGTTCAAGTTGAACAAGGAAACTGGAATTTGAACTTAACTTGCAAAGTAGGTGCCCTCAGTGAGGAAAGCAGCCTGGGGCCTTCCTTCACTGCTGGAGAACACATTAACAACTTCATCCAGTGTCTCCAAAATGGACATTAATTTTAAAAACTAAATGTAAAAATTTTAAAGCAAATGCTCAGGCCTTTTGCCTCAGCTGACAAAGGTTTCACCCAGAATGTTGTGCCTACATCATTTACAAAAGATGAGATTCAGCCCCTCTGAATAGAGAGCCCTCACCTTTTTTTCCATCCCCTCTTTGTCATTGTTGGATATGAGGTGTACCTAATATATTTCGAAGCCAACCTTAAAAAGACAAGGGTAAATGCAGGGAGAAAAAATGAAAATGGGTGACCTTGGCAACTTCTTTAGTAACTGTGAAGGATAAGGAGAAACATAGTTGCATGCACTGGGTAACACAGCTATAAATGTAGCTGTCCAGAGTCTCATTAATTCAATATGCACATTTCAGTCCCCATCATGCCCCTCTCCACCCCCCTTTCTCTCCCTCTCTTTCTCTCTCTCTCTTTCTGTCTCTCTCTCTCTCTGTAAACTTTAATATGTAGCTGAAATTTTCTGATATATTTCTGTAGTTGATCCTTTTTTAAATTCAATTTAATTTTTTTTTAATCAAAAGCAAACATGGATGTTGACTGCATTTCTGAGTGGATTCCATCTCAGAAACCAGTGTTGCAGGACATGTCGAAGCATCAGTTCCAAAGTGTCTATGTTGGCGGGCCCCAGGCTTCAGGTAGATGCCATCTAAAGCATGTAAAGAAGTTTTAAAGATTAAACAAAAATATGCTGTTCTTCAATGACCTTTTTTTTTTTTTTTTTGTGACCGTAGCCAGAAAAGTTGAAGCTGAGGTAAAAATTAAGAGGACAGGGTGAGCATGCTTTATTGTCAATGTGTTTCTAATTTTATACATTTTTCCAAAGTTATGTCTTTAAGGTGGATGTCAGCTTACAAAAATAACAAATAAAGTAATGGTCATAATCTCAAATTCTAATCAGCTATTTGCTTTTCATCATAAATTTTTTTTGGCCGGTGCTCCCTTTTTCAAAATATTTCTCAATTTCTTTGAAATTATAAATATAATAGAAGTGGAAATATATAATTTCAAAGTTCTGGACAATTTCTTTCTTCCTGTTTCTCTCTTCTGTCAAATGCTCACTGCTGTCAACTGAAAAAGAGTCACCTCCTCACAAGGCAAATGGAAAAAAAAATTAGATTAAAAAAAAAAAACAATGTTGCCCAGAAATGAGAAATGTTGTTGAAATTTAGGAAATAATTTCCTAAATTCTAATTTTGTGGGCAACTGTCACAGCTGAATTCCCTATGGTGCAGCTTCCAGCCCTGACTGCTGACCTTGTTTCAGCAAAGTGCACATTAGTGTCACACTAAGTCCTTGTGGCCAGATCACCTGACACGCTTGATTTAAACAAAATGGAGCAGAGACTCTGAAGTTCTAGGGCAACATGTGAGTCATAATAAACACACTCTACTTTGTCTTTGATTCAGCTTGTCATTTCCATTGCAGAAGGCTTCTTTGAGAATGCTTGTTTTTGTTACTTGCAATATGTTTGGTCCCTGGACTCAAGGGTTCTCAATCTAGGAGATAAGAGATGGCAAACAAAAAGAGTCCACTCTCCACAAGAAAGGCAAACACACATCGTCCTTCTCCTTTCACCTTACGGGCATAAAAGGATCATCAAAACAAACCAAGCAACCAAAAAACAAAGTTCAGAAGAGATACATAGGAGACCACTATATAATTATAAGCTATTAAAAAAGGGAATCAAGAAATAAATAGGTAAGCTGCTCTAATTTACAAGAGAAGGCCACAAAAGTATGTATTGTCCCAAGATTCAGGGAGGTCATGGCGATTTCCCCTCGTCCATACAGAGATATAAACAGAAGTTGAGAGCTGAGCCAAAGAATCTCAGCTCAGGGTAAAATCCAACTGAAACCCTCAACAAGCTTCAGCCTCAGGGAAGAGAAAGCGTTTGGGGAGCACATCACGCAGACATACATAGGATCATCTTAATCATAATAACAGTCAACATTTTTTCTGTGCCAATTATGTGCCAGGCCCAATTGCCCAGTGAAGTATGATTATCTACAGTTGGCAGGTGATGAAACCACATCTCAGAGGGATTAAATAACTTCTCAGTGAACTGGAGAGTAAGGACTTAAACCTCCGTCTGCCTGACTTCAAAGCCATGGTTGACCACTTCAATGCTCTCTCTCTCTCTCTTTTTTTTTCTTGAGAAACGCTTGGCTTGGTAAGGCCCATGACTACCCTCCTTGGCATCACTCTTGTAGGCTGAACCTGTTTCTATTTTCAGGAGTTTTTATAATTATTCTTAGTAATTTGTTAAACACAGCAATATATATCATATATCCTGCCCACACCAACTCTGGGGGTAAAAACACCATGGGTTTATTACTAAATGAGTGCGTCCTTGTCATGTCTCATATTTACTTGGCCAGTTACGATGTCATAGATATTCATCTCAGCCTTTTCTCAAACTTCATCTTTAAAATAAAGTCTTTCTCCCAAACTTTCATTTTCATCTCTTTTGCCATTTTTATCACCAATCTTCTTCTATTGGTGGGTACCAACTTAAATTAATCTGACTAGAACTGCCCACAAAAATGCAGATGTAAATGCATCCTAATTGTAATACAGGACAATAGGACAACATTTGGTTTGGTATTTCACACCTTTTTTTTTTTTACTTCTTTCTTCTTTGAAGTTTCATCTTTGAACAGTTTCTGGATCTTTACTCTCTTTCCTGGTTTCTATTCCCTTTATTTTCTATATATTTGATGGGTCCCCTAGAGTGGTGGTAAGGCACACAAGTTTTTTTTGTTTTTTAAGATTTTATTTATTTATTTGAGAGAGAGAGAATGAGAGACAGATAGCAAGAGAAGGAAGAGGGTCAGAGGGAGAAGCAGACACCCCGCTGAGCAGGGAGCCCGACGTGGGACTCGATCCCAGGACTCCAGGGGATCATGACCTGAGCCGAAGGCAGTCGCTTAACCAACTGAGCCACCCGGGTGCCCAAGGCACACAAGTTTTAAGTCAGGATCCCTAGCTTGACATTGATCCAGCTCCACCATTTGCTATTTGTGTAATCTTGGGCAAACTATCTGTTGTTCATCATTAATGAAATGAGGATAATCATAGCACTAACTTCCTATGGTGATTATAAATCTAAGCAAAATAATAGATGCCAAGTGCTTAGAAGAGTGGCCAGTGCATGGTAAACTCTTGATAAATGTTTTTCTATTACCTAAAACCTCTCCATTGTCCCAGTTGCCATTTGTATCCCTACTTACACCAACTTATGAACTTTCTGCATTTGTCTCTTTTTTAGCTTGTCTTCCAACCCAAAGAAGTTTTATGTTATTCACAAATGTAAGCACTAAAATTCATTTGTAAGGAGTCTGGTTAAAAGCAGGACTTGAACATTGCTCCCTTTCTACTTCCCTGTTCTAAATTGCCTGTTTACAATACCCTTCATTTCCTATTTTTAAGTTGGTTCCCCAACTGTGACTAATCATCTTCTTTCCCCCAGTGAGAAAATCATTGGGATACTCCACTGAAAATCGAATTATCAAATACATTATAAAAATCTACATATACTCCACCCACACTTTTCTCCTTATCTGCATGCAAATTTACATCATAATGCAAGGCAATTATTTAGGGCTCTTAATTGCTTATTGGAGAAATCTTTTCTCCCTCTTTTCTATATATGAGTGTTGAATGATCCTCGTGTGATAGTCTACCTAAAACAGAGAAGAATCAGAGACCATAATCTTCTGGGCCTGTGCTAGATTTCTTCTTGGTTCTGAGTGCAAGTTATAATTTGTTTTAAGATTACCAATCCGGCCAAGCAGTTCTTCAATATCTTCCATCAGCTCTTTCAGAGAAGCTCTGGGGAACCCACTTTATTAGTTCAGATTTCTCGTTACAGGTCAGTTTAGAATAGTCAATTTAAAGCAAAGCAAGGAAGTAAGTTTGACAGTGTCCAGACAAGGAATCCAGAGGAGGCTGGAAAGAGACACCCTGGGAAAAACACCCTCGAAAGAATTCCTTAGCTCTTTTCAAGGACCCAGTTAGTCCTGAATCAGAGGTTCTCTCACCTGCTGACCTTCATCATACCCTGGCAGTGCTCCTCATTCGGTCATCCACTAAGCCCCTGTTGGGGTTGGGTACTATGCTAGCGAGCTGCTGGCAATGCCCTGAGGAGCACAAGAGAGCAAGTCCTAACCTCCACAGGGCTGATTCTAATGGAAATGCACAGACAAGGGAAAAGAAAGAATTTTAAGATAGTGTTGGCGATTAAGTGTAATGAATAAATTATCAAGGAAATGCAATTAAAAAAAAAACAAAAACACTAAATACTCTTGGTTAGGGGAACGTACCAGGATTCAATCTCTGAACTAGGAGATACTGGAGGAGAAACTATTTCCAGGGAATAATATGAGGACTTTTGACCTGACAGGCTGTCTAGCAAACAGTAACACTAAGTAAAGGGTTAAGGGGATAAGTCAAAATTTCAATGTTAGAATAGCATTAAAGTATGCAGATGTCCTAGTCAGCTCAGGTTACCATCACAGAAACCATAGATGGGGTGGCTTAAACAACAGGAATTTATTTATTAGGTTTATTTAGTTTAGTTCCAGAGTCTGGGAACATCAGGATCCAGGGGCCAGCTGACTCAGTTTCCCCCTGAGGGGCCTCTTCTGGCTTGAAGATGGCTGTCTTCTCACGGTGTCCTCACATGGTGGACAGAGAAAGAGCTCTAGTCACTCTTTCTCTTATCAGGGCACTCATCTCATCATGGGTCCCCTCCTCAAGACCTCACCTAAACCTAATTACCTGTCAAAAGCCCCACCTGCAAATACCATCACATTGGAGATTTAGTATATGAGTTTTGGGGCAGGGGAAACACAAACATTCAGTCCATAACAGCAGGTATGAACATTCTACAAAAGCATGCTTGGAAATGCTTTGTCCTGTGTGCAGAGACCAGAGCTTTCCCATCACAGTCAATGGTCTGGCTACATTAGTGAAGGCAGTCTCTGCCTCTCCCCCAGGACACCCAGGCAGATGGGTCTCCAGGGATGCCCAGCCTCAACCACCAATGCACTTCAGTGCCGAGTTTCTATGACAAATGCCTTGTTATCTTCAGGCATGTTTCCTAGGGGAGAGAACTGAGATGCTACATACAATGTCTGCTTTAACATTGCAAATGAGGAATTTTACTCTCTTTCTTACATGACTGAGAAAAGAAAAGAAAATAGTGTATTTCAACAAACTTTGATACAATTACAAAGCAATTTAAATGCCTATTCATTCTAATCATGAGAAATGTTAATCTGCATCACACATGTTTCTGGGCTTTGAACATAACAAGGAAAAGAGAGTGCATCCTATATACATTGCTAGTAATGGGCTTTAATTTTTAGGTGCCCATTTAGAGATATAAGGAATGTTTCTGTGTAACAGGATCGGGGATAAACAGCAGAACACTCGTTCTTTGTGAATACAGATGATATGCGAACACTCAGAAAGAATCTCCTTTAAAAGAGTATATCTCTCCTTCATCGTTTTCAGAACTATGCACATGGACTAAAATTAATGCCAAGTTATTACCCTTAGACAGTTGGGGGTAGTAGCATACAGATAATGCAAACCAATTATTAATGACATTTGAAAGTGAAACAGTGATACAAATGGGGAATAATATGTCTTTCTAGTGATGCTTCAGAAACTATTTATGATCACTATTTAAAAAATTATTCTATGGGGCGCCTGGGTGGCTCAGGTTAAGCATCTGCCTTCGGCTCAGGTCATGATCCCAGAGTCCTGGGATCAAGTTCCACATCTGGCTCCCTGCTCAGCAGGGGTCTGCTTCTCCCTCTCCCTCTGTGTGCTCTATCTCAAGTAAATAAATAAAATATTTTAAAAAAACTAAAAAATAAAAAATGATTCTAAAATAAATGTGGTATGTCCATCATGGCCAAATTCACAGAGGGCCTCAAAGAAATTGGGCCAAATGTAACCAAATCAGGATGTGCACAAGTAAGAATGCTCAAAATAGTGAAACGGGATGCTAAGAGAGTACCTGACAACATCGGATGCCTCAGAGTTGTTGTGGCCAGGAGCACCACCTCAAAGATGAAATGGGGTGCACTGAGGGGGGGCACAAATGGCAAGTTTGCTGATACAAACCACCAAAAATGGTGAATAATTGCCTGGCACTCCCAGCAAGTCTGCCTTGAATCACCTTCCTTCTCAATATGTTTTACCATGGCTGAATGGAAGAGACAAGCACAGACTCTCCCCGAGAGAACTTGTGAAATGGTGACAACCATTAAATCTGACACCATGGTTGAGCAGGGGGGCTATGAGGAGGTCAGGAAGGTTTGTGGGTCTGTGTGTATCTAAATTCATGCAACACTATTTTGTTGGAATTCTGGATTTTGCTAGGATAATACTGATGTTTTCTTATAAGCTGTTTGGAAGCATGATTTCAAAAGAAGAAAACCCATTTGCACCCTCACTGGAGAAGACTAACTGGTGCAAAGACACCTCTGGGTTGGTCGAGCACCACTGGATGGTGGAAAGAGTAAGGCTGCCCGGGTGGGAACTCCGGTTCCACCAGTAACAACTCATTGGACCAGGCAAATCACAATTTTCTGGGATCACAGGCTTCCTCATTTGGAAAATGGGGTTGGTTGTTCTACCTTTCAGGGAGGTCATGAGGCACTCTCACCCTGTAAAGAAAATCTCAGGTTATACTCATCCTTCTTGCCAAAAGGGGTCCAAATACCTTTCACTGATGGGAAACATTTGAGCTTCATGACCTGATATTATGAGAAGGATTAAAAGAGTCTTTTTAAAAGAAGCCTCTAATGGGCCATCTCCAGAACAGTAAAACAAAACAATAACAATGATTGTCTCTGGGAGAAAAGCTAGATTGTTGTGGGATGAGGTTGAAGGGAAATGGACTTCTCACTGTGTACTCTTTTGAACTATCATCTGGATGCTTAACCAAATCAAAGAAGAATAAAAATGTGATTTTTTTAAAGTAGTCTTTGAAACTCATCCCGCTTTGTGTGTTTATCTCTACTATCAGGGTAATCATAACTTAGACCTTGACTCTGCCCCTTGGACATCATTCAGTGTGAAAGGTATTCCACGTGAAGAATAGATGGGACCCTACTTCAAAGAAGGAATTGAGCCCAACAATTATTAAAAATTCTCTTAATAGGAACACAGAATGTGTTAACAAATGAAACTCTCTTTTTTTTTAAGATTTTATTTATTTATTTATTTATTTATTTATTTATTTGACAGAGAGAGACACAGCAAGAGAGGGAACACAAGCAGGGGGAGTGGGAGAGGGAGAAGCCAGCCTCCCACAGAGCAGGGAGCCCAATGCAGAGCTCGATCCCAGGACTCTGGGATCATGACCTGAGCCAAAGGCAGATGCCCAACCGACTGAGCCACCCAGGGGCCCCAAAACTCTCATATTTTATAACTGGTCCATCCTACCCTAAAAGAAAAAAATACTTATGTTATAAACTTTTCCCTCCTTCTTCTCCAATCAGCTGTATTTTCCCTAGTCAGCTGCCTGGATTTCTCTATAATGAAAGTAGGTCATACTCCTCCTTACTTTTCCTCATCACCAAAGACTATCTTGCAACAGAAAGGAAGAATCTGTGTCATTGGGACAAGGACAAAAAGTGTCTTAATTTCCTTCATTTGGAAAAAGAAAAATCAATGTTACTCTTCAGGCTCCCAATCATGTTGTCTTTCAGACTTTAAGTTCCCAAAGGGGAGAGCATTTTTCTTTTCTTCAGCATCTTAAACATGGCCAAGTCTACTTATGTTTACAAATAAACACTGTTTGAAATAACATTATTTATTCTTTATGTGACTCAGAAGCATTATTGCATAACAACTGATTCCACAGCAAAGCAAAGCTTCCAGTGATATTTCATTAAACCCACACGCTGTCAATGCATCTCCGGACTCACCACCACCATTTGCACAAAACTGCAGTCCTATTTAGGACAAGGGGAACTGGTTAACATTCCGAGCTCCTATTCCAGAGAAGTTCCCAACCACAGTGCTCTCCATGCTAAATAACCATGATCCCCATGCCCTTCCCATGGTTACTAAAAAATCTCCCTCAAGGGAAAGGACATTCCTCAACTTTTCCCTTTTTTCACCTTTGGTATATTTATTCATGCATGTCATAATCAGCCTATTAATACTCTGGAAACCTGAGACTATCTCTTTAGGAAGGTAATAAGAAGCAATGCATCATTCTTCTATGTTTTAGAGAAAAGATTTGTGAGAACCATTTTCTGTGCTATAGTGCCCAGACCTCCATACTGAAAAGTCTACGTAAGGTACAGAGATTTGTAGAGGAAATCTCTTAATTCTAACAATAAGGGCTGCTTTGACTTAATTATGTGAAGGAAGCAGTATTTTAGTGATTCATGTTTAAATGAAACCATTATTTTCCAGATCCTGCCAAAAACTTACCACAACTCATTCATATGATTTTATTACAAATTAAGATTCTCATAATTTTGGAAGACAGACGTGCATTTTAGAGTCTCTCGGGAAGGGAAGCCCTGTGCTTCAGGGCAAGGAATTGCCCCAAAAAGTAGAACAAAATGAGGACCTTGTTATAATGCTGGGAAGCAGAGGACCAGGCTTGCCCTCACCTCAGTAGTTCTAAGTGCTGCAGAAGAGGAGCCCTGTGAACCCCAATGTGGCAGGGCACACAGTCAAGGCCTCGTAGGATTTACTTACAAGGAAGTACAAAGAGAGAGAGTTTACAAAAAGTTTAGAGGTTTTGTTTCATTTTTGGTTTTAATCTATGGATGGGTCAACCATCTCCATAGCCTAGTCCCTACAAGAAATAGGAAATAAGATCAAGAAAAGGTTATACACAATATTTTTTTTCTTTTACATTTACCTGGAGACAGAAACTTCTAGAACTCTTCAAGAGGTAGAGAGATGGAAACCTCTTGTTCTTGATAAAAGAAATAGAGGGACACCCTCTCCCTGCCAATAAGCCAGGAGCCCAGCCACTGGACTCACTTGGCCTAAGAAAGGCACAGAAAGTTGGAAATTTGTCCTTTTCACACCTTTCTCCAATATTTAACCCTTTCCCCCATATCAAATATTTGTTGCCATCCTATTTAATTTTCTTCATTCACAAAGACCCCTGGGTCAGGTCAGTGATGGTTCAGCATTATTTGGAACAACAGTTTTCAGTATAGTGTCTCATTACTTTACATACTGGGTAGGCATGCTCCATATACACAAGCACGTATTGATTACGTCCACAATAACACCTCTATAAAAAGTGAAGGCATCAGTGAAGCACTATGAAGACTTCTATGTGAATAGGCAAAACTTGGGAGCAATTTCTCAACATTACCAGCCCTGCCCTATTTTCAGTACCAAGAGCTCATAGAGGTAGCATGGTTTACTGGAAAGGGAACTAGACTGGGAATCCAATGGCCTGGCTTTGCAATATGTTACCTGTCTAATCTTAAATGTCACATCTCTAAAGATCTCCTTCCTTATTTAGAGAACAAAAGTGCTCTTGGGTCCCTTCTAGCTTTAACATTCTCCATGTGCATATTCCTGTTGATAAGTCCCGATAAAATATCAACCCCTATTCAACAGTGCTATGAATTATAACCAGGAAGGACAACAACAAAGTGACAAAAATATGACTGCAATCACCTTTCTTCCCTGTGAAATTAGTGATTATGGCAATAGCTCCAAAACTTACTGGTAGATTTTCTCACTATTCAATGTGTCAAAAGAAAATATACAGAGAAAAATCTGCTGCCCCCACCAGAAAAAAAAAAAAAATCAATATGTTCCCTTATTTGTGGAGTGGTGACTTCCCTGAAAGTTGGAGTAATCCAGGCATTTTAGAAAGTTCTTTGTCTTTATCCAAACTCCAGTCTGTGTCAAAAACTGTGGATTTATTTTCAATCCCAACCCATAACAGTAGCTGGTTCCATGTATATAAAGAAATTGTTTTAAAAGATATCCAAGTTTTCAGTTTGTTAATAAGACAGGACTCCAGATTTGATTAGCTTTAACATCCCACCATTGTTTCCCCGTGACCTACAGTACCTGGATTATAGGAAGGTACAGTCTGTGACCATGAAGGAATATTTCATCATCAACAGAAAAGCATTTATTAGGTTGTAATTATAGCTAGTGCCTCACTGATCAAAGGAAGAAAGAAAGAAAGAAAAAGAAAGAAAGGAAGGAAGGAAGGAAGGAAGGAAGGAAGAAAGAAAGAAAGAAAGAAAGAAAGAAAGAAAGAAAGAAAGAAAGAAAGAAAGAAAGAAAGAAAGGAAAGAAAAAAGAAAAGAAAGAAAGGTAGTCCTTCCATTCTAACCATGCAGTCTATTACTGGAATAATGCTCTGCACCAGCAATGATAGGAATATCAGATAGCAAAACAAAAACAGGAGGCACAGATTTACACACAAGCGTGAGTAATAAAGGAGGGAGCAGGGACAGTATTAGATGCATATCTGAGATGGGAACAATCAATATCAAGGTCTGGAAATGTTGAGACAAGATAAAATATCTGTGTTCTTATCAATCTGGGAAGACTTCCTGGAACTGGTAGGGTTTTTCAGTGAGGAAACGTACTTTGGTAGATGGATTGGGGGTTCTATTAAATAAAGCACATAAAAGCAAGTGAGGTCATCAATCAAGAGGCTTAGGGAGGTCTGCTCCCCCTGAAAAGCCATCCAGAATCCTAGATCCAGCACACGATCTTTGGAGGAGAGATTCCACAGTCAACTACCTATGGGCAAGGACTGGCAGGAGGCAAGAAGTCTGACCAGGCCACAGACACAGTGGTCCTGATTAAAGAGGACGAAATTCTGCATCCATGTGAAGATAAACAGCAAAGAGACAGCAGTCTATTCAGAAGATACTGAAAAGGAAGGCATTCTCCTAAGCAGCAAATGGCTTCTGATGTGTGTCCCCTGCACCTTATAGCATTGCTTTAAGAAGCCATTTACTACTGAGTACTTTAGCATTTAGTATCCAAGAACAGTGACCCCTTTACTTCTAGTGTCTCAATATGCTGAAATGTGGGGCACCTGGGTGGCTCAGTCAGTTAAGTGTCTGCCTTCACTCAGGTCATGGTCCCGGGGTCCTGGGATCGAGCCCCACATCGGGCTCCCTGCTCAGTGGGGAGTCTGCTTCTCCCTTTGCCTCTCCCCTGGCTTGTGTGCTCTCTCTCTCTCTCTCAAATAAATAAATAAATAAAATCTTAAAAAAAAAATGCTGAAATGTACCATGAACTTGAAATGTCTGTGGGATATTACTGTGAAATCCCTAAATCATTCTTTCTTAACTGCTCCTCAAAGGCTTAAAAATCACTCTTAGAGTGATTTGACTGGCTTAAAATAAGTGACTTAAAATAAGTCACAAATATCTTCCGCAAAGAACGTAGGGGAATGATAGGAGGTGGAATGCAAATCAGCTAACAGGTTTTGTCGACATGAAGAGAGGCAAATAGATTGGAACTAACTGATCAGAGGGACCTGGGCTTAACAGTAGAGTTGATGTCATCTTGATCAGATTACCACAGCCAAGAGTTGGGTCTTGTATTCAGAGTGGAGAGGTTAACAAGACAGGAACACTGGGCCCTGGACAATAAAAACTAGGTAGATTAAGGAGGTGATGATCAAGGGAGGAAATTCCTCTTATCTCTATTAAGCCACATCTACATGGAATTAACAGTCAATAGACTTTCTATACCTATAGGACAGCAATTAATTTTCCAAGGAAAGATAGTGCCCGAGCATGAGCCCCCGACAGGGAAAGGGGTGAGCCATGCAGGTGCACTGTAGCCCTAGTCTATAAACACTACAAAAAGACATTCTTCTTTCATTTGAAAGTCATATTCGGTAAACTTATAAATTAATTCATTAATCCACCAGACATGTATTTTGCACTCATCATACGTCAGGCACTATACTGGGCCCTGAGGATACAAAAGTGAATAAATAATATAATTATCACAATAGCTTCCATTCTTGGGTACCTAATATGAGCCAGGAAATTCTATTTCCATGATGCAGTGGAATGCCCACAATGAACATGAGGCTTTCTGTTCCCACTCTGCCAATGAAAAACTAAGACGAAGAAATGAAGAATCTGAAAGAGTAAATAAAAGTGACAGATCTCTCAAGGAACTCCAGTGCAAGAGTGAGATAAGCAATAAAGTAATGTTTACAATATTCTACGGTAAATGCTAAAACAGAGATAAAAGAAAAAAAAAGGAGGAGCTCCTATCTCAGCAAAGGAGAAGGGAGATAGGAGGGGACAGAGGGCGGTAAGAAGGACCGTGCGCACATGCGTGCGTGAGTGCGTATGTGTGCGTGTGTGTGTGTGTGTGTGTGTAACCTGGGTGGTGGGCGAGGAGTTCAGGAGGATAGACAGTCCAGGAAGAGAGCTAGAGGTCATATCAGCTGTCTTTCAACCATGGCCACAAAAACTCCCCTCAACATTTCCGCAGGATGAAGAATGTTACTAAGAAAAAGCAGCAGGGCTCACACAGTGTTTCTGGGATGACACAGGAGGCTCTGTCAAGACACTTTTGATCAGCCTGAAGAAGAGGGGGCATTTTTCATGACAGACTAATCGCTCACTTTGAGGTAGATATTGTTCCATCTAACTATGCGCCCTCTGTGACTACATACTATTGACAGGTTTTTATTTTTATTTTTATTTTTTTTTAATGTCCTTTTTTTTTTTAAAGATTTTATTTTATTTATTTATTTGACAGAGAGAGACACAGCGAGAGAGGGAACACAAGCAGGGGGAGTGGGAGAGGGAGAAGCAGGCTCCCCGCAGAGCAGGGAGCCCGATGTGGGACTCGATCCCAGGACCCCGGGATCATGACCTGAGCCGAAGGCAGTCGCTTAACCAACTGAGCCACCCAGGCGCCCTATTGACAGGTTTTTAAACAAACAATCCAAAGCTTATGTGTCCAAATAAATGCTCCATGGCAGTCAGTCACCTTAAGTTTAAATGTGAATTTCAGGGTCCCCATCACAGCACTTACAGCATTTCAGGTGCATCTCTTTTGAAATTGCCTTTGCAGCATGTAGTACGTTCTTTTGGCTATCCTTCCAGGTGGTAAATTTTCACCCTTTAAAGTGCAATATTTGGGGCTTTAAGTCAAAAATCAGTTTGAGCTGAATCCATGATGAGTGATTAAACTGGGTAAAAGTTATTGAGAATGCCCGATAAATGCCAGGCACTAAGCTGAGTGTATTTTATAAATCATTTCACCTATATTAAATTCTTACCACAAGTCTATAAGGTGGATATTAGTGTCTCCATCTAATACTTCTTTAATAATCATTAAATTAGTACATGTTCATGGAAGGAAGTTTGGAAAATCTAGAAGAGCCGAAAGAAAAAAACCAAACCTTCTTCAAGGTCTCGCTGCTCCAATCTAACCACTACTGACATTACCAGGCTTACCAGTCTAGTCTTTCTTCTATGCGTGAGTATATAAATATGTTCTGGCCTCCAGAATTAATCACATTGTGCATAACTTTCTAATTTTTCACTTAATATCATATTCTGAGCAGTTTTTCATGTCACTAAATTTCTTCTACAAAATCATCTGTACTCACTGTTTGGTATTCTCGTATATGAATATGTCATAATCTATTCAAAGAATTCCAATATTTCAGTGCTTCAGATGAAGCTTCTTCACAGATAAGTCTTTGTAGATTTCTATGATCATTCCCTTCAGTTAATTTCCTAGAAGTAGAATTACTGGATTCAAGGCATGCATATTTTTAGAGGCTGTTATAATTTCCCCGATTTTTAGATGAGTAAATGAAAAACTCAAAGAAATGCTTTCCAAGGTCATAAACCCAGAATTTAGCCAAGGCTGGATCTGACCCACGTCTGTGACTCTCTAAATCCTGTATTTTTTTTTCCACTCTGATAAATGAATTTTGATCAAAAATGGAAAATGTCAAGAATAAAAGAAGTTTTGCATATGCAACTAAAACTATTCCTGAAAGACTTTTTTTTAAAGGAGTTTTAAAAATGCTTTAGATTTGCATTGTTTTTATAATGATCCTTTAAAGGATCAAGCTCATGTCTGAGTTTATATTTTTGTTATATTCACATTTAAAGCACTCACTGCACTTCATTGTTACATTCTTAGAAGATGTCAGTTCTGTCCTTTATGAATTTACAACACTATTAATATTCTGGCCTAAGCACTGAGCTTCTGTTTGAACTTCCAAAAAGTGCAATCTCTCAGGCATTTAGGCAACCTAATTGGGACAATCTTGGTTACAATTCAGGCAAGCCACAGCCAGGTGGGGAGTCCACACCCGCGTGTTTAAAATACCAAAGACTAATAGATAACCAGTCTTCTTTAAGTCTGGCTACATTCTGATAAGAGGGAAGAAAAACATTTCCCACCCAAAGTTCTACTGGTTTGTTATAAACATATAGTCTGTTCTCCTGGAAGGATGAGTGGAATGAGCAATACAAGAACAACCAGCTTTCTTCCTCGTGCATTTGTCGTGGAATGTAGTTCAAAATGGATTAGAAAAAAACCAGACTGGTGGGGGAGGTGCACTAGAAGGGACGGGTGGGGATGTTGCGCTGAAACTGTATTTTTTATACTTGAGTCTACAAACATTTCCAAAGTGTCCTTAATTCTTCGGCCCCAGGCACTTGTCCCTCTTGAGGTACCAAAAGGATTTTAAAGATAAGGCAGAGGAGAGGATTTTAAAGATAAGAAGATTTTCACGACAAGGCAGAGGAAGGAGTTGGTTTATTCTGACTCAAGGCTTTCAAACCTTTGTATGAGGATGCTTTCCACCTCTTTGGGATCTCCACCAGCTTTCCCCAGTGCACCGTTTATGGATTCAGTGATTGATAAACAGCCCTGCTTTCTTCCCCCAATCACTTACCTCAACCTGAGTGTTTCACCAACATCTCAAATGTAACTTAACCAACAGAATTTTGTATTTTTGCCCAGACCATCATCACCTCCTCATCCCCCTCCCCAACCTACCCCTCCAACTTACCCTGTCAATAAATGGCACCACTGTGCACCTAATTGTTCAAGCCATCTGAGTTATGCTTTTTCCCTTAACCCAACATCCTGTAGGTTTCACCAAAACGCATCCCCATTCCGTCCACTGATACTTCTTTCCATCTCCACTGCTATGCCCCCAGTGTAAGCCTCAATAGAATGTCATCTAAAATTGTTTCTACCTCCATCCCTTAATAATGCTTTCTCCACACAAAAATCTGAGTGATCTTTCAAAACATAAATCAAGCCAGTGGCCTAATTTAAAAACCTCCAATGACTTTTTGTCACAGAAGGCTGGACTCCTTACCTTGGTGTTCAAAGCCAAGTCCCTCCCACCTCTTTACACTCATCCTCTACCCCATGCCCCCTCCTGGCCACCACTCTGGCCTGGTTGTTTTTCCAGGTGTGGCCTTCCCTTGGGCCTAAAACTTACTGTTCCCACTGCCTGGAATACTCACCCTCTCAGACCTTCAAGAAGATGCTTTATTTTTACCATTCAGACCTCAGCTCAAATATTATTTCTTCAGAAGGCTTCCCTAGTTCTCTCCATAAAAAGTTGCCCCATTCTGTTTTCTTTATATCACTCCTTACTAGGGGAAATCATCTCCTTTTCATCTATGTAATTGCTTGTTGATCTGTCCCCCTCATTAAAATATGAAGATGGACTTGTCAAACTTAGTCAACATTCTGTACCAGCACATAGGGCAGTGCCTTGCTTAGAGTAGGCACTCAGAAAGGTGTGTCAAATGAAAGAATCAATAAATGACTGACATGGATGGGCAGAACCCAATCCCCTACTAATGCCTTAATTCCTCAAGAAAACAACTACTTGATTTTTCTGAGGTTCAGGCAATAACACCATATCAAGTGAGTTTCAGCGATAATTTGCTCCGAGTTGTAAATTACGTCCTTTTTTTTTAAAAGATTTTATTTATTTGACAGAGAGAGACACAGCAAGAGAGGGAACACAAGCAGGGGGGGTGGGAGAGAGAAGCAGGCTTCCCGCCAAGCAGGGAGCCCAATATGGGGCTCGATCCCAGGACCCCGGGACCATGACCCGAGCCGAAGGCAGACGCTTAACGACTGAGCCACCCAGGCACTCTAAATTACGTACTTTTAATAGTCACATCAGTTCTTAGGCTATTACTACACTAATGTATTAGCAGCCTGAAAAAATTGACAAAGCTTCCAAAATACATTTCTCATGACTAACAAGTCGGTGATGATAGAGAGAATCTGGCACATTGTATCTTATACAATTAACTCCTGTTGCCCTCTTGAATTTTACTTTTTTTCTCTCTTTCATTATTTTATTTATTTTTAAGGTTTTTTTATTTTAGTTCCAGTATAGTTAAGTCTAGAATACAGTGTTATATTAGTTTCAGGTGTATGATATAGTAATTCAACAATTCTTTACTCAGTGCCCATCAGGATAAGTGTATTCTTAACCCCCATCACCTATTTCACCCATTCCCCCGCCACCTCCCCTCTGGTAACCACCAGTTTGTTCTCTATAGTTAAGAGTCTGTTTCTTGGTTTGCCTCTCTCTCTTTTTTTTTAACTTTGCTTGTTAGTTTTGTTTCTTAAATTCCACATATGAGTGAAATAATATGGTATTTATCTTTCTCTGACTTCTTTCACTTAGCATAATACACTCTAGCTCCATCCATGTTGTTGCAAATGGCAAGATTTCATTCTTTTTACAGCTGAATAATATTCCATTGTGTGTGTATATATATATATAAAATACAATATATAATACAATATATATACAGTATACAATATATATGCAATAATATTCCAGTGTGTGTGTGTGTGTGTGTGTGTATCTCACATCTTTATCCATTCATCTATCGATGGCCATTGGGCTGCTTTCATAATTTGGCTACTGTAAATAATGCAGCAATAAACATAGGGGTGCATGTATATTTTCAAATTCTTGTTCTTGTATTCTTTGGGTGTCTTCTTGAATTTTAAACTAACTCTCTTTGCTTAAAGAATTCTGGATTTGAAAAGTAAATTCTTAAGATATATGACTATGATCTTAAATGAAAATGCATACATAATTGATAATATTCAGATTATTCATCTTGTCACCTAGTAAAAGTATGCATTCGCACCAAAAAATACATTTAAGTATATATACTCACACATATAAATGCAGAGACATAGGAACATATTAAGCATTAATGAGTCCGCTGTATGCATGAAACTTTCTGCAGTACATAATGCATGAGTGGCAAAATAGGTCAAACAGTGGGAACCTCCACATCTTTGAAATCTTTATGAATACAATGCTGTCCCCACATCACCTCTTGCCTAAGAGCTTTAAAATAGAGCCTTGTGCAGAATGTGAAGCAAAAAAAAAAAAAACCTAGCTCTTGTGTGGCAAATTAAAGCAGCACAGCAGTCTGGGGCTCTGGTGTCATATTCATTGGGACACATTCTTGTGGCTAAAATAGTGCTTCTATGTTGTCTGCTCTGAATGAAAAAGGATTTTCCATATGTGTTTTTATAATGAGTGTTAGGATTTGGTTACATATTTTATTCAAACTGTGAAAGCCAATGGTAACAATTCAGTATTCTAGCAATGATCTAAATGGCGTGCTTACTTTCTTCATAGAAACATTATGGGGGAACAATTTTTAAGCCACTCTTTGATGCCAGGCTTATTTTTTTATTTTAGCATCTGTGTCCATATACCTTTCCCTACATGAGACGAAGCTCTTTCCTTCTCCCATCATTTCAGTAAAGCTGTGTCCATGCCAGATAACCAGAAAAGTGGGTATTTAGAGGAAAGGAATAGAGAGGTATTGTGCAGGAATAATTGTGATGCCTCAGATATTTCCCCGAGTTACTCTTAGGGGGTGAACATTCATTTCTCTGTAAGTCTCTAATAAAAATGTTAGCAACCATAGGGCTCATCTTTCTCAGACTTACCTCCCCTCTCTGAGGTCATTTTGTTCTTTTAAAAAACTGATTTCTCTGGCCACGTCTGTAGCAGATGTTGCTTTATTGTTTGCTAACATTATGCTAACATTACACTTACAAAACAGTCTGCAGAGCCTGACTTTTGTCAACACAGTCTACGGGTTACAGCACAAGCTGGGAGATTTTTCCCAGCTCTCGTCATTGACTCCCTTTAGGCAAGTTGCTCAACTTCATCAATTTCCACATGTATAAATGGGGACGCATGATAATATATAGCTGAAGTCTTTAGAGAAAAGGCCACCTCCCTTGTTTTTCAAACTTTCTCCCTGCAGTCGTGTTGTGTTAAAAGTCTTCTGGCTTTCCAGACAAGAGAAAGACCCATCGTTTTAAAATGGCCTTCCCCTTGCTTAGCTGGTCAAGCATTTTTTAGACCCCTGCTTTTTAAATACATCTTTATCACTCAAGTATCCAATGGTCTCCTTTGAAATTTTCAACTATTTTAAAAAACTTGAATGTGGGTGCCTGAGTGGCTCAGTTGGTTAAGCGACTGCCTTCAGCTCAGGTCATGATCCTGGAGTCCCGGGATCGAGTCCCGCATTCCCGCATCCGGCTCCCTGCTCAGCAGGAAGTCTGCTTCTCCCTCGGACGCTCCCCCATCTCATGCTCTCTCTGTCTCTATCTCATTCTCTCTTTCAAATAAATAAATAAAATCTTTAAAAAAAAAAAAAAACTTGAATGTATGTGTACTCCAAGACAGATTATTGAAGTATAATTTTGGAGATACAATATATTACCAATTTATTTTACTAGTAATATATAACTGTTCTACAAGAACCATGTTTGTCAAGCTGAGTAAAATGAATTGTTTATTCTTTGTTTTAAGGCTAAGTGAGGTTCAAGTCAACTGTCCTTAAGCTCAACCCAGTGCCAAGAACAGTGGAGAACTGACTACAGATAAGGCCTGGTCTCCTGCCTTAAGGAAGTGATGATGCAGAAGGGACTGGAACTTGGAAAAACTGTACAGTGAGTGAGACCTAAATGGAAATGCAAACTTGCTCTGAGCCACACATTGAAACTTGAGACTGGCAAAGGCTTCAAGAAGACAATGACTTCTAAAGCGGGTCTCCAATGAAGAACTGAATTTCCACACCGAAAGCAATGACCAAAGACAGAACCTTGAAGGAGTGATTCTTGGTTTTAGGAATTCTGATTTTTGTCATACCAGGCAGGCTATTTCTAAGTGTTAAATGTTGCCATTGTTTTTGGTATGCTAGTGTAATTTCAACTGAAAATCCGTAATTCAAATTCGTTTATATCATGAAATCATTACTGCAATTACAAGTTCGAATCAAACAAGAGTCATTTATTTAGAAAGGCTTTTGACCACATTCCCTCACCTGTGTGAAACCCATCCAAGATACGTTATTGTTGCTTTAATTTCCATTTCTGGAGTTTATATTTCTTTTTTTTTTTTTAAAGATTTTATTTATTTATTTGACGAGAGAGACATAGCGAGAGAGGGAACACCAGCAGGGGGAGGGGGAGAGGGAGAAGCAGGCTCCCCGCAGAGCAGGGAGCCCGATGTGGGACTCGATCCCAGGACCCTGGGATCATGACCTGAGCTGAAGGCAGTCGCTTAACCGACTGAGCCACCCAGGTGCCCTGGAGTTTATATTTCTTTGTCTCTCGCATTTCCTTCCAGAGGATAGGAGAAGTTAGGGAAAAACTAAATGGTATATGATAGAGCATTAGGGTAAGAGAGGAGGGGAGCCTCAGGCCCAATTCCATGCTTTCCCTCCCCATTCTCCACCCACACACCACCCTCATTTTCTCTTTTGTTCTCAGAGCTGGATTCTCTTCATCAGAACCATTCCCTGAGGCTCTAACACTTTCCACTAGGATAATTTATGTTAGCCTGCATCTTCTTCCCCAATCAGACTGCCTTGGGAGAATCCAGCAGGAGGGGGTAAATCTCAGGCTTGGAGACAGGTGGAACAGCATTTGATTAGAAAAAAATGTAATCAGAGCTCACTGTTCTATAAGGATATCATATGAACTAAATACCCAAATTTCCTATCTTTGTTTCACTGTAGAATTACAATCACTATGACAGAATTATTAATATGAATACTTGACGCACTGATAGTATTTTGTGCTTGATTGAATGTGCTTGGAGTTAGGGGATGAGGGGCAATATTTGGGACATACATTGGGACATTTAGGACACACACTAAAAAGTTATTCTCTGTTTATCTGAAATTCAAATCTAACTGCAAATTCTGTATTTTTATTTGCTAAATCTGGCAATTCTAAATAAGAGACCATTCAATTGGGAAATTACAAGGTCTTTGTGATCTTTGAAAGATCAGTTTCCAAGTGAGTTGAGGGGAAGCCAGATTACCAGAAGAAAAGGAGTGAATAATTATAAGGAAGGGGAGACTAGTATAGAGCCCTTTTCCCAGAAATTGGATCTGGAAAGAGAGACATGTGCTGCTATTTTATTTGTTTTACAGACTTTTTGGATATGTCCAAAATGATAACAGGATTCAGTTAAATAAATAAAGAAATCCACTTGGATAACACCAGATATAATCATCTTAATAGACTGTGCCTGAAAATGACAGAAAACATATATCTGCCATTTTGCCTTTTTAAAATAATGAACACACACACACACACACAATAAATAAATAAATAAAATAGAATAATGAACACAAATGTATTTTACCATTTCTAATTCTTATATTTAAATTAAAATTCTGAGAATTATAATTAATTTAGTTTTACCTCTTTAAATATTAAGCAGAAAATATTTGTTTGCCTTGGTAAAAAAAAAATTAAAGAAATAACAGACTATGTCAAAAGAAATTGAAAATATAAGAATCTGAAAGAAAATATTGCAACATACATGCATAATCAAAACAAGCATTTGTATCCAGAAATAACTCCTAAAACAGACAAGTAAAAGTCAACAAGCCAATAAATAATAAAATGGGCATATAAAATAAACAGACACTTAACAAAAGGAGAAACATATAATCAGAAGCTCAAACTTTTTAGAAGCAAGGGAAAATAATACTAAGTCCACTACAAGATACCATTTCACACCCACTGAATTGGCAAGAATTTGAAAGTCGAACTATACCAAAGGTTGGAGAAGATATGGAGCAATAGGAACCATGAGCCACTGTTGGTGGGTGTGTGAACTGATTTACTGATTTTTAGAAAACAGTTTGGCATTACCTGGCAAAGTTGCAGATGTTCATATTCCACTAATCAGTGATTCCACTTTTTATACCCTAGAGAAAATTTTGCTTGTGAACAAGCCTGGAAACAAAATTTTGCTTGTGAACAAGGCCTGGAAACAATGTGGCTGTCAGTCAAAAAGGGAGTAAATAGATAACTTGTATATTTATGCAACCGAATACTGAACAACAGAGAGAACGGATGAGCTACATGCATATGAATGAATCTCACAAATAAAATTCTGAACAAAGAAGCAAATCATAGAAAAAGGCATAAAATATTATACTTTTCCTTTAAAGTTAAAAAACTCATAAAATTAACACTTTTGTTGGGGATTATGTGTACACTAATATCGTTTTGCTTACAGTCTTAATATATTTTTACAAACATATAGTATATATATGTATATATTTACAGCAACTGTTTACTATATTGATATATATCATATTTTTATACATATTTGAGGACTGTAAGGAAAACTGTCAGGAAAAGGATGGGGATGATAAACACAAAAGTCAAGATAGTGATTACGTCTGGAGTGAGGCAGAAGGAGAAAAAAATTACAGGGAGCTTCAAAAGGATTAGAAAAGTTTTCTTTCTTAAACTAGATGATAAAAGCAGGGGTAGAAATGTTATTATTATAATTTACACTTACTCTACCTTTATGAAATACTTCATAATTTTTGAAGAGAAATCTACATAAATGCTCATTATCAAATTCTCATCATTTTTTGCAGAAACTGAGTTTATCTGGGTAAAGACTGAAAATGTGTAACCCACACTCTTCAGCCTTCTTCTGTCAGCATATGGTGAAAGATATGTCAAGCCCACATGGGTTTAGTCTTCTGAACATTATGCGGATTCAGCATAGCTGTGAGCTTCTTGCATCAGTAATAATCACTGGCCTTACAGCTCTGTTTTGTGTTTAAGACTGAGCCTTTTAGAAACCACCCCACCCAGAATGTTACACAGAATCTCCAAAACATGTTTTTCAAGTGCTCTGAGAGCCAGAAATGATTTGGCATAATGACAAGCGATCCAATGAACACTGGGTCCAGAACAGTCCGTGATTTTAAAGACTCAGGTGCAGGATTTCAGAAATGGTGCAATCAGGTTTTTCCTTGGAATATATTTATATATAGGTGTAAAGGAGATAATCAAACTGAGCCCTTTTTCACCTTTATTTCATGCCAAGTAGAGTCCATAAAAATCTACATCCTGGAGTTTATCAAGGGCCAATTAATGGGGGTCTGGCTGGCACCCAGCCTACTGCTGTCTGCCAGGCTACACGAGCTCAGTGAGGCTCCCATGCCTTCTTCTCTCCCACACTCACCTCTCTTGCAATCACCAGGTGGCCCTGTCAACAAATCATGAGCAACAGTGTCAAGACCTGACAATTGTCGGGGGGCCGGAGCATACCTCACTCACTGATTGGCTAAGACTCTAGACTTAAGTTGAATAAAAGACAATTCATTTTCTTTCAGAGGGAAGGAGGAGCTCTTCATTTTCTGGTATGTATTACTTCAGGGATTTCTTTCTTTCTTTTTTTTTTTCTTTTTTTCTTTCCTTTCCTTTTTCTTTTCTTTTTTTTTTTTTTTAACCATTCCTGATATTAGTCTTCAAAACAGAGTTACAAATAGAAGTGTCTCATCAACATACAGACTACAACTTAATTCTGGCTGAATCTCACTAAGAACTCTCAGCACATCATATTAATCTTGCATCTCTACCACTGCCATTTTGTTCCTTGTCTCAGAACTCTGTAATGTGGAGAACATTCCCAAACTACTGTGAAAAAGAACTGGAAACCACTTTCAATATTTGGCTGCTGTCATTTAAACAGATTTGTTTTTCCTGAGAATATTGAAAATCTCTCATATAATCTCAGCATCCACAGCAGACTGCTGGTTAGAGCTCTCTCCTCCTTGCCCCCCGCCCCCCTTTTACAATGGTCTTCTCTTCCTGATGCCAGTGGATCGGTGTCCTCTTATCACTTGCTTTACTTTTCACATATTGCTTGGGTGCTTCAACTAGTGCTGTTTTCTTATTTTTTTTTTAAGATTTTATTTATCTGACAGAGAGAGAGAGAGAGAGAGAGAGAGCACGCATGTGCACAAGTACAAACAGGGGGAGGGGCAGAGGGAGAGGGAGAAGCAGGTTCCTTGCTGAGCAGGGAGCCCACTGTGGGGCTCGATCCCAGGACCCTGGGATCATGACCTGAGCAGAAGGCAGTTGCTTAACCAATTGAGCCACCCAGGTGCCCCTGCTAGTGCTGTTTTCTACAAAGCAAGGTTCATAGGCTTTGTGACAGCAAGTCCACCACACCCAGGGCCAGTCTTAGTTCAAATCTGGGATTGAGGCTATATTCTCAGTGGCTAAGGTAACTGAAATGTACTCTCTTGATAAAGGAGGTAAAACAAAGCCCTGTTATAGTATGATTACTATAATAGCAGAAGTCTTAGGATGAGGCTTAATACAGAAAGTTTTATGAAAGTTTTTATGTGATAATTTGTAAACAGTCTAATGCAAAAGCAAGGGAAAAGGACAACAGCATAAAATCAAAACAGAAATCCAGCAATTACACAAGTATAGCTATAATATCAAGAACCAAAAAGCTATGTAGGTCATATTTGTATGGTCACTGATGAATATGAAGCTCTCGTCCTCTCTTTTCTAAGTTTTCCACTAGTTAAATGGGAACAGTAACTCTATTCACCTCCTGAGGATGTTGGAAGGATTCATGAGGCAACGCTTGTGAAACACTCAAAGTCCTTTCAATGAAAGATCCTATGTAAACACCACCTTGTACTGTTCTATCCAACCATAACCACACTCTGCTTGTTGAAAACTCACCCTCTATACCCCAAAAAGGAGAAGTGTACATTTCTAGTACTATACTATTTGTAGTTAGCTGACTCTTGAGAAATAGGATGACATAAATAGATGGACAAAATTAAAAATGTATTTTGAGGTGGATGGCATCTTATTCAATTTTATTTCTTTCTCTCTAAGGATTGCCTACATAAATATTATTTTTAACACCAAAAGCTTATTTTTAATTAGCCACCCTACTTGCAGTGTCTCTAACTGTAGTGTTATGGGCAATATCAAGTATCAATTGAGAGTGCTTTGGATAACATCACTCATTGGACTAAGAAAGAGATTTAGTTAATAAAATGAAGTGAGGGTGCATGGGAAAAGAAAAGCTCTACTTTGATATGGGTCAAACTGCTGTACACAATAAGGAAACTAAAACCCATATCACCTCAGTTACAGGATGGAAACAGGAGGGAAAAGAAACTTATGGTTGGTTCCAGACTCCTGCCCCACAGCTGTGTTTTGAATTGCACCATGGATCTGATGTCACATCATCTGATTATCTGGTCTCATGGTTCTCCTCTCCACCCTCAGGAATTCTGGACAGTTCTTGTTTATGTCTAAAAGGATATAGCCATTACTCTACAGGGACACTATTTTGTCCTTAGTTTCAGACACTTTTTTAAGGAAAATTCAAGGATCTTCTTCCAATGAAAACTGTACTGAGAAACACAGTGTAAGTATTATTTCATCCAAAAACCTTAGTGAAATATTGCCCTACATATGAAACCCTCTGCCCCCAAAGGTGAGAAGGTGGAAAGATAAAAATCATTCATTCAAATGTCAAACATATTAGTAGTTCACATTCAACTGAATTTATTAATAATTTATGGATCTCCAGGATGAAGAATTGTGCTTGTTGCTTTAAGCAATACAAAGATGATTTAGGTAAGACCTTGCTCTGGAGATTGTACAGTCCATCAGTGCAGGTAGAAGGACAGGAAGGGGGATAAAAAAGTAAAATAAGCACACAAGTAAATATAACCAAGAGGATATCAAAGAGAAGTACAGATTGCATTGGGATGACCAATGAAGGCTTTTTATTTGAGTGAGGTATAAGGAAAATCTTCATGGAGAATGTGGTGTTTGAAGAGGACCTTGAAATAACAATTGGAATTTTACAAAGGAAAGATAATAGAAGAGAGAAAAATTGAGACAAATGTAGGAAGGAGAAATTTTTTTAAAGGTTTTATTTATTAATTTAAGAGAGAGCACAAGCAGAGGGGCGGGGCATAGGTAGAGGGAGAAGCAGACTCCCCGCTGAGCAGGGAGCCCAACATGAGGCTCAATCCCAGGACCTTGGGATCATGACCTAAGCCAAAGGCAGATGCTTAACCAACTGAGCCATTTAGGCACCCTGGAAGGAGAAAATTTTATGGTAGATTTGGAGGACAGCAAGTAGTCAAGTTTACTGCGATACTTACACTGGAGTTGAGGATGATAGATGAAAATAGTGGAGGCTAAATTAGGGACGTGCCTTGAAGCTCACGATAAAGAATAAGAACCTATTAAATGGATGGGGGAGCCACCAAGGTTTTGGAGCAAGAAAATAGCATAATTTGAGCTATGTGAGGATAAAGAATTTGTCTACAGTTGTATAGGCTGATTACAGAAGGGAGCCCATGAGTAGAGAAACCAGTTAAAATCTGTTTGCAGTATTCTAAGCAAGAAATAATGGGAGGGCTAAACCTGGGTGTAGGCAGTCTGCGTGAAAAAGAGATGTCACAGGTGGGATTCCCCAGGAAACATACCAGACTCTGAAATGTTTATTCAGGGACTTCACTGAGGAGGACTCTCAGAAACATCCTGAAGGCAGTGGGGAAGTTAGCAGCGGGCAGAAAGAAGAGGCAAACTGAAATGCAGTCACAGCAGAGGACTGAGCCAATCCCAGAGGAGGTCCTGAAGCTGAGATGGCCCTTCAGAGGTCTCCAAGTGAAACCGTGGGTCTGGGCCATGTACCCATCAAGTGGGTTAGCCATTGGATGTGGGGAAAAGAAAAAAAGTTGCTGAAGTGAAATTTGCATGAATTGGCAGGTGATGTGTTGTAAAGGTAGAAGGAGAAAGAAAAGGTCAGAGCCACAGCCAGGTTTAGGAACACCCAAGAAATGCCTAGAATGCAGTGAAAAACCTGATTTGGAGGTGAAGATGACAGCTTCAACCAGAGACATACGGGCACATTCTTATTTTTAGTAACAAGGTCACTAGGATCATGCCTAGGAGGCTGTAGAGTAGTTCATCATACTTGGGCTCATTCAGGTGCATTACTGAAAAAGAAAAGACAACGATAACTTGAGTTCATATTGGCAGCAAAAACAGCACTGGATAGTACAAAAGGTCGGAAGAGGACTCCAGATGGACATGCCATAAAAATTTGAAAAGTATCTCTATTTGTAAATGATATGATGGAATCCCTGGGAAACCATTCAGTGATAAAACAAAACAATAAAATCCTTAAGATATCAGGATACAAAATTAATAAATAAAAATCAATGGCCTTCAAATATACAAACCATAACTGATCAGAGAATTTAATGCTTTTACAAGAGCCAAAAAAGAGACAAAATAATCAGGAATAAATTTAACACAAGTAATAAACTTAAATGAAACTTACATGAGGACGATTTTAAAGCTTTAAATCCTGAAAGACATTAAGTTGACTTCAAAAAATGGAAACATTTCCCTTTCTCTTGGGTAGGATGACTCAACATTACAAAGATAGTGATCAGTTCTCCTCGAGTTATATAAGTTTAATGCAATCCCAATAAAAATACCAGTAAGCCTTTGTTGGAGTTAGTCAAGTTGGTTCTAAAATTCATATTTTTAGAAAAGGCAAGAATAGCTAGGAAAATTCTGAAGAAAGTAAAAAAGAGCCAGGTGGGAACAGGGGAGGACTAGCTTTACCAGATTTAAAACACTAGAAAGTCTCTATAATTACAAAAATATATATATATATATGATACTCTAATATGAATAGAGAGGCCAAGGAATAGAACAAAAAGTAGAACCAAATACATGCCAAAGGTAAGGTCACCGATCTTATTAAATGGTGTTAAGGAAAATGTAACTTATTTGGAAAAAGCTAAAGCCAGATTCATACATCAGCATAAACTTCAAATACATTAGAGATTTAAATGTAAAACAGTAATTCAAGTAGTAGAAGAACATATGGCTGAATATCTTTATAATCTGGTGTGGGGGAAACCTTCTAATTAGGATTCAAATCCAGACATGAAAAAAATACATTGATAAGCATATCTGAATAAATTTTAAAAAATTACTTGGCATGGCAAAAAATCATAAATAAAATTTTAAAACTAATGACAAATTGAAAGAAAATATTTGAAATATGTATCACAAAGAAAGATCTCATCTACCTAAAATATTAATGTCTGTAAAAACACAAGGACAGAAACAACCCAAAACCTATTGCAGAAATGAGCAGAAGATAGTTCACACACACACACACACACACACAAAGATATAAAAGAATACAAACATATGTAAAGATGTTCAACTTTACTCATAATGAAAGAAATACAAGTCAACGCTACACTAACTCTATGCTGATATACTTTCTCACCTATCAGATTGGCACAAATTCAAAGCTTGACAATACATTCCCTCACATCTCGCTTTTAAGAATGCAAGATAGTACAAACTCTATGAGGGAGAATTTAGCATTATCTCACAAAGCCACATACACATCTTCCCTTTGATCCAACAATTCCATTTCTAGGAATCTACCCCAAGACATGTCTTCACAAATCCAAAACAGCATATGCACAAGGTTATTCACTGTGAAAATATTTGTATTATCAAAATACTGGAAACAACCTAAATGCCCATCTCTGAGAGATAAGGGAAGAAGCTTTGCAGCAGCCACACATACTAAGCAGCTGTAAAAAAAGAAAAAAAAAGTGAGGAAAATCTCCATGAACTGTTTTGGAGTGATACCCGGGACTTATTTTTAAGCGCAGAAATAAAGTTGCAAAGAGAATATATAGTATTCTACATTTTATGTAAGAAAGATAAACCCGAAATTAATGAAAATCATTATCTGTAGTTGGTGGGCAGAAACAGTGGCAGGGATAGGGATGGAAATGAGACTTCACTATGTATATCTTTTTTTTTCTTTTTACAAGTTTTTACTTTTGAACCACATAGATGTTTTATTTATTCGGAAAATAAAACTTAATTTGAAAATGACCAAAGAAAAGCAAAGCCTAAGGCTGAACACAAATTGAAATAAATCAGTATCAAATTGATAATAGAACAACATAATAAAATTAATGTATGTAGTTTTTGAAAATAGTAACGCAGCCCGTATGTACCCTCTTTGTGAAGCAGTTCTCAACTGAGGCGGATTTTGCCCCCAGGGGATGTTTGATGATGTCTATAGATATTTATTATCACAACTGGTGGTTGAAAAGGGAGTACTGGCATCCAAAATCTAGAGGCCAGGGATGGTGCTAAACATCCCACTATGCACACAACAGCCCCCCAGAACAAATAATTATTCAGCTCAAAATGTCAATAGTGTCCAGGCTGAGAAACAGTATTTTGGTGGGAGAGAGTCAAAGAACCAAAACACAAAAAATCATGAAGAAACTTTGAACTTTACTATAGGTTTGTTGTTGGGAGAAGCACTGATGTAACAAATCTGAAAAACTTTCATGAATATTATGTGATAGAGAGAATGAACAAATGTTTCCATATCGTTGAGAACCAAGGTTCTCATTGCCATGGAAAGAAGATACAAATATGGAGTGCTACAACAGGGAAGCCCTGTGATTGTTGAGTATGAATTCCTGATTTAACAAAAAGGGGGGGGAGGGTATCTCCTCAATTTTCTCACTGAAAGGGACTGAGGTAATGACATCCCAGTAGGAATAAAGACCCTTGGCCCCGAGATCACAGTCTCTAACAGTCTCTCTCTAACAGTCTCAAGCATTTATTCTGCTTTCCCTAAAAGAACTGTAACTCAGCATAACTCATCATTCACAGACAAGAACTGGGGTTCCTTGGAGAAGACGCCTACTCAAGCACTGAGCCACCAGGTGAGCCCGAATATTTGACTGGACCAGAAAGCACGGACGTGCTGGAAGACCAGTGAGGATATAGTAAAAGGACACAGGAGCTATCTTGAAGGAGCTCGCATAGGTCAAATTTGGAACAATGTGAACCTGAAAAAGAGTAACGGTGATAACGGATTACAATACATTGAATCAAAAAAGAAACCATGAGTCCGTAGTGTTGACTCAAAAAAATGGGGGAGTAATGAAACCTCTTTTTCACAGAAAAATATCCATCTTCCCTATAGAAGAAATATTCACATTAGAAAAATCACCATTTTGTAACCAGCAATGTAATAATTGATCTGGGCCAGATCAGAAGTGGATGCTAACACCTTTGGGGAGGGTAAGAGGTCCAAACATTCTCAAAACACTATGCCACATGTTACTTCTTAGTTACAAAAGGAAAAAGTTCCCTTTGCTTTTGTGAAATCTGGCACACTTCAACTTAATCGAAGAATCAGGCTTCATAATAGTAAGTCACAAAGTGACTTTACAAGCCTCCTGATGTGATACAAAAGGAAGTAAACAGCGTCACATACATAATGTACCCGCAGGATCCTCTCCCACCCAACCAGGCCACAGGCAGCATAATGCAGGATAATGGGCTCTGGGTCAGGCAAACTTTGGTACCCATCCCAAACAACGAAATAACCAAAAGGATTTTAAAAGATTAAAGGAATGTGAAATATTATGCATGATTTGTCATTGGTTCCTGGAGTTTTAAAAATAGTTTTAAAAGATATTATTGGGACAAGAGGCAAGGTGTATCAGTTAATTGTTAAATACTATTATTTTTGTAACAGTAAATTTATTTCTTATGATAATGTATTGTGAGTATGTAGAAAAGTATTCCTGTTCTTAGGGAATATATGCTGAAGTATTTAAGGAAAGGAGCACCTGGCTGGCTCAGTTGATAGAGCACTCAACTCTTGATCTTGGGGTTGTGAGTTCAAGCCCCATCATGGGTGTAGAGCCTGCTTAAAAAAAAAAAAAAAATGAAGTATTTAAGAATGAACTGTTATTATGTCTACAACTTGCCTTTCAGGAGTTCCTAGAAAAAGAGAGACAGACAGAAAAAGAGAGTAGATGTGGCAAAATTTTAACAACTGGCGCATCTAGGTAAGGGATTTATTCTGTCAACTTTTCTATAAATTTGAAGTGGTTCACTTAAAAAAAAAGTGATGGAAAAAAGACTTATGTGAATCCATGAGTTGACAGAGAACCAATACACTATTTGAAAACTGATAAAGGGAAGAATAAAGCATTTATTCTGCTTTCCCTAAAAGAACTGTAACTCAGCATAAACAAATAGTTAATTAGGGTAGTTTCTCTACATGGAAGTTTCTGTATAATAAATGAAATAGAGTAGCATCATTGGCAACCCCTAATGAATTAATGAATCTGGGCATAATTATCAATGACTGCCAACATGCTGAAAAGAGAATGATCAGAAAGTGTGTGCCTTCTGCAAGAAATAGACACCACCACCTATGAAGTATCTTGCCAAAACAAAAACAAACAAACAAACAAAAACCCGAACTGAATCCAACCAAGCTTCTAGATCTATCATTATGTAGGAAAAACAAGGGACAGAGGAAAAAAGGAAACATCACCAGGAAGATGCAATCAGCCACATGGGGAAGAGTTTCCTGAGAAAGCTACAGGACAAAAAACTCAGTTCTTTCCTAATTAAACTGTGGAGAAGGAGAGCTATAGATTATCAGAAACTTAAATGACATAGCAACCTATCGCAATTTATTGACCTTAATTTGAATTCTAATTCATACAAACGTATGGGGTGGGGGGAAGTGTATGAGAAACAATTGGAAAATGTAAACATTGCTGGGATGTTCAATGATATTAAGGAATGATTTTTAGGTATTTTGGGATATGATAATGGCATTTTGTGTGGATTTTTCTTTTTATTTTATTTATTTATTTGACAGAGAGAGAGAGTACAAGCAGGTGGAGTGGCAGGCAGAGGGAGAGGGAGAAGCAGGCTCCCAGATGAGCGGAGAGCCCGATGTGGGGCTCAATCCCAGGACCCTGGGATCATGACCAGAGCTGAAGGCAGACACTTAAATGACTGAGCCACCCAGGAGCCCTGATTGTGTGTTTTTAAAGGGTTATTATCTTTCGGAGATCTACTCTGAAATATTTATGGAGGAAATAATATAATATGCTGGGAATTTACTTCATGATGTGTAGATGGAACAAGAGGGTCTACGAGTTGGTATTTGTTGAGGTATGTAAAGAATACATGGATATCAATTTATTTAATTTTGAAAAGAGGTATTTGAATTTTTCTTAAATAAAAGATTAACTGAAAGAGTGAAACAAAGACAGCATCGGAGACAAAAAGCAGAAGGAGGCAGGTGCTCTGCATTCACTGAACTCCTAGCTTGGTTCACCTCCTGTTAAAGCCTAGTCTATACTATCGCATCGAATCCTCACAAAGTCATACCATGACACAGATGGGTATCGCAGAAATTAAGCAGATCTCCCAGGTTCAAATCTCAATTCTGCCACCACCTGTTGAGCCAATTAGCCTCCATTTCCTTATCTCTACAATGGAGATGACAGTAATATTATCTACCTCATAAGGTTGTAGTGAATTATTTTAAGTCAAGTGCTTAGGACACTCCCTGGTACATAGTGACACAATGTAAATATTAGTGCTTATTATTAAAGAGTGATAGAACTAGCTGAACCAGAGCCCATTATCCCCTGAGGATGGCGCATGTGTGTGTAGATGTGCATCAGGTTTTTAGTACTCTCTGTCAAAGCCACTCTGTCCACCCTGTTGGGCACACCCTAAATTGTGTTCAAATATCAGCAGCAGAGTTTCAAATATGCCAAGAAACAAATACAGGTGTTATAGAATCTTCTACAGTAACTTAGGCAAATATTCATTTGTTCATTCAATACACATTTACTGAGACTGGCTCTGCAAGAGAGGCAGGGATTTAATAGTTAAAAAGTAGATACAGGGCGCCTGGGTGGCTCAGTTGGTTAAGCAACTGCCTTCGGCTCAGGTCATGGTCCCGGAATCCTGGGATCGAGTCCCACATTGGGCTCCCGGCTCAGCGGGGAGCCTGCTTCTCCCTCTGACCCTCTCCCCTCTCATGCTGTTTCTCTCTCTCTCTTTCTCAAATAAATAAATAAATAAAATCTTAAAAAAAAAAAGTAGATACAGCTGCTTTATCTACTTTAGAGATAGATACTAATACGCAAGGACCATGCATGAAGTTCCACCATCCAGCTGATTAGGAAGCAAAGGATGCCAAGCAGAGCAGAATGGGAGGCTAAGTTGATAGACCTGTCCTCTGAGGCCAACCCAGTAATGGCCACTATACAGTATGTCCAGGATCTAGCCAATTCAAGTATGGTTCTGGAAATCATCAGCACTAGTTAGGCCCAAACCAAGGGACAGATCCCAGCTGTGGTGACTCCAGGCCATTGCCTGGAGTGTGTAGAAGCCAGCTGGGAGCAAAAGAGCTTTCCTGAATTCTGTCCATCCATGTAAGAATTTTCTTAAACAGCTGAGGAATGAAGGAGAAGATTCTAATCCCAGGAAAGGTAATTGGCAAGAATAAAATAAATTATATTTGGGTTTAATCACACCAGCAGTGTCCTAGTCCTGAAGGGTTTGTGGTTCCAGCCAGGAGAAGGAGGGAAACTATGGAATTATCAAGGTCAGAACCAAGTTCTGAGGCCTAGGCCATGAAGGATGGGGGCAGAGAATCCTGTCCTGTTTGAGTGCTCAGTGCAGCCCCTTACATTCCACTTGCTCCCCAGAGCCAGACCCTGAGACAAGAATTCCTGTACAGGTGACTTATTAAGAAGTTATCCTGGGCGCCTGGGTGGCTCAGTCGGTTGAGCGACTGCCTTCGGCTCAGGTCATGATCCTGGAGTCCCGGGATCGAGTCCCGCGTTGGGCTCCCTGCTCGGCGAGGAGCCTGCTTCTCCCTCTGACCCTCCCCCCTCTCATGTGCTCTCTCTCATTCTCTCTCTCTCAAATAAATAAATAAAATCATTTAAAAAATTTTAAAAATATTAAAAAAAAAGAAGTTCTCCTAAGAGAAACCAAGCAGGGAATGGAGGAAATCGGAACAGGCAAGAAAAAGAACTTATTTTTCAGCAGCCAAACAAGGGTACCATTTCAGGCCAAGTCCCAGAGTGTAGGTTCAGCTGGATCCTACACAACCCCTCGTCTATATTTTGCCTCAGAGTGTGTCCCAAAGAGAGGCAAGAGAGCTGGGCTCTTCTGCTCCTACATCATACTATTACTGGCTAAACGTTGCCCCTGAGGGACCTAAGCCCCCAGGCATTTGCAGCTCTTTGCACTTGTGGCCAGTCGTTCAGGTGGTCCCAGGGCTGCCCTCTGAAGACAGTCTCAAGTGTGGTCTTGACAATGCAAAAATAACACAGAAGTCAAGAGAGGACACAGGCTTATAAAAGGGTTCTGAATAGCTCTGGGCAAAGTACTTGTAGTGGCCACCTCATGCCTATACTCAAGACTCTGGGTTTAACTGACAGTAAAGAATAATTTGGGAGGATGTCCATGGGCCTAGCCATTGTGAGCATGCTATAGATCATTAGTGTGCACCTCAAAAATTACATGCTACTTCCAAGTATAACAGAGCTAAGCTGCTGGCAGATGGAGACTTGGAGAGTTGACTCAGATATGGGGAACACTGGGCCAGTGGGTGCAGGGTGTGAGCTCTCCCCTACATCTGTTGCTTGCAGTGGTCACGCACAGTGCTCTGCTGCTCTCAGAGCCCCTGGGAGCCCAGTTTGACAGGCTCACTGCCTCTTTCCAATATTCCCAACCAGCAAGTGAGATCTGGAATCACATCCATTGGGTGAAATACCAGGAAGTTTACAGAACCTTAAACATCTTCATAGAATTGGCATAAAGTTTTTGTAAACTTGACCCCAACCAAAGTCAGTAAGAAAAATGTCACTTGGCTTATGCAGTCATTCTTCTTCCTGTGTCTCTTGAATATTTACTTTGTGTTTGGGCCCATGCCGTGGGTGCTGGATGATCCCAGACCCGTTCTTGAGACACTCAAATCTCTCCTCATTCCTTTCAGATCCATCCCTTGGAGCTGGATACTGTTCCTGACCTTCATTTCTTCATATTATATCAGAGATCCTTCATATTAGGCCCATGGAACTTTGACATCGGAAGTTAGAAAACTCTGTGATAGCAGAAGAATGAGAATGTGCTGGTTGACGTGTATTTGTTGGGGAGTAGGGAGTAGGAGGTGGTGGTATTAATTCTGGAAGGCAAAGGAGAAAAGATTTTCTACTTTAAGAGTTATCAACCAGAGTAGAGCCATAGATAGACAGGTCAATAATACCTCAGGAGGGCATAGGCTGAAAAGGAGAGCGAGACTCCCAGGAACTGAAATGGCTGAGGCCAAAAATTGTACTCCTGATGACATTAAGGCCAAACCAGAGAGAAGATCCCATAGGTAGTCAAAAGGGTGAAAACACTGCTCAAAAAGCATCCCTCCATAGCCTTACCAGTTTTTCTTGCCTTTAGCACAGGGAAATGCGGTACTATTTCTTTTACCTTAAAAATTGAGAAATCTGGGCGCCTGGGTGGCTCAGTTGGTTAAGCGACTGCCTTCAGCTCAGGTCATGATCCTGGAGTCCCAGGATCGAGTCCCGCATCGGGCTCCCTGCTCGGCAGGGAGCCTGCTTCTCCCTCTCCCACTCCCCCTGCTTGCGTTCCTGCTCTCACTGTCTCTGTCAAATAAATAAATAAAATCTTTAAAAAAAAAAAAGAAAGAAAGAAAATTCAAGTTCAAAGTAACATGTTAACTTACGTTCTTGCAATTACATCTATTGTATCCGCACGGTGGAAATACTCTGTAACGGTGTGCTAGTGTGCATCTCTTCCCACTTCATTTCCTGTGACATCATGTTGATAGCTTAAAATTGGCCATGGTGAGAATATCCACACCACAGAAAGTGAGAAGTGCTACAAACTAGGGCTTGCATTTCCTGAGAGTCCATTGTTAAACACTGAACAATACACCAGACCTTAGCCAAGTCCCAAAAATGCTCATCGCTAAAAACACCCAGCTTAAGAAAAACAATGGCAGAGGGCAAGTCAGGGAGGAAAGTAGCAGTGGTCTTAACTGACTGCAGTTAAAATATCCTATTTTCATCGGGCTCCCTGCTCAGCAGGGAGTCTGCTTCTCCCTCTGACCCTCACCCCTCTCATGCTCTCTCTCTCATTCTCTCTCAAATAAATAAATAAAATCTTTAAAATAAAATAAAATAAAATACCCTATTTTCTGCTAGAACCCCTCCCATAACTACAGGGTGAACAGCCCTAAAGCATAATCTTCATTAGTTTCTTGATCTAGTTAGCTGATTCTATTAAGTCATTCAAATCTTGTTCAAATGTCCCCTCATCAGAAAGTTTTCTCTAACCACTGTAGCTGACCACCCTCTTTGTCATTCTGTACCCCTAATACTGTTCTATTTTTCTTCAGAACACTTACCACTACCTAGCATTACGTTATCTATTCATAATGAACTGAAGCTTTAGGAACAAGATTCTGTTCTGTTTTGTTCAATGCAACATCCCAGCACTAAGCACAGTGCCTGGTAGGTTCTCAACAAACTTGAGGTGCATGGAAGGATGTCTATAAATTATTGTTGAATAGGGAAAGAAAAATACATTGTAGAGAGATATACAGTCAATCCTCATTATTTATAGATTCTGTATTTATGAATCTGCTTACCCATTAAAATGTATTTGTAACCCAAAAATCAATGCTCACAGCACGTTAGCAGTCATTCACAGATATGCACAGAGCAGTGAAACTTTTGAATCATGTAATGTGCATGTTTCCAGCTGAGGTTAAATAAGGTGATGCTCTGTCTTCTTATTTCAGCTCTCACTTTACAAACACATGTCCTTCTCATGGTCTATTTAGTGCTACATTTTTTTGCATTTGATTTGCTGTTTATTTTTTTTAAGATTTTATTTATTTATTTGAGAGAGTGAGAACACGAGCAGGGAAGGAGGGTACAGAAGGAGAGGGAGAAGTAGGCTCCAGGCTGAGCAGGGAGCCCAATACTGGGCTCAATCGCAGGACCCTGAGATCATGACCTACGAACGAAGGCAGAAGCTTAACCAACTGAACGACCCTGAGCTCCCCTGATTTTGCTGTTTAAAATGGCCCCCCAAGAAGTGCTTAAGTGTTGTCTGGTATTCTTAAGCACAAAAAGCCCATAATGTACTTTACAGAGAAAATATGTGTATTTTAGATGAGCTTTGTTCAGACCTGAGTTATAGTGTTGTTGGCCATGAGTTCAGCATTGAGTTAATAATATATATCAAATAAGGTGGCTTTAGACAGAAATACATACAAAACAAGTTTTTTTATTGATAAGTTGATGAAAATGTTGTGACCAGAGGCTCACGGGAACCTAACTCTGAATTTCCCCTAGGAGCAATGGTTCAGGATTCACTCACTTAGTGTTTAGAGCAACTTTATAGAATATAACTATTGCAAATAATGAGAACTGACTGGATATAGTATATTCCATTTGTTTTAAGAAAATATGACAGGTAGCTAGATGGATAGATGATTAATCGATTGAAAGATAAATAGATGGATAAATAGATATAAAAGTAAATTTGTAAAGACATCGAAATATATCTGGAAGCATATATGCCAAACTGTTAGCTCTCGGGAGTGGGATTAAGGGGATATAAAAAGAGTTTCACTTTGTGCCCTGTATTATACTTCTGTATTTTTGAAATGTTTTCAACAAGTAATTATAATTTTGCTAATTTTTCAAACAGATATTTTTAACGAAATTAAAACAATAAATTCTTGGGGGACCTGGATGGCTTAGTTGGTTAAGCATCCGACTCTTGCTATCACCTCAGGTCATGATCTCAGGATCAAGCCCCATGCCAACTCCACACTGCTTAAGATTCTCTCTCTCCCTCTCCCCTTACCCCCCCACCTCTCTCCCTCTCAAAACAAACAAACAAATTCTTCTTTAAAAACACTCATAAACTTAAGCAAGTACTAGGTAAAAAGCTCACGTAATCTTTGGACATTTTCATTTGAAAAGGAACATCAACAAGAAAGTGCAGAAAATAACAACAGACCAGATAAGTGATAGAAGAGGTAAAACAGTATAAGAAAATACCAACATTTCTTCACCAAATTGCTAAATAAGCAAGTGCACAAATAAAGAACAGACATCTGTGAGAATGAAGTTGCCTTTACAGGAACAACGATGCGAATGAAAAAACATGTAAGAAAAGAGAAGGGTCGTCAGGTTTGACATAACTCACATCATCAAAGGAGAACCAAGTCAGAAAAACAAAACAGAACACAAAAGCTTAAATCAAACAGAACTATCTAATTCATGATATAGTGAAAACAAATAGGCACTAGAGCAAAGGGATCTTCCTGGATTTGACTCTTCTCCACATTCTACATTTAAGCAGCTAGAAGTCTTCTTAAGTAGCATCCTATTCAACCTTTACAAAAATACTGGGCTTCTAATAAGAAATTGCTTTTTATTTTCTCCAAAAACAAAATACATCGTCCGTGTGAGCTTAGTGATTCTCTGTAAGAACAGGTCATTTTTCATACAGTGTTGGACACTGAGTAAAGACAGGAGTGCTGCTAATTTATTCCAGGCATAAGAGACTGTGCGCATGCACAGTAGATGGAGAAATAAGATTTAGTGCCCATTCCTAACATAGTGCCTGAGGGGTAAAGTCGGTTCTCAGAGTTGGAATCATTCTTCTTGTTTCATGAACAGAAACTCATGAGGTAAGAAGAATCTGGGTGATGTTTTCCCTCTCCTCCTCACAGACAAGAGCTGTACAGAACTGCCCCAGGTGGCCTTAGAATCAGCAAAAGGGCCTTTCGGCCACAACCGCCATCTTCCAGGATTTGCCAAAATGACCAACACAAAGGGGAAGAGGAGAGGAACCCGCTCTATGTTGTCCCGGCCTTTTAGGAAACATGGAATTGTTCCTTTGGCCACATACATGCGTATCTACAAGAAAGGTGATATTGTGGACATCAAGGGAATGGGCACTGTTCAAGAAGGAATGCCCCGCAAATGTTAGCATGGCAAAACTCGAAGAGTCTACCGTATTACCCAGCATACTGTTGGCATTGTTGTAAACAAACAAGTTAAGGGCAAGATTCTTGCCAGGGGAATTAATGTAAGTATTGAGCATATTAAGCACTCAAAGAGCTGAGACAGCTTCCTGAAGCGCATGAAGGAAAATGATCAGAAAAAGAAGGAAGCCAAAGAGAAAGCTACTTAGGGTCAATGGAAGGGCCAGCCTGCCCCACCCAGAGAAGCACACTTTGGGGGAGCCTGAGCTGCTGGAACCCATTCCCTATGAATTGATGGCATGATAAATGTAAAAAAATAAATAAATAAAAGACCTCAAGACTGTTTAAAAAAAAAAAAAAGGAATCAGCAAAAGGTTAACACTATTCTCCCCAGCTCCTCACCCATTATGCCCCTCCCCCCCACCACCATCCCCATAACTTCCTTGTTCCATGGGCTCCCTGAAAGGTGTCACTTTTAAAATAAATTCTGTGGATTCAACATTGGGACTGATAGATTTCTAATTAACCCAAGTGTAAGAAAATCTAGACGATCGGAAGAGCCATCTTGGAGCTTCTGCCCTGGAAGATAAGAGAAGTTGGAGGGGTAAATCTCCAACTAGAAACTGCTGTGACTCAAGGGTGTCACTCAGCAAGATGCCCTTGTATGATGCTGGGTTAATGTTTTTACCACATAGACTTATACTGGCATACTTTGCCATACATAGACTGGCATACTTTGCAATCACCCACCAAAAAAGCCATACAATTGCCCTCTGAAGTCAAATATTGCATAACACGTTACAGAACAGAAATTAGGAATGTTCAAATGAGAGGTTTTCCCAAAAGAGCCACACGTAGCATGAGTACATGCCTGCTTAGTGGGCATGAAATTGTACTGTATTTCTTTCCCAAGTACATTTGTTTCCTTAAACGGGCAAAATTTCTTTAATTAAAAAAAAAAAAGTTTCCAGGGCATTTATTGATCCTTCATCGTGAACATTTATATTAATGGTTGAGAATAAAATGTGCGCATTTAAGGAGAGAAAAAAAATCACTATGCAAGCTAATCTCACGCCAAGCCTACAGCCAAGCTAATTGAATTTTAAGTACAGTAGTGAGTTCCTCCTTCTTCACACCACTAATATATTTCACTGAATATAGAAATAATTTTTCACTGTATATTTTAAGAACACATAAATAGACAACATTATGGCTCACAGATAGACCAAGGAAAGGCTTCTCCTGTGGTTTTTACTCTCCATCTTTATAAGTCTGCAAGAAAGGAAAAAAAGATGGACCTTCATCAGAACCTGACCTTGACCATTTTTAGGGCAGAAAAAACGAGGAAACCTTCCAGAAGGCATCACTAATACTCAGTAAAACAAATACATTTCAAGAGCTCAGAGTTAAATTCATCTAATGAGCCGGTAATGAAAAATTTTTTCTAGGACTACTTGCCTGAGGGATTTAAGGCTTTGTTATTGGAAAATAAGAAATTCTAGACTCTGAGAAAGGCCACTTGGCTCAGCATGGATGATACATTCAAATTCCCTGATTCCAGCTCCCTACAGTTTCTCAATTTACAAATTCATGTATTCATCTTTTTGGAAAAAATAAAATGATGCTTCTAGCTTCTCTAGAATTTTTTGGCAACTACTTATTTGTGACATTTATCCTCCAGGTGAGAGCATTTTTGACAGTAACATCTTTTTTCTCCTACTGTCCTATTTGGATAAGGTCAGATTGGCCTCTATAGTGTGAGCGTGAAGAGCTTAATTAGAACAATATTATTATCCTTCACAATTTACAGAAATATATTTGGCCTCGGCAAAGTGTCATTGTCCTCAGAGAGAATAAGCTGCTTCCTTATTAAGCCCTTTGGAAAAACAGAAATAGTTCTTCTGAACCTTTTGGTGTTGGCAAGGCATTCCACTGTGTTGCTCTTAAAGTAAAAGAACAGAAGAAACACGGTGGTCTTGAAATTTTATTCTAAAACGTCCTCAAGGGGTGCCTGGGTGGCTCAGTCGGTTTGCACGTCCGCCTTCAGCTCAGGTCATGATCCCAGGGTCCTGGAATCGAGCCCGGCATCAGGCTCCCTGGTCGGCGGGAAGCCTGCTTCTCCCTCTCCCCCTCCCACTCCCCCTGCTTGTGTTCCCTCTCTCGCTGTGTCTCTCTCTGTCAAATAAATAAATAAAATCTTTTTAAAATATAAAAAATAAAAAGTTCTCAAGTGAAAATCTGAAAAATCACTGAGTCAGTCTTGGAATTGGTAGGTTTCAGAAGACGAATGCTGTTGAACCCACGTAGGAAGGGACTTGGTTTATAAGCAGGCAGGATCTACCCCTCCTGCGACCTGCATATGTGACTCTAGCTTGTCCCTTCAGGAACCCCATTTCACCCATTCCAACAACTTCAGCTCCTTTTATGCAAGGGTGGCACCAGTTGTAGGCAACCACATTGCTTGACTCTCTTTCCCTCAAAATTTTAGCCAGAAAGACCACAAGCAGAAATTCCACCTTCTCAAGATCAAAATTAATGGGACCATTTGCTTTCTTAATTCCTTTTATTATTCCACTGTTCAGATTCTTCTCAGTGATGTTCACATCTGTTACTTTCCTTCAACATCAGCATTTATCACCGTGTCCCCAACTACTGCATCTCCCTCAGTTTCCCCATTTCTCCCCTCAATGGTATTACCTTAGTCTCTTAGCCTTTTGGCCATCAGACCACCTGGCTGTTTTTCACTGCCTCTTCTCTTGTCTTCTAGGTACAGTATCTTGTCAACTCTCCCTCTGCGGTATCACTTCGTCTCCCCCTTCCTCTGCACTCCTGCAACCACTGCCCAGCTGCACGTATCCTTCTCTTACTGGAAAACCCTAATTTGTGGTATTCAATTTACCTGCATCCAACCCGCTCCCCCCATCCCATCCTTTTTCAGCCCATCCTACTCTGTGCAGCCATCTCTGTCTTCCTAAAATTCCATTTTCGGTATTTTGTCCTCTGATCCTATTTTTTCCAGGTGCGTCCAGCCACGTTTAACCACCTATGCTGGAACAACAGCAACCGTCATGCCGTAGCTGAGTACCTGCAACAATCCTTCTAGGTGCTACGCACATTGCTTTACATACATTGTATTTAGTCCTCTCTACAGCCTTAAGAGTTAAGTTTTGTCATTCCCATTTGGATCATAGAGAATACTGAGCCTTAAAATGGCTAAGCAACTCTTCCAGTAATGACTAGCGCTGAATGAGAATGCTCATCAGTCCGCCTTCCAAACCCAAGCTTTTCCCTGATGATGAAGGTCTTCGATTGCCTAACGGATCTCTCTGAATTCTTGCAGGCGGCAATCTTAACATCCTCAGACCTGACCCACCTGATCCACCGCAAACCTTGTGCTCCAAAGGACGGAGATTAAGGTCGCGCACTCTGGGAGCCGCTTGTCTGGGTTCAGGTCTTGGCTCCACAGCTCACCAGTTTGGCCAGGCAAGCTACTCTACCTCTCTGCACCTTCACTTTCTCATAAATTCTGCTTACGGCACTCGACTCAGAGAAATGTGGGATTAAATGAGACAATGCCTCTCTTTACAGGATCCCATCTGTTTCCCTGCCAAGAATGATCTTCCTTCTTTCAACTTATGAAGATGCAACACAAACTCACCACTAACTCTTAGTAATTAGTTTCATTTTCATAATATTTCCTGTAGCTAAAGTCCCCTCGTTTCGTTTAAAGAGTCTCACAAACATATTTAGAATATGTCACATTATCTTGCTCTTGATCGGATATTACCTTGTTGTTGTTCTTTTGTTCTTTCTTATCCAGTGTTTTTCTCTTCCCAAAATGATTATAAATTTCAAAGGATGCAGACATTATCTCCCGTATGCGTCACAAGAACTTAATACGGTGCTGAACACAAAATGCTTTGCCCCAAGCTGAGAACCTCGGATTTACATTTCGTAAATTATTATATACTAACCATACTATCAGTCACATTTTATTCTTTCTTCTCTTTGTGGTGGTGAAATTCCTCCTCTAAGATTCTAATCATCTCCAGCCTTGACCCTAATATCCCAACCGCACCGTCGTAGGAATCCGCTCCCTCATTCAGGACCAGTAACGGGGACTACGGGCAGGCCAGCGTGACTGAAAGAGGAGAAGGTGAGAGGACACAGAGCAAGATTACGCCTGAGAGGCCGGCAGAGCCAGAACAGGCAGAACCCATCTGTTTCCCTCATCCTATTTTAAGACAGGGCATAGTGGCCAAAAATGCTTGTTCCGGAGCTGGGCTACTGGGGGTCTAAATCCTGACTATGTCACTATGGGCTGATTACTCCTCCTCTGGGCCTTGGTTTCCTGACCAATACCATGAGAAAAGTTATGAAGTTGGTGTCACCGACAGATTCCCTAGGAAACAGATTCTGAGATAGAAATTTGTGTAGGGAGGAAAACATCAGGAAGGCAGGGAGGGAAGGCAGTTTGAGGAGAGGGTGAAGCGGAACTGGAACACGGTGGCAACAGAGCCTCAACTGTTCCTACAAAGAACTCTGAGACTAGAATGGCCCTGCAGACATACCTTGAATTGAGGCAAGTCGACGGGACCTTTTTACCCCTGAATGGACCAACCGCTAGATACAGGCTATCTCTGGACAGGTATGCAACCTTGGGCCAGGCAGCTCCTTTCTGCCAAGGGCAATTTCCAGAGAGGGATTTAGCTAAAAGCTGTCAGCAAACAACCCCTCAGGAAATGAGAGAACAGACACCTTGTCCTAGAAGGGAGATCTGTTGGACAAACTACAGCATCCACTACAGCGGGTATAAAGATTAAATGAATTAGTATCTACAAATCACTTAGAATAGCATCTGACACATTTAAGCCCAAAGTAAGTGTCGGCTGTTACATCAGCTTCATTGCTTACAAGGTCTCTTTGCTTTACCTCAAGATTTCCTGACTAAAATTTTAAAAGAAAGGTGACAGTACTTTTTTTTTGTTATTTCAATACCCTAAGCATCTAAACGCTATGAATATTTATGCATTTTTTGATGATTTATGGGTTTGCTTCCACCTATTACATAATGCCTTGGCTTGTTGTACTTTCAAAATGTTTGTTTCCATACTGTCTATCACAGCTTAAGGCAAATAGAGGAGAACGGTGTCTTCTTAACTAAACATTGGCATCCCTAAACACATACCGAGCAACTGTTGGCTATTTAAAGAGTAAATTAATACAGAGAACCTTGAAGAGAAAGATGAAGTTTAAAAAAAAAAAAAAAAGTGCCAAACTGAGGGGCATACTTCAATGTCAATGCCAGGAGGACTAGAACTTGGCAAATCTCTGAATGGATACCCTTCCAGCCACACTCTGGGACCTCCCTCTCCTCCTGGCAATATCCCTGAGGCATTGATTTCCTCATCTTGAGCCCTAGCTGCCCAGAGACCAAAGTTTGGGGACCCTGGTGCTGTTATTGCAGGGAGACTGATATATGTATGTAGCTACCAAACTTTAAATTTAGCAAAAAGTGGTAGTATATATCTCTCCCCATATATACCACAATCCCTCAAAATAATGTAATGCTCCAATTCACATGTAAACTTGTTTAATAGCATTACTGAATAAATACGTAGTTTTCTACACCATGAATTTTCTTAATCAACGTTTAACAAATGTACAACTATTATATATTTCATGGTAAGAAAACATTCCAATACTCAATTTCTAGAGCTTTGCATTCGTCCTAATCCTCAACACCATGTGTCTTTTTCAACTGAAAGGCATCCGAGATACGGATTTCCCCTTAAGGTTAGAAACAGTATCTTATATTTATCTATGTATTCCTACAGTACCTTTTACGTAGTAAAAAAAAGCAAAAGAAAAATCATCATTTGACAAATATTAATTGCATACAGACACTGAGCTAGGTGCTAGAAATGTAATCCTGAACTAAATATATAAATTCTCTATTCACATGTAGAGAACAATCTAGTCGAAGAAACAAGCCACTAAAGAAATATATCTCTTATACTTTTTCTTTTTTCTTTTATACTCTTGATAAATGATGTTAAGGAAAAATCAGAATGTGATGAGTGATTATTTTAGGGGAAGTTGTTTCAGATTGGGTGGGCAGGAGAAAAGAGGGAGATAACAGAAAAGAAGCAGAGTCCAGCTGGGATGGAAAGGATGAGGAGGAGTTAGCCAAAACGACATGGGTAGAGGATCCCAGGCAGCGGGTACGCCATGCGTAAGGAGATGAAGGAATCTTCCGTGTTATACCATTGGCAGAGGGACAGGACTATTGGCAATTTAGAATGCAATTCAGAGATAAATTTGATTGAAAGCTTAATATGCAGATTTTTAAAACTTAAAACTTTTAAAACTTTGCTTACTTCGTAAACAATTATTAAAAAACACATTTTTGGTTTGACATTGAAATATTTAATTCTTTATTTTTTTTAAGATTTTATTTATTTATTTTACAGAGAGAGAGAGACCGCACAAGCAGCCTAGGACCCTGGGATCATGACCTGAGCTGAAAGCAGATGCTTAACCAACTGAGCCACCCAGCCGCCCTGTGAAATATTTATTTCGTTAAGGATCAATCATCATAAGAAGATGTGTTGTATATATACAATGGAATATTATGCAGCCATCGAAGAAATGAAATCTTGCCATTTGCAACAACGTGGATGGAACTAGAGGATATCATGCTAAGCGAAAGAGGTCAATCAGAGAAAGACAAGTATATGATCTCACTGATATGGGGAATTTGAGAAACAAGACAGAGGAGCATAGGGGAAGATAGGGAAAAATGAAACAAGACGAAATCGGAGAGGGAGAGAAACCATAAGAGACTCTTAATCTCAGGAAACAAACTGAGGGTTGCTGGAGGGGAGGGGGGTCACAGGGATGGGGTGGCTGGGTGATGGACATTGGGGAGAGTATGTACTATGGTGAGTGCTGTGAATTGTGAAAGACTGATGAATCACAGACCTGTACCCCTGAAACAAATAATACATTATATGTTAATTAAAAAAAAATAAAGAGTACACTTATCATGAAAAAAGAAAAAGGATCAATCATCATGGTAGATGTTATGACTACAAGGTGAAGGAGAGAGGGTTCATCCTCCAGGAGCTTACAGTTCAGCAAGAAGAGGAAGTCAACGGACAGTCACATGAAGAGGGGCAAGTGCGGGGAAGGGGCGAGTAGAGAGGGTGAAGACAACTCAGAAGGGACCATTAACTTCAAGGAGGGCCTCCTGACAGCAAGGAGCATATAAGTGGACATGTGGTCCAAGGTAACCGCTACAATAGTGGGCCAAGTAAAAAGCTCAGGATCCCTCATGGGAGAGGATTAGCTTGCCTGCAAATGTTGGGACGTCTGAAAAGAGGTCCTGACCCAGGAGAAGAGCCTTGAAAGAGGACAGAACATGAGGGGACATCTGAAGGAGATGACCATTTAAACCTTAAAAGGTTTTTTAAAAAAAGTGAAATTAATAGAACTGATAACAGTAAGAGCAAACAATTCCATACTACTTTAAAAGTAAATCCATGTGATTCGGCATTATTTCATTTAATTGTTCACAATGGGCTGCTTTTCTCAACTCAGCAATAGTGTGTGTTCCTTACGTTCACTCCATTGTTTCTGTTTCCATCTGACTTCTTAAATTTAGCAGAATTCATCTGCCAAATCACAAGAGAGCCAGTTTTACGTGTGGACCTTATCATATGTACCCCATACATTTTGTAAAATAACGCTAACACTAATAATGGAAACCACACTATCTCGGCATTTCCTGAGTGCTGTGGTTTTGATAGTAGACTCTTCACAGCGTCCTGGAGTTTTAGATGGCGTTCATTTTGGGGTTTTGTTTGTTATCTCTTCAGACAGGACCCTCAGTCCTGGCTCTTCCTTAATCAGCTAAACCGTTGAATGGTAAAAGCCTCTTTTCCTTGGGGAACTAGAACACTGTAATATAATCTTTCTGCCATTCCCAACAAAAGACTGTCACCTGACGCCCACAGCCTCTGTTGGCCGTAAGTTTTAAAGTACTGATTCCACACACTTGTGAGTAAGAGAGGAACCCCCCGAGTAAAAAAGAACAAAAGGCTAGAGGTGTAGGAAGCAGAAAACCAGCGGGAGGAAGCAGAAGAACGAGAAAGAGCAAAAGAGGGAACAGTTTACTACAGAAAACAGTCAGAAGAGAATGTCAAGGAACGTGAACGCCTTCTCTTTCATTAAGTTACCAGAGTTTCTAAAGTCAGAAGAGGATTTGCAACCATTTCTTTAAAATGTTGGCCACATTTTATAATGATCGGGTATTCCCAGGTGTCTAAATGTCTCGCATATTTTAGGAGATCAATTCAGTTCTGATCACAGTTCCAAATACATTGGTGACTCGATGAATATTACTCAGTGGGCTTGTACTAAAAGCAAACCCGTCCCCTGGAGAACTCCCGATTAATCAACAAGCAAGGGAAGAAAAAGGTATAGAAATGACTGCTACCTGCACTTTGAATTCAGAAAAGCTAGATAAATGGATTCTCATGTCTAAGGTCAAATAGCCAATCAAGGGCAAAGCCAAGACCAGCTGCCCTGCACTGGTTGAATCCCTGTGGATTCAACCTGTTTCCCTCCCTGTATCACAAGGGGTTGTTAATTTAAATAAAGCCATCCTTTAGCCATAAAACAAAAGAGGGTTCTTTTGTGATGGGTATTTTTTTTTCCCTTAAAAAACATCCTTTGAAGAAGATTCTCTATTTACCCTAGACATAGTAGAATGTAGCAAAAACAGTTATATAACATCTCTCTATGCTTCCTTCTGCTAATAGGGAAAGACCGAATCACACATGGTCATTGCACAGTAGAAGAACCATCAGCCTCCCCTGGGGTATTACCTAATATTTATTTGAAAAACAATTTTTATTTGGATTCATGCTTCGCTTCCCGCTTTCCAGAGATCTGTATCTGAGAAGGCAGAGAGTTGATTGTCAGAAATTACCGCACACGCAACAGATTTCCGTGCTGTGTTTGCCTCTGGTAAAGCAACTCAACTTATGTATTTCAAATGTGGTCTCCTGGTCTCTCTGAGATGTTCTTGGGGACCCTGAACAATACAGGAGCTCCTGCTACTGCTCACAAAGGCACAGCGTGGCTTCCAAATGGAGTCATTCCGCTAAAGCCGAGCATGACAATGGGAAGTAGAGGATCCACTCTCCAGCTGGTGTTAAATCGTGCAAGGTATTGTCAAATCCTTTCCCCAAGGCTGGCATCTTCCCTTCTATTCAGTAAATCCCTCTACAGAATCCAAATGCTTCAGGGTTCAATTGTTGCATGGTAAGCATTGACAATCACCCTATACTTTCTGCAGGGGCTGTGCATACAGTGTAGGTGACTCAAAGCTGTCAGCAACTCGGACGATCTCTATTAGGTCTTGCATCCCTACAACAACCAAGGGTGATACCATTTGCCACCCTCCTGTAACATACCGTGAGGGCATTTTACTTTATAGAATCACCGAATGTAAAGGGCCAGAAAATAATTTAGAAATCAAAACCCAGTGTTATACAAACGGAGGAGGAGTTTCTGAGAGCCCAAGTGATTTGTCCAATGTTATAGCCACAAATGATGGCCCAATCAGGCCTTGAACCCTGGTGTCCTGGCTCCAGGCTGCCTCTCACTGTACCATAGTTCCTACGCTGTCAGGTATGGGAGCACAGGGACCATACCTAGTCCGTTTGTTACTCTATATCTAGCTGTTAGCATGGTGCCTAACACATGGCATGGGAATGTTGAATGGTTGGATCCCAAATCTAACTCATTTTTTTTAAAAGTCTTAGTGGGTCACCTGGGTGGCTCAGTCGGTTAAGCAGCTGCCTTCAGCTCAGGTCATGGTCTCAGGGTCCTGGGATCCAGCCCTGCATCAGGCTCCCTGATCAGTGGGGAGTCTGCTTCTCCCTCTCTGCCTGTACCTCCCGCCCCCCACTTGTGTGTGCTCTCTCACTCTATCAAATAAATAAATAAAATCTTAAAAAAAAAAAAAGTCTTAACTGTTTTAGCTTATGTAGCTGGGTCTGTGAGAATGGGGTTATGGTGGAAAAAAAGATCGACTCAGACAAAAGGGCCACCAGACACGTGGGGAATAGGATATGGGGTTTGCAGAGAAGGACAGGGTTGGGGCGAAATATCAGAAGCTTATAACAGAAGCTTGTAACTGAAGGAAGAAAATCGGCGTAGGATGTCTGGCCCCAAAGTGTGGCTCTCTGAAGCCCCACATCTCAAAGAAGTTGTGTAGTATATGAAGGGGACCCACGGGATCCAGGACAGAGCAGGTGATACACGCCTTTCCCTACCAAGAGAGCAGCCTAAATCATGGGGCATGGGTTCTTCAAAGAGCTCACTGCCAAGTTCTGACCCATGCAACCTCCCCCCCACCACCATGAGACTTTTGGCCTCCTTGAAACATTAGCTATGAAAGTGACTTGTACAGTGATGATCTTGAATCCCATCTCTTTCAGGGATGTCATCCAGAACCCAACTTACATCAAATTCCACTGCAGGCTGCGGAGGGAAGCAATGCGAGGAGAAGCTCACTTCATGAGGATCCGGAGTTCCCCCAGGGTGCTGCCCATGCTCTGACTGTGGCATCACAACAGCCACTGTCCCTCCATCCCCACCCTTCAGCATGATGTACTTAACCCTACCGAAACGATCTCGTACACCCCATAATCTCTTACACAGTCAGCACGGTTTAGCCATTTAAACACTTATGTATCTCAAATATCTATTTTCTGGCTCAACATCTCTGCTGACGTTCAACTGCATGACTTAAAGGCACCTCATAAGCAAAATTTTCAAATCTTAAGTGAATGCAATAGATCTTCATTATTCGCGGATTCCAAATTGCAAATTTGTCTATTTGCTACCATGTATCTATAACCTCCAAATCAATACACGGGATGTTTTCACGGTCTATCACAGACATGTGCAGAATGGAGAAAAATTTAAGATGCTGGACCCACACATTCCCACTGAGGTAGAATGAGGTGATGTTAAAGCTCTCGTATATGAAACCAGTCTTCTTTATGCAGTCTATTTTGTGCCACCTTTTTCACATTTTTTGTGTGTTTTGTTGAGGATTTCACTTTTAAAATGAACACCCAAAATACCGCTGGAGTGTTTTCTAGTGCTGCTAAGCATAAGACTATGATGTGCCTTTCAGAGAAAATATATGTATTAGTAAGCTTTGTTCAGGCATGAGTTACAGTGTGACTGGCTGAAATTTCAATGTTAATGAATTAACAATATATATTGAATAGAGTGTCTATGATGGTTAATTTTATGTGTCAATTTGACTGCCCTCTTCAGTGCCCAGATTAAACATTAGTTCTGGGTGTGTCTGCGAGGCTGTTTCAGGACAAGATTAGCATTTGATTCCTTAGACTCTGAAGAATGATTGCCTTCCCCAACTGTGGGTGAGCATCCTCCAATCCCTTGAGGGCCTGAGTGGAACAAAAGGCAGAAGAAGGAGGAATTCAGCGTGTTTTTCCCCCTGCCTGACGTTTGAGCTAGGTCTTCTGCTCTTGGGCTGGAATTTACCCCATAGATTCCCCTGGTTCTTAGGCCTTCGGCCTTCAAACTCACACTAGAATTACACCACCAAATCTTCTGAGTCTCCAGCTTGCAGATGGCAAATTGTGAGACTTAGCCTGCATAATTGGGCGAGCCATAATAAATCTCCATAAATATATATGGAGGTATATATATATATATATATATATATATTTTTTTTTTTTTTTTTTTTTTCCCTATGGTTCTGTTTCTTTGGAGAACCCTAACTAATGCAGTGTTTTTAAACAGGAACACACACAAAAAAACAAGACTAGATGTTAATCACTTGATGAAAATGTGGTGACTGGGGCACCTGGGTGGCTCAGTTGTTGGGCATCTGCCTTCGGCTCAGGTCATGATCCCGGGGTCCTGGGATCGAGTCCCACATCGGGCTCCCTGCTCGGTGGGGGGCCTGCTTCTCCCTCTCCCACTCCCCCTGCTTGTGTTCCCTCTCTGGCTGTGTCTCTCTGTCAAATAAATAAATAAATAAAATCTTTAAAAAAAAAAAAAATGTTGTGACCAGAGGCTCCAGGAACTTAACCCTATATTTCCCCTAGAAGCAAGGGTTCAATATTCACTTATTCAGTGTCTATAGCAACTTTATAGAACGTAACCTCCATAAATTGAGAGAATTGACTGGAATTATCTCTCAACTGCCTCTTAAATCTCCACCTTATCCACAAGCTCAAGGTCCCGCAAACCTGGGAACCAGGCATCCTCTTCTCCATTTGTACTCGGTCAGCCCTCAGCCTAAATAAACGTAATCCCTCCTCCTCAGGCCCCACCACCTCGGGTCGGGTTCTCACCACCTAGCACCAAAATGATCACCGTGGGCTCCTAACTGGTCTTCCCACATCCATCTTTTCTTCAGCCCTTCATCTCCTGCCCCTGTGAATTGACTGTGACTCTCCCCTGCTGGAAACCCTACCTTTGAGATCTCGCCAGGCCTGCAGCCACACCTCAACTCCAAATTCCCCAGGGAGCACCGAAGCTCCTGTGAAAACAAACTGCTGGAGTCCTTCCTTTGCATTAGTCATGGCTCCCCAAGTTCACTCGTTTGCATCTGCTGATCTCCCCACCTGGGCTGCCCTGTTCTTTCCTTTTTAAGTGAGCAAGCACCTATTTCTCTTTTGAGACACATCTCAAGTGGCACCTCCAACACGAAGTGTTCCCTGATCCAAACACCGGAGGAGGAAGGCAGCGCCATTCTTGGGGCTCCCTCGGCATCTGGTACATACTTTTCTAACCGCCTTGACCACATCCGATGGTAACTGTTCAGATTTTCCTATTCCTTTGCCCTGTGGACGGATCTCGAGGACAGGAGCTGTTTTTTCACGCCTGATCTCACAAGACGTTTCTGCTTAGAATATGGGATTCAATAAACAACGATGACAAAGGGGATTGAGTACAGGAATAAAAGGCATTATCCCCACAGTGTCACTTGGATTTACTCTCCTGTTCCGTGACTCTCATCTTGGTCTTAGCTCTCTACCTGCCTGAAGCCATCATTTGGTTAACTACCCACTCAGGGAAGGGGGTGAAGTTTCTCAGCAAAACTGTTAACTGCCAGGTGTTGACTATTTTAAAGCTTATGGTTGAAACCAGAAAAATACCTGGCCTCCTGCCTAACCTTCGCTTTGGCCTGGAAATTCCCTGCCCCTTTTGTCCCTTACCTACAACTTAGCCTTCCTTGAAGGTCTAAATCTTTTCTTCTCCAACGAGCCTTCCCAGCTACCTTCTCATCTACCCCCTAGCCTCTGTCTACCTTATCTGCTGTGCTGCTTGAGACGTCCCTGGCATGCACCAGCTGACACTTTTATTTATTTTTCTGGGTCTCCTGACCCGTCCCTTGAGCAGTAATGGAAGGTTCCTAAAAACAGGTTCCAATGCCTGCCTGGCACACAGTAGACATGAAACATGTTTGCTACGTAAGCAAATCACAATAAGCCTTTGAGGCAGGTGTCAGAATAGCCAAAGAGCAGTACAGCATAATGAGTTTTCCCACTCATGCCTGGGTGGGAATCCTGATGTGATCACATTCCATCTGAGAAAACGTGAGTTATTAAATCTCTTTGTGCCTCAGCTTCCCCACCTGTAAAATGGGATTAATGACAGTATATATCTCACAAGTCTTTGTCACGCTCAAAAGAGAGAATGCATATTAATCACTGAGCAAACTCCCTAGCACAACACCTGGCCCACAGTACATACTCCAGGCATCGTTGGCCATCATGAATCTATTCTGTATAAAAGAGAAAACCGGCCTAAAGAATAAATTATCCAAGATCACTAGGACATAAATCGCAAGGTGGGGTTAAAGTAGTGGCAAGTTGAGGGGGTTTCAAAGAGTAAAAGGACAAAGCTGATTTGAGAGTAACAAGGATGTGCTGACCCAAAGAGGAGAGGAGCCGAGACAGCCCTGTTGGATCATATTTATACAAGGGGGGAAAGTGCGTGCATAGAGGCCTCTCGAATGCAGGCATTCTGAATATGCAAAACTTGGCACTAAGGGATATGGAGTGCAAAAAAAGAAGAGTACATTCCAGAACAGGGTCCAAGGGGATGCTGGCTCAGACAAAGCACATAAGGCTAAAGAGAGGCCGAGGAGGGCTGGGAAGGAGTTCGACAGTATCACAATCTGGGGGCAGAGGGCAGGATAAGAGTGAGCGCCCCACGATGGGCCTTCCCCAAAAGCTGAACCCATCAGGAGAGCCTGTGACAAAGAAGTGTCTGGAAGGAACTGTGCATGCTTTAACCTGAGGAAAGGAGACTCCCTGTGATGTTTCGCACTTGTACTCGCCCAAGTTATGCTCCCCTGGGGTAAAGGTCAGTCATGAGCTGTGCCAACCCCCAGGCCAGCTTCTCCCTTACCCACAGGACACAAGGTGCCCAGGGGCTGCAATGCTTTCTAGTCATGTATGAAAATGTTTTCAGCTGCGTTTCTTTTAAAATCAGAAGAGAGAAAGAATGGAATAATAATGAATACGTAAGAGTGAATCCAGCCTGGATTATATTCATCTTTACAGCAGTTCAGTCACAACATCCGATCGTCAGTGTGGAGGAAGGGCCCTTAAAGGCAAAAGTCCCCAGCTAAGTAAGTGAACCACTTACCAGATAAAGCACCAAAGTCACAAGGCGGCCATGCCAATCATGTGAGCGGGAATCCAGTGATCAAGAAAAGTTGGGAAGAAGAAGTCCAGAACACGAGGGCCCTATGTTTGGGAAGGAAATCTCCCTGTTGTGGCGAGACAAAGAAGTTCCCGGATCTTCCCCACGCCCCACTTCCCCCCACCCCCACCCCAGCAACAATGTAACAGTTAGAACACTGGGTGTCACAGAAGTTAATTACACCTATTTTATGCAACATCAGTGATCACCCAAACACTTCCCCAGTCTCACTTCTATCATTTTGGTCAAGCTCTTCCTCCCTTTCAGCCTGTACAATAAACACCTAGCTCATTGCCGGTGCCTCCAAATGCTTAAAGAATGACTGTATCATGTTTTGAGCTCTTAATCATAAATTCTGAAAACTGGAATTTTCATGCCACGCTCTATAACCTATACATCTATTCCTACGAAATATTAGGATCAGTTAAGAACAGCTCTCATCACTGAACCATTTTAACTGAGTAAAAAAGAAAAGGGGACATGTCTTCCTCTTATTTTGCACTGAACACAGTCCATTGAGGTTTATAAATACACTTTATCAAATCCCTCTGAGCAAGTAGTCCTGAGTGTTCCCCCACCAACCCTGCACCATGAGAGAATGAATAAATGAATATCTAACAGGGCCCACACAATACCCACGAGATAATCGGCATTCTGAAAGTGTCTGAAGATATCATGTATGATAGACACCAAAGAGTGACCCTGTGCATTTTACTCCTGAATTACTGGTTGGCAGAAATGGCTGAGCAATACAAACAGATCTGAGGAGGACACAACAGATAAATTCAGAAAACAGGGTCAGCCCGATTAGTTGATGTCAGAAATGATACTTTTCTGCCCCGGCCCCCGCCCCCTTCTGATTTATGCAGGACACAGTTTCTGATTTCCTTTGTTTTGCAATCCCCATATATTCTAGCTCGTTATTCAATACAAAAGGGGAAAAGGTTTACTGAAGGCTGGTGTGTCCGTTGTTGAGGGAAGAAGAGACCCGAGCAGGGCCCACCCCCAAAGCCCAGTTCCCAACCGCGCGGACAGCTCTTGGGGGCTCCAGCCTCCTCGGGGCACACGGAGACCGCCGAAGGTTCATCTCCCGAGCGGAGTGTCTGCAAGGCTAGTCTGCAGCGGCCTGACCATCAGAAGGGGACACTGAGGTAGCATCCCCCGACAGCCACGCCGAAAATAATTATTCTGATCCACACACACCAGCTAAGCTCTGAGAATGCTCTTGTAAGCGAGGTCTGCTTTAATAGAAACGTAAGTATTATGCATTGCAGTCTATTATAAATTGGTTGTAATTTTCTCCTGACACTTTCTGAATTAAACTAGTTAGTGTACAAAATAATAATAATAATAATAACAAATGCCACAAAGCAAAAAGCAAACTCGGTGTCTGAAGGTTAATGATTGCTCATGAAAGCCACGGAAATAAATTAGCTGCCTAGGGACACCGTCACATGATCAGCACAAAAGCTGCAACAGCCAAAAATGTTTATGTAGAGGAGAAAGCCGCTGTCAGCGTCACGAACCCCTCCCCCACAGCTAAATTCGCGCCCTGAGCCAGCCAGCTGCTCGCGACCACTCGCATTCAACTAATTTGCGCTGCTACATCGCGGCGCTTAACGTTCAGTCCGAACTTTATCTCCAGGAAGTGTTACAGTAACAAGCGATATGAGGGTATCTCCGAAGAAATATCCATCAACCCCCAAACAATGACAGCTTCAGAAGAGTAGACTGCAGAAAAACAAATTTACAGAAAGAGAAAATTACCCCCACCCTGCCTCTTTAAAGCGGGGGGAGGGGCGAACTTTTAGTGGGAAAGGCTTTAAAACGCCGCTTTGTTCCGAAGGCCCTTCTGAAATGAAGAAGGGGGATGATTGAAAAGGTTAGCGAGCAGGGGAGGAGTTAACAAGTAAGATGTGCTTTTGCTAAGAGAGGGTGATTTGCAAGGTGAGAGCCTTAGAAGGGAGAAGGCCATTTCCCTACGACAATGCGGTCTGCACTCTGTTTCTCTTGCTCACTGCCCCCCAAAATGTTATGCAAACCCAAATTGCAGCTTGGGCAGTAATTCCCTGAGTTGCTCTAAACATTATCCTTTGGCCAGCCCGACGCTGCAACGTACAATATTGCTTGTTGTTCCCCATGTTTTCCTGTGTTATTTTCCTAGCCCAGTGTAAATGCAGGAACTCTTCTTTGGGCAGAAACAGACACTGACCTGAACTGGTTTAAATTCCTGCCAAATATGCAGGCACTGTTTTTGCTACAATTTTGGAATTTGGCTTAGACCATATGTCAGGCATTTACTTGTACTCCAAACTAGAATAGCTTAAAAAATAAAAGATTGAAAAAAGCATTAGAAATGCACTGAAACTTTTCCATTATTAATCTGAATATGATGGATGTTTTTAGTTGAGATAGCTCATTACACTGTCCTGCTTACTGCAGGGGGTGGGGGGACAATTCAACTTCACCCCGCACAGTAATTACAAAAACAATTCCTTTGAAAGCAGGGGAAGAACGCCCATGTCAGCTATTTACAGCATTTTTTAAATTCTGTGGTTTTCAGAATTAAGGTTCAAAGTGAGGGTTATTAATGTTGAGTAATAAAGTAGTTTTTCTTGCACAAAGATATCCTAAATTTTAAAAGAAAAGTTTACGCTGGAATAATTTTCTCACAGCGGGGAAAGAGGGGTGCGGGGGGGTAGACTTAGACCCACCCTTGTTTTTTTCTTTTTCTTCTTCTTCTTCTTTTTTTTTTTTAGAGAGATTTATTTATTTATTTGTGAGGGGAGGGGAAGAGAGGGAGAGCTCGGCACACGACTTGGGGGGAGAGGCAAAGGGAGAGAATCTTGCAAGGAGACTCCCTGCTGAGCGTGGAGCCCCACTCCAGGCTCCATCTCAGGACCCATGAGATCACAATCTGAGCCAAGAGTTGTGGCTTAGCGGACTGCGCCACCCAGGCGCCCCCCCACCAACCCTTGTTTTTTCAACTTGACATCTTTACACCTTATGGTCCCAGCTCAGGTCCTAGCAGTATTTTCTGTTTTCAGACAGCTGCTAAATCATGCTACAGGAATGAGTCAGTATGCCATGGGACAGGGCCCCGTTTCCTTGGGTTTCTGTTGATGACCCTGCACGGTGGCAGGGTGACTGTTTGCAATTGTTCTCTATGGGCCGATCCCAGGGGACCCACGGAGGAATCTCTGGAGCCCGTCAGGATGGCTCTGCCCCTGTGCCAAGTGGGTCACTATTGCGCAAGGCAAGGCTTTCTCTCCACCCAGGTCTCAGCGGGATGTCTCTGCCTGCTGTTGGCAAGGCTTTAAGACTGCTGGGAACTCAGATGCGAGCATCCTGGGTCCTGGAGGTGTGGCCGGGTGTAGCGTGAATGAGGGCGACTTTTTAAAAGGTACCTCACCAGGAGCAGGCAGGGAAGAACTCAAGATGGAAGAACAACGGAAGAGAGAACCTCTGAAGGGCAATTCACTTTTCTTAATGACAGAATCGGCAGCTTCATTTGGTTGCCCTTGAGAGGACTCAAAAGACCTTCTCCTTGCAGTTGGAGGCCAGACATCCTGTCAAAACTTCAATTGTGAAATGAGGAATTAATGTGATGAAACGTATCAGTCTATCTAACCTCTCCGTTTTCTCAGAGCTGGACTAAACAGGTCTGACTGGGACACTTGCAGGCTTATGAGTAAGTTCACGCACTTGGTGTGAAAGGCAGGCATAGAGACCTGGGTGCCCGCGTAGATGTGGGTAAGCATACATGGATAGCACACGTATGATTCAGAAGCAGTAGGTTTGAAGAGATTCTTTGCTCTCAAGCAAGCTCCACGATGACAGAAAGAACTTGCCACCGGCCAGGAATGATCTCATAGAGTTGAGCAGTTTGAATTGGCTACTTTCCTGAAAATCTCTAGAAACAAATCCTTTTCAATGTAGCCTTTTCCAGAATGGTGCCAAATTAGAGTAGACTCTGCAAATCCTGAGTTAGGATCAGAATTCAGGAGTGTGGCTATTTTTACCTTAGTGAGCTCTGTAAGTAGCAAGGCCCTACGGCCACAAGTTCCTTTATCGTGTCTCCAAACTTCCCTCAACCTAACTTTGCTTCTTTAGCTAGAATTATGCCTTTCTGGCTTCTAATTGTCAGAGAAGTGGAAACAGTTAATGGGGGCTGTTGTAATTTCCAATTCACAGCATTAACGCTTATGGTCATAAGCTTGAAATATATCATTACTCACAGAGGCCAAGCATGGAAAGTAATATATATGACTAAGGAGTACAAATTATGGTTTACATTTTTGCCTCCACAGGAGAGCATAGGCCAAAGTGACAGAAGTCAGATATAACTACTCATTCTTAGTATTATAAATGACAAATAACTTACCTTGAATTAAAACCACTCACTAGTACTATTTTTATGTATTATATAATATTTTTCCTCCTAAGATTGTAAATGATTTTATATGTCGTCAAAAGAGATGGTGTATGTACCTCTACGTGTTTCACAAACTGTAGATGCTCTTTAAGCATAAGGAATATTTATATTATTTCATCTGTCTTCAAATTTTAACCGTAATCCATTCTGTCTTCTATTTGCAACATACATAGATAAAGCTATATTGATCAGGCATAATATTCCAAGAAACAGGACTGACAAGAGGCTTCATTCAACTAGGATATATTGTGGGTTTATTGTGGATACAGTGAGTGGGAGGCTACATTGAAGTCAGGTAACTTGAGAGACACTTTGAATAATTTCTTCCTGCTCAAAATATGTATCCAATGTAAAATTTCCCCTGCATTCAAACAGAAAGAGTTTAGACAAAAAAAAAAAAAAAAAAAGTAGCCGTTATCTCTGAAATCCCCCAGTTGGCATGCACTTGGGCTCGCTGAATCCAATGTGGTGAATGATGGAAAAGATTAGATAGACATGCCCATTGGCAGAGCCAACCTACCCATCAGGCATACTTGGCCCGTGATACTTTTAGGTACCCATCAAAATGTTCTAATGTCTTTTAAAATCAGAAAAAAAGGAACTTTAGGTCAAAGAGTGTTTTACTATATGATATTAATATATCTTTGTGCCAACATAATCATAAAATGATTTTTAATATCTTTTTTTTTTAATATTTTATTTATTTATTTGACACAGAGAGAGACAGCGAGAGAGAGAGCACAAGCAGGGGGAGTGGGAGAGGGAGAAGCAGGCTTCCCGCTGAGCAGGGAGCCCGATGCGGGGCTCGATCCCAGGACCCTGAGATCATGACCTGAGCCGAAGGCAGACGCTTAACCAACTGAGCCACCCAGGCGCCCGATTTTTAATATTTTTTAATGGAGGGAAGAGCCCGTGAAGGTAAAAATTGCCCATATTGGTTTCCTATTGCTGCTGTAACAAACTAGGACAAATTTAGTCACATCATTATCTTACCGTTCTGGTGGTCAGAAGTCTAAAATGGTCTCACAGGGTTAGAATCCAGGTGTCAACAGGATTGCCTGTTCCCCAGAGAGAGGAAGAATTGAGGGTCTACATTCTTTTAGGCCATGACAAGAGCCCTATTGAAGTTAGAGGCCAGGTTTTATTGGGAACCTCTGGTACTGTACCATCTGGTAGAGGGGTATGAGGAATCCCACCCACCTTTTCTGCACATGAGGACACTGCTCCCATCCGAGCATTCACTTTACATTAAATTTTCTAAAGCCCGTGTAAATGGCCTTGGGCAAATGGAACACAATTGTCAAGATACCTCCTCTCAGTTCACTGGAAGTTTTCTACTGATAGACTCTCTTGTTCCAAAACTGGTTCTCGGAGGCCACAGCCGTGTGATCTTAAGATGATCATTAAGAATCTGATAGACACATTTTCAGGATTAGAATCCTAATTATAAGAAGAATGTGGAAGGCAGCCATTCTTGGCACCATCACAGGCAAGATAGTGATATTTATGAAAACAAATAGGCCGAGCAATGATCCAACGGAGTTCATCCTGCTAGAGAAGACCATTGAGCTAACACACATTTCTTACGACGAGGGATTTTTCTCTATACAATATTATGTAACTGATTCACATCTCCTCATTTTTCCTTTACAAGCCCAGACACAGCCCCAGGGACACTAAGTCCCTAGATATTTCATTTTTTAAATCAGATACTTGACACGCAGAAACACATTTGCAGTCAACAGTATAAACAACGGTCTTGGAAAATGTTGTGATTGTAGGTTCTAATTTCAACTCCCCTATAATCCATTCCTCTGTATTACCATCTAATGGATATAGCAATAATAAACCAAGTCATGAAATTATTTATGGGTATAACCACTGATGGGATTATATAGCACTTTACACATATAAAATCCTGAATAGTCCAAGCAATAAAAAGTAACATTTCCCAGTGACATCTCCACAAAAGCCACTTTCTTCTGAACAAGTACAAACTTTCCACAGAGATGCCTAACCCACAACACTGTACAAATAGACTTGCAATGTAAACCCGATAGAAAAACAGAAAAACATAATGAAATCTGAATTTGAAAATTGGAAATTTATCACAATCACAATACATCTTATATTCTTATTTTTGTTATTGTTGTTGTTGCTGCTGCTGCTGCATATTGTTTTTCTCACCATCACAAAGAAAAAATATCACAGAAAACTAGTTTACAGACAGATTACCAAATACTTTCTGAGTCTTTTGGCTGGTGAAAGATTAGGTTTTTCAAAGAAACTTCTCCAAGAGAAAACTCTTTGAAGTGTTTCTACTGCCATGTGACCATTGGAGATTTTGATTATTTGCATTATGTCATTTTATTTTTAAAATTTATTGATTGATTTAGAGTCCGAGTAGGGGGAGGGGCAGAGAGAGCATCCCAAGCAGACTCTGCACTGAGTGTGGAGCCTCATGCGGGGCTCAATCCCACGACCCTGAGATCATGACCTGAGCAGAAATCAAGAGTCAGACCACAACCGATTGAGCCACCCATTTGCATTATTTTAAAATGTCTTCATTTTCTAAAGGCCGATAATAGGAGGTATAATTGTGGGAGACACCTTTCATAAATAAGAGAATGCTAACAAAAGAACAATGTGAAATGCATTTGGCATTCCTTGGATGAAGAAAATTGAAGTGGGGAGGCTGTCCTTAACATGAAAAGTTAACAACTGAAATCTGGGGCAGTTGTATTTTTAAGGGAAAAAAAATAATTCTCCACCATTGATGCGTAATTTGTACAAAGATGAGGTTTTAAAAAAAGTGAAAGAGCAAAGTCAGGTAGGTCGGTTGGTTGTTAAGTGGGATTTCTGCAGAGAAATTACATAATAATACTTTGGAAAGAAGACTTAAGTGAAACTGGAATAATGACATCCTAAATACTGTTTGGCCACAAACAGCAGAAATTTCTCCCTTTGTAATGCTTTCCACCTCATCTCAGCAAGGCAGGAGAGGCAACAGAACGAACTTTGAACAGCAGAGAACTACATCCAACCTGCCCCAGCAGAGAGAAAAGAAGCCATCATAGTGGGATGTTATATTATCCCAGAGTATTTTTTTAACATTCCCTAGATTTTTTTTCCATTTTGCTACCATACTTGCCCAACCATGCTGGGGTGTTATGCTGTTTTAGACATGAGTTAACAGGTTTCTTACAGATGCATGTTTCCACATTCCAGTGAGACCTATTATATCCTTTTCCTCCCTACACCACCAGCCGCCCCCCAACACACACACACCACTCTCTGTCTCCCCCACACAGTACCCTCTCCCTCCACCCACTCGTTTTTCCTTGTTGTTTAACACTTCCCAGTTACTCAATGCGTCCAAGGCCATGCAAACCCACAGGACAGAGAAAGGGTTCCTACCATGTGACATGGTTGATTCTGCAAAAGGAAATGGTTGCAGCCAGAGAGCGGGTAAAAACGACCAAGAAAAAGGCAAGAAAAAGGAAAGGTTTTCATTCAGCTGATCTTTAAGGGGGGGGGGGGGCCTCAAGGGATCCTGCAGTCTTTGCTCTCCACCCTGTGTTGTGTGGACCAGCAGCTTCAGCTGGGATTGCGTCAGAAATACAGAAACTCAGTAGAGCATGTGACTCCAGATCTCCGAGTTCTAAGTTCGAGCCCCACATTGGGTGGAGAGATTACTTAAAAATAAAATCTTCTAAAAAAAAAAAATACAGAAACTTGGGGCCCACTCTGAATCAGACCTCCTGAATCAGAATCTGCATTTTAGCCAGACTCCTAGGTAATTGAGATGCACACAAATGATAGCGAAACACTTCAATGTGTCGCTCTCCAACCACCAGGAAATGAAAGAAAGCTGTCGGTGCTGTGAACATTTATATCCAACAGAGGGCAATTTTAACTTGCCATGATAACAGATTTCAAGAACCATTAGCCTCAGCAATCAAGGTGCAGTTTCAGTCCTCAGCCTCTCCCCTATTACCCCTCTCAGGACGTACTAGGACTGTCTTGGCTACATGCAGGCTCCCTTTCTCCCAGCAGCTTCTTGGCAATATAAGAAAAGTACAGTCTAACATGTAGGCTTCGGAACAGAAACTTAACCTCTCCAAACCCCCACCCACTCAGATCTGTAATAGTATGATGGGCACTCCACGCTTCAGCAATGTCTGGGAAATCCACTCATGGAGACAGAGAGTAGTGTTACCCCTCCCAGAGGCATTTACATTCAACTTAAAAGAAATTATTGAATGCATACAATTTGGTAAAGGAGATCAACTTTTTTTTCCTTTTTATGCTACGAAGTTGGGCTGAAAGATGTTCAAGAATCCCTATGTCACATCTCACAGGTATCAACTCTCTTCGTAAGGCCAGTCTGCCCTCACTCCAGAGAGAAGAGTGGATTGTTTCTTTGTTTGCTTTTACATCACTCTGGGTTTTATTGGAAAGTGTCTTCTAGGACTTGGAAGTAATGGAAAGCAACAAGTGAAGTGATCAGGGCAGAGTTATACAAAGTCACCTTTAAAAGGAGAGAATTGCTCTATGCAAGAGGAGTCATCTGAAAAGGGGTTCATGGCCAGGGAAAGGAAGAGTCCCAGAGACAGACAGTGGCAGGGCCCATCCAAGCACTCTGGGGAAGGCACTCTCCATCTCTCCTTCATCAGACTGTGAGTTTGAGCATTTCCAGTCCCACTGAAAATTCATCCTTATGGCAGAAATGGATACACAGACTCTGGTCCCATTCACAAGAGCTTTCACATTATGGTTTGGAGGTTTCAAGGTAACTTAACCGAATGCTGCTACTCATCCAGTTTATCTAAATCCTACTTTTCAGATTCTGTCCCACAAAAAATACATATATATGTATATATATATATATTTTAAGATCTAACTTTCCTTAAAACCCAGTGTCAGCAAGGAAAGGGCTAATCATGTGGATTCCACTATTCTGGTTCTTAATGCCATGTCTTTTCACAATGAATGGACTGTCTAAAATATCTATCAGTCTTAAAACCTGGTTTAATGTGAGTCTCTCCATGAGAAAGAGACACTCAGCCAAGATGTTGGCAAATCATCTTCCTGTGCTACAAGCTGGGGGCTAAAAACAGACCATGATAACTTAACACCCAGTGACTGCTCTAGTTAGCTTGACGACAGTCCTGGACCCTTACCTTCCAGCGACTGCATCATTATTAACATAGGATTATGATTGATCTCTAAGGTCTGTGATCCATGAAACTTTCAGGACTCTTTAGAACTATTTGTTCCTCTTACAGTGCTGGGAATGCCGTGGATATCAAAAGACAATCATAAAGTCATCAAGGGGAGGGAGGTCATCTATTTTTCATCAAATATTTTCTGTGTTTCTCCCATGTGCCTGGCACTGTGAGTGAATCAGGAAATAGACAAGCAAGAATGTACAATGTAATGCGTTAGGGCCATCATAGAAGAAGGTAAGAAGAAGATAAGAAAAATGCACATAGGACGAGCAGTGTCCAAATCCACCTGGGAGAGTCAGGGCGGTTTTCCAAATGAAAGTTGTGTTTGAGACTTGAAGGGCAAGAAGGATTTGGGCACATAGGTGATTTGGAGAGAGAATCTGACTGGTTATGTGAATAAAAATGGCTAAAGATATGCAACAGTTAACACTGAATGAATGGCAACGAGAAGGAATAGCCATGACTCAGTTGGTAATTAAGGAACTGGTTAAGAATAGATCCTGTAGCCTTACTACTAACGTGCAGTCTGAGGATCAACAGCATCAGCTGGGACCTCATTAGAAGTACAGACTCTCAGGCTGCATCTGAATCAGATCTTCTGAATCAGACTCTGCATTTTGGCATGTTTGGTGAACCATATGTATCTCCATATAGTTAAGTGGTGAAGTCATTAAGGAATAGTAGGAGATGAGCGTAACGAGTAGTGTTCACAAGAGGTCATATTTGCCATACAAAAGGGTAATTTTAAGAACTTGAGACTAGAGAGATACTAAATTTGCATATTCAGTGTGCCTCTAATAGTAAGATGGGGAATGAACTGAAGCTAAGATAAGTACTACTTCTGGAAAAAAAAAAAAAAAAGTCTAGGGGTGCCTGGGTGGCTCCATCATTAAGCCTCTGCCCTTGGCTCAGGTCATGATCCCAGTCCTGGGATGGAGTCTGCATGGGGATCCTTGCTCTGTAGGGAGCCTGCTTCTCCTCTCCCACTCCCCCTGCTTGTGTTCCCTCTCTCACTGTGTCTCTCTCTGCCGAATAAATAAATAAAATCTTTAAAAAAATAAAATAAAATAATCTTTTTTAAAAAAAAGTCTAGGGTTGCTTGGCTGCCTCAGTCAGTGGAGCATGCAACCCTTAATCTTGGGGTTGTGAATTCAAGCCCCACATTGGGCATAGAGCTTACTTTAAAAAAAAAAAAAATTCTAAACTAAAATAGGGGCAGTGGAAGAGAGACTTTGAGAGGCTTTTAAGAGACAGTCAGGACAACTGATGACTGCTTAGTCTGAAGAACATGACTCCCAAGTTTCTGACTTAGATGCCTAACTGGATGGTGACGCCATTCATATAGATGAAAAAAATGAGAGGTAAAGTAGGTTTGGGATGTCAGAACAATCTCTTCCAGGTATGTTGAATATGAGGAGCTTTGTACACAGGTATGCAGAAATATCTGCTCAGAGTTATATATTTGAACCTGGGCTATGGAGAGATCCAGAAACACAGGTCTGAAAGTTATCAGTGCAGAGAGTAATTGAAGCCATTGGCAGAGATATCATTTTCCAAGGAGATTGTATAAAGTGAGAAGAGAACCCTTCCTCTGCTTATTTCTCCACAAAGTCTTCTCCTGCCCCCACTACCCACCCCCAGGCAGTCCCAGGGCAATGTCCCTGTTACTGGGGAAGAGCAAGTTCTAGATTCTGGAATTTTTTGTGACATTCTTAATTATCTCTAAAATATATCTGCCCAAAAACCCATTTCATTGTATTTCTACCTGGGATCAGATGATTGTACATGAATCTGATTTTAAAATGCATACTAATGATTTCTGAAGATGAACACGTTTCCCATCCTAAGAAGTACATGTGCATTTTACAAAATTGTTTACCCAGCACCTAAATTTAGAACAATACACCAAAGGATATGTAATTCTGTGGTAATTTCCAACACCATGGCTTACCAATAACAGTCATTCTTGGGAAACAGATAAATTTTGTGTTGGCCCTCCTTCTACACCACTAAATGGAAAGCTACTGGTGCTTCCCCACCACCCCCCACCCCAAAGGCTACTTAAAACCACGGATGAATATCAATATCAATGATGTCTGGGATGGACTTTAAAATAATCAGTGGAGGGGCACCTGGGTAGCTCAGTCGTTAAGCGTCTGCCTTCGGCTCAGGTCATGATCCCAGGGTCCTGTAATTGAGCCCCCCATCAGGCTTCCTGCTCTGCGGGAAGCCTGCTTCTCCTCTCCCACTCTCCCTGCTTGTGTTCCCTCTCTCGTTGTGTCTCTCTCTGTCAAAAAATAAATTAAAAAATCTTTAAAAAATAAAATAAAAATAAAAAATAAAATAAAATAATCCAGTGGAGCTCAAGGAGAGATAAAAGAAAATATATATGCAAACAAGACTGGTCATGAGTTGATAATTGTCAAAGCTGGGGGATGAACAGTACTTTTAGTTACTTTTGTAAAAGTTTGAAATTTCCATAATAAAAGGTTTTTCAAAAAATACCAGGAATGTTGATTGAAGATTAGACTTAACTTCTTGGTCTGAACCAGTAAGATTTGACCTAATTTCTTGTTCTGGACCAGTCAGATTTCTAAGGACACAAAGTAAATAACAGTTTTATCTTTGAATTGGCCAACAGTCTCAAACTATCACTCTTTGCTTAAGGCGTTTTTGTCATTCCAATTAATCCAACATCATTCAACACATTCATTAACATTATACTTACTACATCTTCCAAATCATAATTAATAGAAATAAGACCAAGTATTTTATGGTGGTATAAATCACTGGGAGAATCTTCTCAATTATATAGTTGATGAAAAGCAATAAATGATAATAATTCTGCAAATTCACCTCAAGATGATCCTCAAAAGATCCATAAGGTGCATTCACTTAATTTAAATTCCTACATAGCACATTGAAATGTCTCCAATATTTCAAAAGCCAAAGTTAAAAAGAGAAAATATAACGGGAGTTATGTCTAATTTGGCTTTTAATTTATTGGAGAGGAAAGATTCTTCATGAGAAATGCTTATAAATACAACCTCAAAGTCTCTCTCTTAGTTTGCCATTTAGAAACAAATCAGAAAAAAAAATTTTTTAAATATTAAATTCTTTGTCACAATACAAGAATTCTTAACATCAAGTGAGCAAAAAAAATGTGTGTTTATTTTTGATACCATAGCACACCATTAAAATAATATAGGAATAAAGAATCAATAGGGGATTGGCCCTGTTATCTACTGTTGTGAAAAGAATTCCTGAATCTAAGACGGTTGAGAACTAATTAATGCTGTTCTTCAATCCACAATGATATTCTCACCCATATATACTTGAATATATGTTGTATAAAATAATTAATATGGGGGCACCTAGGTGGCTCGGTCGGTTGAGCATCCAGCTCTTGATTTCGGCTCAGGTCATCGTCTCCAGGTCTTGAGATTGAGCCCGCGTTGGGTTCCTCACTCAGCAGGAGTCTGCTTGAGGCTCTCTCTCTCTCCCTCTCCCTCCCCCTATGCCCCTCTCCCTGCTTGCACTATCTCTCTTTAAATAAAATCTTTAACAAAATAATTAATATGACTAAATATATCTAAAAATATTTTATATAAAACTGTACCACTGCATGAATAGAATAGATTTTTCTCTTTATCATGCTATCTGTTCAGGTCATTTGCCTGTTTACTCTCAAAACTATTCCTGATTGTTCTTCAATCCGCACTGTATTTCATGGGGTAAACCCTGTAAACTACGGTTCCCAGGATCCCTTCCAAACTGACTTCTTCTTAGGTTTGGCTAATGGAAGGCACTAGTGGGAAATGTGAGGGAAAGATGTAGGGAGAGAAGCCAGAGTATTTTCTCCCTCTCTTTCTATTCTGGATAGTGATTATGTCTTCTGCCAACCAGTTTCCATGAGAGAGCCTCCCCCTCTGTGGTTCAGCCCCTACTGGATACGCCCTCCCTTTGCGGCTCTAGGCGTGCTAGTTCCCAACCAGGGGAGCCCAGGTAATACTACCTAATGCCTTGATTCCTCCAGCTGTAAAGGTGATAGAAGGTTCCTGCTATTGCTAATCTCTGGGTTGCCTTCCTTCCCGTGTCTGACTTTTAAGCCTTCCCAACACTTTTGTGATTATTTCCCCATAATAAATATGTTTACTGAAACACATCTGGTACAGGCTCTATTTTCCTGACTGGCCCCTGACTAATATACGCTTCATCTTTAATTTTGCAATTTTATAGTCTTTTTTTAAAAAAAGCCGGTATGTGTGCATCATTTTCACCCTTACAAAATGATTCTATTTATTATTTATGATCCACTGCTTCTTAAATAGTTGCAAGCATTCTGACCAGCAATTCTATTATTTTGCTAAGTACTGATGAAAGACTGTTTCCAGACATTTGGGAAATATTTTTATTATAAAAATTGGTATCGGCGTTGTTCCGTTTTGCCTAGCATGTCAGTCAATAATTACTTATTAATTTCTTACCACATATGGAATACTAAAAATAGATTTTTAAAATATGAGCCCTCACTGAAAAAGACCTTCCGGACTTGCTATAGAACACTGGACACATTCATTGAAAAGGACTGCAGGACGTTAGTAAACATGCTTGCATTACAACATAATATCTGTCTACACCTTTATTTGCTTGTGCAATGATTGCATTCCTAAAAAGTTAAAATGTACATCAAGTCAAATATCGCTTTGTTATGTAAAGCAAAATGTAAACAATATAGAGGTTTATAAAATAAAAGTCCACTCTTCCACCTCCTCCCCCCTTCAGTTTCCTCTCAGCTTTGCCATTGTATTCCCCAGAGGTGGCTATCATGAACAATTTGGTGTGTCTTCTTCCAGACATTCTCCAATACATATATTAATTAATCCATTTATTCAACAAATATTTATAAGCATCCACCATAGGCCAGGCACTTTCTCTCCCAGGAGATAGAGCAGTGGACCAAACAGCTACAGAAAGCTTGTATTCTGGCAGGAGAGGCAAGGACAATCAAACACACACATGAACACAGGGTAGACAAGTAGCAATAGAAGCTAATAAAATAAAGGAAAATAAAGCACAGTAAAGGACAGAGATAATAGGGAAAAGGGAATGCACAGGCTTTCTATTTTAATGTCTTTTTGAGAGTAGGTTGCCTGCAGGTTTTAGGGGGTTTCCCTTGAATACAAATATTTAATGGCTGACAATCACCTCTTCTAGTCTCTTGGTGTAGGAAAATGATGTAGATAATCTCTTGAGGTTCCTTTCTGAGGTTCCTTTCTATCACTTTGTTATCAACAACTTCACAATTAACCACATAATTCACTCTATTTTTATTTTTTTAAAGATTTTATTTATTTATTTGAGACAGAGAGAATGAGAGACAGAGAGCATGAGAGGGAGGAGGGTCAGAGGGAGAAGCAGACTCCCTGCCGAGCAGGGAGCCCGATGCGGGACTCGATCCCGGGACTCCAGGATCATGACCTGAGCCGAAGGCAGTTGCTTAACCAACTGAGCCACCCAGGCGCCCTAATTCACTCTATTTTTAGAAATTTTTTCAAAATGTAGTATTTATGAAATCCTAACAGTTTCATGGTCCTTCTTCCCTCATTCTCTTGCTAGTCTAACAAACAGATTCCTTCTCTCTTCCCTGGCCTGCCAGCCACACAAATACTGACTTGAGTCACATAGGCATTCAAAGTAGAAATAAATCAATAATATGTTTATACTGGAAAAGCAATGCAATGTGTCTGACAGTTTCACTACACCCTTCTCAGATTCTCAGAGTGCCTGACACACCCAGGGCTTTTTGCAGAAAGCTCTTGATTCATCAAATGCTAAGTACTATCACAACCTGGCCATAAATTATGGACAGGGGTCAGCCCCTGAGTCAAGCAAGGGCAATTGGCTCCAGAGCAGCCATCAGCTCATGCAGGACCAACATCAAACCTCTGCCCTAAACTAGGTGCCTTAAACCAGGTCCCAGTGGATACTATTTCATAGGGAATGTAAATCTGAGGCTTGCAGCTCTGTCAGCAAACGTGGAGTAGATGTTCAGAAGCAATGGAAGCAGCCCGTAGTAGGAAGGTGTGTGATATCAAAACTCAATGGGGAGAGAGAACTCAACTATGGAGAAAAGGCAGGCAGAGGAATGACGTCCCAAGAACAGCGTCCGGTGAGAGATGCTATTGGATCACCAGCTATCCTGCCCACCTCCTGGGAACATTGTTCTATCCCAAACACCAGGAACTTTCTGGTCTGTGTGTGAGTTAAGATAATCTTGGGTCCTCCTTACTTCCCCAGGGTTTATCCTTCCTTAAAACCCTGTTAACTGAAGTCACCTGATAACTATAAAGCGAGATTAAAATTGCATTTAAGGAAGTTTGCCAACACCATTTATGCAATACGATAACCCTTGCTGTCTGCCTAGCGAGGTCAATTATCACTAACACATTCCAAAGGTCTATTGTATGCAGAGCAATTTGGAAAACATCAATGACATAGCCCACAGGGACATTATGACCCAATGAAAGGGAAATGTATAAATAATAATGCCCTGGATAAAATATAACACCAAAAAATTGCATCATTGCAATGCAGTTCACCATGAAGAGCACAGACTCTGGACCTAAGCTGAGAAGCTGTTTAACACTGGGTAAATTACTTCCATTTTTCTATGCCTCAGCTTTTTCATTTGTAAAATGGTAATATTAATAGTTCGCCTGCCACAGAGTGGTATAAGGATTAAGTGAGTTAATATATGTAAAATGCTAATTGTTACACTAATATTTAGAGCTTATAATAGTGGAAAAGATGGACTGTACAAATATAAACATTGAGAATGATAAAAACAAAAAAAAAATCATTTCAATTATATATTCATCTTTTATATTTGTGCTAGTATTTTAACATGCATCCATGCTCCTGGACAAGACCGTAAGCTCCGGGAAGTTAGGCACCCTGTTTAATTTGCATGTCGTTATCTTCTGGCCACTACCACAGTTTCTGGCACATAATAGATGCTGAATAATATTGGCTCCATTAGTAAATGGACAATCTGAGCATGTCTAGACCCTGTGGTCAACACACTCAATTAGTAGTCCAGTGCTAGCCCATGTTTTTCTTTCTCCTCTGTCCAACACAGGTTTTCTTTCTTTCTTTGCCTTGCTATTTCATTTATTTCTTGTCATGTAAGTCTCCTCAGCAATAGTGCAAGGACTCAAACTTGCTGTGGCTATATTCCTGTTTGATAAAGCACTTCCCCCACATACAAGTCTCTTCTATTTTCTAAGTGCAAATGATTTATCGCCTCTATTCTTCATTCTAGGTTTCACCAGAAACCAAGTACAAAAACTTGGGAGCACCCAGTCCCCAGTCTGTCCCTGGGTTCCCCATAGATGGCCTCTGAGTCTGTTAATAATTGATTTACCACGAGCTGTGTATGCATGACAGTGGTGCTAGAATTCCTTATGGCATCCTTAGATCTTTTTTGCCACATCCTTTGCCCTGACTCTAAGAGGAAGCCAACCATCTCTCCTCTGGCCTGTGCCACAGATGTCTTCCACATCAATACCATCTGTGATCCCGACGGAAATGATAGTTAAATTTTGTTGCATCTGTTATTGGACCTATCTTTGTAGTAGGAGTAATGAAATTTGGCTTCCAAACTAATTCATCTTTTATGCAGATAGCCCAAAATAACCTGTAATGAAAACACTAAAGGTAGACACAACTGAGGGAGACAAAATTAATGGGGGAAAAAGTCAGTTCTTTTTCAATGAAGCATGATGATTTTTGGAAAAATATCAATTCCGAGAACTATCTATAATCTAAATGAGTAGAAATTAAAATCATACAAAGATCACTTTTTGTTGGTGGATGTGAAACTGGGGAAATTAGTGTTTGATAACCTGAAATATGCTCTTTCCAAAATACTGTTTTTACAGTGGAATTGGGAGGTGGCTATCATTTTGTTATCATTTTAATTATTTGTGGACATATGGGATCAAGGCAGGGAATATAAATAGGATTGCAGTTAAAGTATATCTAGAGGAATTAATTACAAGTATTTTCTAAAGGAACAAAAAATGATAATTCTGTCACTCAAAATTGAAGGTGTTTAAGTTATATATTAAATTGATAATTTTTAAGAATTTTAAATAGTGTACTTTATGTTGATTAAACAAGATGTTGAGAGTTTTTGAATGGCAAAATAGTTTAACAATCTTGATGTTTTGGTGTTTGTCAAAAATATATCTTTGCAATTTCTGAATTATGTTAATGTCACAGCCTAATGGATAACAAATTTCTCACCCTCAAAGAAAATTTAATCCTATTTTATTTAGTTTTGCATACACTTTACACGGATAAGAATACTTCTCTCGTTTTCTAGTGGCCTCATACGTGACTGGTAACAAGTTGGACCAGGGCCCCATCCCTCTACTCCCCATCCAGGCCCCTGAGGGTCCACCACCTTGCACTTGGAAGAGTACAGACAGTTGAACCAATAAGCCAGCAAATCCTGGGAAAGCTATCTGAGGATCAGACTACTCAAAGTACATGTGCATCATCATTGTAACTTTACTAATGATGAATATTTCTTTTGCCAAAAGGGATAAAATAATTTTTGCTTTCAACAAAAATAAAGAATTTTGAAAAGCAAAGATTTATGAGATAACCAAAGTTATTCCTGTTAGGAAAGGCTATAAAGATTACCGAATAAAGCATTCTTAGGGCCATTTCACATTGAATAATCAAAAGTTCTATCTTGAGAAGAAAAAAAAAAACAAAAATTAAATGCTCTTCTAGAGAAACACATTTTGAGTCTTACCTCATTCTGTTGGTTGCACCAGATCTCGTAATTATAAAGCAGGATTAGAATGTCCTTTGAATAAGTTTATCAGCATGACTTATACAATTATATGAACATATATGGAAGGGAATACAGCTCTGGGATTAAGACGTCTGGATTCAAATCCAGATTCTATCATTTCTTAGCTGTACCTGAGGCAACTGCTTAATCTCTCTCACTGCCTCAGTTTCCCCATATGGAAAAAAAGTACACTAATATCTACCTTGAGGGATTGTTGTATGGGTAAGAAAGGTAACATACAAAGTTCTTGGAACTGCCTGGGTACCTAGTAAGTATTTATTAAATATTAAGTCACTATTATTGTTATTGTCAGTGTGAAGTTAGTAGGTCATCAACAACAAATATCCATGGAGTGTGAACGCTTTAGAAGACACTGTAAGATGTTGCAAAAAAAAAAAATTAAATTAAAAAAAAATATATATATAATATATTCCTTAAGAAGATTATGATACAGTGGAAGAAGGGAAAATGCAAATTTAAGTGATAAACACAGAAATATAAATGGCATAACGAAGCCTAAGTAGGTTAAGTGGACTAATGTAAACAAATATTACAAATGTTAATTATTATAATTACCCTCCTACTACCTATTAATGATCAATAAATTAGTAAATTATACCCATGATGACACTTTTACTCCCATCACTATTGTTTCCTAAATAGGTGGCTATAAAATTTCTAAGAAAGTCTCATTCAAAAAACATTTTGAATGAAAACATAAAAGCAATTGTTAATTACTTAGCATAACAAGGAACATCTATCCCAAAATAGCAGCTAACATAATACATATCTATGAAACACTGGAGGCAATCTCTTTAAAATGGAGATATCAGTATTGTTAATCTTGTTCTTGGCATTCTAGCCACTGTAATAAGACAGGAAATGGAAATAAGAGGTATAGCTATTATCATTTGCCAGTGGTGCTGTAGTCTACTTAAAATTTCCAAAGAATAAACTAAAAATTAATACAACTAATAAAAAATTTACCAATATAGTTGAAGACAAAGTAAATATAAAAATCCAGGAACTGTCAGGGCACCTGGATGGCACAGTTGGTTAAGTGCCCAACTCTTGGTTTAGGCTTAGGTAATGATCTCAGCTCATGAGATCAGGCCCTGTGTAGGGCTCCACACGGAGTGTGGTTGAGCTTTCTGCTTGAGCTTCTCTCTCTCCCCTCCCACTCATGCTCTCTCTCTCTAAAATAAATAAATAAATCTTTAAAAAAAATTCAGTAACTGTCTTAGATAATGCCATTAGTAATAGTAAATGTAAGGATAAAAAGATTCTTTTCACAATTGCAATTTAAAAAGTTAAACACCTACGAATAACTTAGGAAAGACTAGGGCTTCTAGGGGCACCTGGGCAGCATAGTCTATTAAATGTCTGACTCTTGATTTCAGCTCAGGTCATGATCTCAGGGTCATGATCTCAGGCTCGTGAGTTCAAGCCATGCATTGAGCCCTGAATCTGCTTAAGATTCTCTTGTCTCCATCTGCTCCTCCCCCTACTTGTGCTCGCGTACACACTCTCTCTTTGTCTCTCTCTCTCTCTCAAAAAAAAAAAAAGGAAAGAAAAGAGTAGGTCTTCTACACACCACCAACACCCCCGTCCCTAGGAAAAAAAAAACAAAAACCCTTATAACAATTTACCAAAAGACAAAAAGAAAGATGATATACCATATTCCTAGATGGGAGAGTGAATATTATAAAAATACCTACTTTTCATGGATTGATTATAATTTTCAGGAAATTGTAATACCAGTGAAATTGTTTCAAAGTTGGCAAGGTGATTACAATATCCTCTGCAAGTATGGCTATAGGATAAGGTCAGATTTCATTTGGATTTAAGAAAATAAGAAAACATGTCTTATACATCCAAGCTTATGGAGTAAGGATCATGCACATACATATGCATAGGAAAAGTCTGGAAGAAAATTACTTTAAAAATGTTTATCTTTGGGTGGTGAGATTATGGATGGATTTCATTTTCTTGTTGTCCTTCTGTATTTGCCAAAATCTTTACAATAACTACTTATTGATTTTAGAATCAGTGGAAACACACCTTTTTAAGAGAAAAGAGGAAACAAAATAATAAAGAAATAGCTTGGGCTTTGGAAGCAAGGTTGAACTCCAACAAAAATGATAATTTTGCCATACTCAATAAAACCTGAATTGATATGCTGAAAAGCCACTTACAAGGACTATAAGCATATACTTATGATTAAATCCTGTGCTGAGACTAGGCAACCACGTGGGTATCATCTGTTAACTTGCTAATTATTGACAAAATATCTTTTAATGCCTAGATCTGGTATGAAAGAAGAAAAGGCAATACAGGTGAGAAAAGCCTAGAAATTTTGCAAAAATGAAGATGCCCTTTTGAGAAGAGCAAGAAGTTGGGGGGCTTGGGGAGGGGGGAGCAGGAGAATACTTGGACAGAGAAATGAGATGTGAAGTCACTGCCAATGAGATCCAACAGATGTTGTGGATTCTGTCCTGGCCCTGGGTCAAGATGGCCAAGGCTCCTCAGTCAATTTGATTCCACTTTACAAGGATTGACAGAAGTCTCCCGTGAACTCAGCACACGATTAGATGCTGCAATAGTCACAAAAACAGTGGGAAAACATGGCCCTTGATCTCTAGGACCTTTCAATCTGGTTGCAGAGGCAAGATAACACGTGAACAACTTGAAAACAACACAAAAGAATAAATAGATTAAGTGCCTATATGAGAGGTTCAGAGAATTGGTGTAATAGAAGGCCACTGAAGGATAAAATTTAGGGGCCAGAGTAAAAAGGACAATGTTCATGCCCCAGGAAACATGTTGTGGCTTGTGAGTTCATCCTTGAGTCCTCCATTCCCCCTTTGATGTTGCACAAGAATCTCCTATGAGCTAGCTGGTCTCCAAACTGTAAGTCAGTCTTTAGAAACTTAGCCTGTCTCTTAAACAATAGCTTTGTTTCTAATCACATTCTTTAAAAATCCTATCAGTGCTTAATCATAGCACTTTTCTCTGACAAAACCCTTACTTGTCCTAAATTCATGAAGCTGGGATGCCAAGATGTTTTCCACTGAAGTCAATTTAGCCAAGCTGTGATAATGTAAGAGACTCAAGAGAAATAGTGTTTTAAACAGCTTTGAATCAGATACAAAAAAAACCAGTGTGGGCAACGATCCAGCCAGAGAGCAGGCTTTTCACATAGACTACTCTTGAGATCCATGTCAATATTGGATTGCATCAAAAATTTCACAGGGAATTGGATTATTTCGTTTTCTTTGACTGGAATTCAGAGGCGAATGGAATTCAGAGTGAGATCTGAAGAGATAAGATCTTTGTTTTTGAAGGGATACCAAGGCCTTAAAGTGATCAAGAGATCTCCAATGGAGAAGGGTCCAAATTATAGACAGAATTAAGCCTAACACACACAATTGCATTGGCTCCCACAAAAGAAACATGACACATAGAAATACAGCAGGTTGGCTTAATAAAATCACAGTATTACTCATTACAGCAAGTTTCTCATTATGTCATATGGGAATGAGATCTATAGGAATTGGTGCGTTCTTTTACAAGGAATTAATTTAATCATCCAGGATATTTCTAGTACATGATGAAATCAAACCTGGAGTTGGAACTTAAGCATTCCCAGGATGAAAATACTTAGTCTCACATTCTGTCCTTGTGTCAGGCAGTAACACTGAACATAAAACACACTCAAAGTGTACTTCAGCTTCTTTGGTAGAATTTCTTTGACACCTGTTAAATTTTAAAGAGCTCTGTGAAAAGCATTTTCTTAACTATTCAACTGACTCTTGATTCATTTATGTTCATGGAAATGCTCTGACAGCTTAAAATTGAAAGTACACTGCTTACTAACATTTTTTCTCTGGTGTTCTTTCTCACTCTTCCTTGATATGGGCATACTCATAAGTGGACACCCGATTTGAAATTCTTATGGGCCTAAAATCCAGGGTAATTTAAGGCCCGATTCGGGATAGGGAAAACCAAATCTTAAAGCTATGTCTATATGATTGAAACAACCAGATTTCTACCAGCTCTGTTACTCCAATCACCTTTACCACTGATGTGAACCGCTGAGTGGACAATTGCATAGACGTATCATACTGATAAAACCCAAAGTACCAAATCGACCATGTCTCAGAATAGCTGATGACCACACAGATACTGAATCCATACACAACCACCTATAATTCTCTCCAATGGGTCACATTCTTTACTCTTCTGTGTTATAAAAATTGTCTTTTCCTGAGATGTCTTTTCTCTTCTTCCTCTGTCTAAGCCCTTTGGAAACCACCACCTCCAGAATATCTTCTCTGATTGTGAGGTGCAAAGATCAGGCTCCCCAACACTTTCCTTACCCCAATGCACCTTAAGCAAACACTCCCAAAGAATCAGGCAACTCGAATTCCAATCCCAGATTGGTCGTTTGCCAACTGTGTGGCCCTATGCAAGCTTTCGTCCCATGTAAGATGGGGGTCATGGTAGCGCTTGACTCATAGGGTGGATGTGAGGATTATAGGAAGGATAATTACATGAAGCATAGAGAAGAGGCCAGCACAAGGCAACATTTGATAAAGATTAGCCTATGGACATTGAATCATACCCACTGTTTTTCTTTTAATATATGTAAGCTATTTAATGTTATTTAAGCTTTTTGGTTGATATTTTGCATGTTACATTATATATTAATACATCATTCAGAAATTCATGCAATCTAAATATGTAATCTAAACTCACTTGTTAGATTGTTGAAATGATTTTATACTGAATGGGACCAAATTATTAGTCAGGCCAAGCCCATCTCCAGTTCTATTAAGGAAATGAGTGAGCATATAGGCTTTGGGGCACAGAAAGTAAATTTCCACCCCCCCAACAGGAATACATTGGTTCTATAATCTAAGTTTCTTGGGTTTGGCTATAAATAACTATATAGACTTTGTGACCAGAAACAATAATAACATTATTTCTAGATATTTAAGTCTGTTCAGTAGTAAAAAATATAGAGCAGCTAGTCATGATAAAGTATACACAAATAACTGTTGAGAAGATTTTTTTAAGATTATGGACTTACAAATGTTATTTCTCCTTCTATGCCTATTGTTTTGGTTTTTCTCACAGCCTGTTCTTTTTTTTTTTTAAACTATCAAGCAAAAAATAATGATAAAAGAAAATTCAGTATCTCCTTGATATAAGAGCTTTAAGATCCAAGAATCTGAATGTCTTTTCTTAAAATGGCTGACAAAGTACTGAGTCAAAAAATTTTAAAGAGCAAACAAAAACACAGATGAATCCTAGTGAGAATACTAAACCTCAAGGACAAAGAGAAAATCTAACAATTTTCCAAGGTTGGGGGAGGGATTACCTAAAAGAACAAAAGTCAGTTTGCCATCATATTTCATATCAATGACTGAGAACTAAAAGATAATTGAGAAATGCTTTTTAAATCTAAGAAAACATGACCTTGAACGTAGTATTTCATAACCAGATAAAAATCAATCCAGTATGAAGGAAAAAAGTAAAGATATTGCTATACATGGAATGATATATGAACCTTACCACCCAGGCACCTCCTCTGGTTGTAGAAAATACAAAATACAAAAGAGGAATTTTTTAAAAGTATAACATGTTACAAAAGGATAAGAAGAAAACTAGCACTTATAATTAAGTCTAAATTAATTTTGGTAACATAGCTAAGAAGCTCCATGCAGTTCTTAAGAAATGCGATATGAAACAGAGGAATAGTGTTTTAAAAATGAGTAAGTCTAGAAAATTCCAAATGATTTAATCAAAATAAAGGAAGTAAAGGAGGAAAGGGAAAAGTAAAAGCATGCTACCAGTCTTGTCATGTTGAGGGGGGAGAAAGAAGTTAGAAATTCAGGTTAATTCTCAATGTGGATTAAAATATATAGGTTTAACTATGATAATTAAGGTTGTATGGATGGGTAGCCCAGATTTAATGCAGGAAAGTTCTATCTAAAGATGTGACTATGGGAGGTGTGGTTCAATGGGGGCCATCACTGGAGACCAGCTGCCACAAAGAGAGTCTATCAGACTGATAGTGTATGTTCCCTGACCTAGCAACTCTATTTCTAGGAACTTAGCTACAAAATTGTTGCACACAGGCACAAAGATATGTGTATAGTTAGCATTGTGGAACCCAATCCACATGGTCTTCTCAGTGGAATTTGTTTATAAAGTATGTACTTCTTAACATGGAATACCTATGTAGCCATTAAAAAGACTGAAGTAGATTTATTAACACAGACACAGAAAGATATATTGTTACATGAAAAATGTGCTGAAGCTAGAATGTAGGATATGACCTCAGTTTATGAAACCTGAAAACTCAATGGGTGTGTGTTTATGCATTTATATTTACAATGCAAAGAAAAAAGTGTTGCAAACAAAAGTAGAGGAATAGAGTGGAGATACATGGCAAAGAAGGATTTTTTTTTTTAAGATTTTATTTATTTGACAGAGAGAAACACAGCGAGAAAGGGCACACAAGCAGGGGGAGTGGGAGAGGGAGAATCAGGCTTCCCACTGAGCGGGGAGCCCTATGCAGGGCTCGATCCCAGGACCCTGGGATCATGACCTGAGCCTAAGGCAGATGCTTAATGACTGAGCCACCCAGGCACCCCAAGAAGGATTTTTAAATTTACTAAAATACCTTTGTATTCTGGATATTTTTTACAATAAACATGTATTACTTTTGTAATTTTATATACAAAACAAGAAAATCATATCTCTATATAAATACAGATATGTATAAAACTTTGGTGATACAAAGTGTTGTATTCTATGGTTTAAAAAGTACAAAACCAACCTGTTTTAGAGAGAGTGGAGAGATGGAAATTATATTGTTAGACATGGAGTGCATATTAGATTTTATGTGACATCATCGTCATGCAGTGAAATCCAGAGAGAGAGAGGAAGGAAGGAAGGAAGGAAGGAAGGAAGGAAGGAAGGAAGGAAGGAAGGAAGGTAGGAAGGGGGGAAGGGGGGAAGGGCAGAAAGAGGGAAGGACAGAAAAAGGGAAGAGGGAGGGAGGGAGGGAGGGTAGCAAGCAAGTACCATCGAGATGAGCAGATACTGCCCCTCGCAACAGAAAATGGCCTCTTTCAAACCATGACATGGCTTACATTTGTTGTAAGCTTCTACTCTATGAATTTTGGTATCTCTCTCTTAATAGGTTAAGGGTCTTCTTCAACTAAACTTTCCATCTGGACCCAACAGCCAAACACTAAAGTGAGAGGGATACAGATACAGACTGTCAGGGCAGCAATTATTTTACCTTTGGGAACTGAAACTATTTTTGTTCAAAAAGAAAGTTTGCAGACACAGCATTTCACATTCAGCTTCATAATGCTACACACACAAAAATGATTTGCTATGGAAAACATGTAACAAAGTGGGTGCAAGCCAGTTGTCCTACAAAAATGACCCAAAGACAATAATAGCCAATATGTTTATCAGTCTCTCTCTCCACATTTATGGAACTTCCATTCTGTGACGAGATACAGGGGCTAAAAAGCTGACAAGGACATCATCTGCATACTCAAGGAGCTGACAGAAGGGTGACAAGTATCCTTCTTGGTAGTTAATTGTAGAACAATTTGAGAAGTTCCATAACCGAGGCAAATAAAGAGCATCCTGACTTCTTGTATAGTTATAAGCAACTTGCTTGGTCTATTTGTGCCTCAGTTTCCTCATCCATAAAATAGAGACAATAATTGTACTACTTGGTAAGGGTGTTCCGGGGGGGAAATGAGAGAACACACAGACATCCACACACAAAGTGAACAGTCGGTAAAAGTTAGGTACTATTATTTGAGAAGGCAAAATTAGGATCCTGGACTCAGATTGCCTGGGTGTGAAACTTGATTGTGGGAACCTATCACTTATTACATTGAGTCTTGGGTTTCTCATCCAAACATGGCGGATGATACGAGTAAGTGAAGGAGATCAGCTATGAGAAGGACTTAGATCAGAGACTGGCACCTACGAACTTGATTCATGTGAGTCATTATCACCATCAAAATGCTTCAAAAGGCAAAAGGAAATAACAAGGAACTCTTCCTGAGGGTAACAGAGAATATTCTGAAGAGGACACAGAGGTGACAGGAGGGCTGCTCTCTGAGTAATGAGCAGGAGTGCTCCAAGCAGGGGGGGTGAGGGAGGAACAGGGCCAGCCAAAAACACAGCAAGAGCAAAGGCAGAAAGAATTTAATGACGAGGAGGAGGGGGAGACCACATAAAGGTCCTTTAGGTTCTGATAATTATGAGCCAAGTTCAGCGAGAAATGATAAGCCAGACAACTTGGTCAGCGCATCTGGGGTTGTTGAACAACTGAAGAACGGGGCCAGTGTGTGCCTTATGAGCAAAACATAGAGAGGTCCCCTGGAAAAACAACATCAACGGGTGGGAGGCAGCAGCGGAGGCAGCCCCAGAAGAAAGCTTAGAGAGCAGAGCTGATGGAATCAAAAGAAGAGGAGAAGGGAAAGAGTTTCAATAAGAAGCGGCTGGTCAACCGTGTCAAACGTTGCATAAATGTCAAGTTGGGTGACCAGGAAAAGCGAGACCATTGAACTGGCTGATGAGAAAGATGCTAGTGAGAAGCCCTTTTAATTGTGGTGTTGGCGGAAGCTAGACCGTAATGGGTTGAGGGATTAATGAGATGTGAAGACACTAAGTATTGGCTAAGTATAGACCTCTTTCAAGAAGTTTAGTGATTAATAAAAACAAAAAAAGAAGGGAAAGAAACAGTCTCCTAGAAACTAGAAGATGTTCATTTTTAAATGTCCAAATAAGCAAAATGCCCTTTTGGGAATAGGGTAAAACTTCCCAAGGCAAAAAAAAAAAAAAAAAAAAAAAAAATAGTACGGGAAGAAAGTTGAGACAAAGGACCAAAATACTTGGTTGAAATGGGATTAGGGGATTAGAGCTGGGGGTGTGGCAGAAAGTTGAAAACCACAGAACTTGAAATGACTAGGAAATTAAGATGCCAAAAAAGAGGGGAAAGGGAAGATTAAGGACAATCTAGTGGATTTGCTGAAAGAACATGAGGCGAGCCAAAAGTGCAGCCGGAGAAGGCATCCCAAAGACAGAGTCATCCCCTGCATCTCTCGAGATGAGTGGGGGACACGGTAGCTTCAGGAAACATGGTGCTCCTTACTTAGAATTCCGACTCCTGTTTGCTAAACGGTCCTCAGTTCTAAATATGAAGGCCTATGTTGGCAGCGACGGAGGTTTGTCCCTAGCTGGAGTTAGGGTCCCCTTTAGCCAGAGCCAGACCCCAGATTCTCTCGTGGAATATTCACCCACCTAGAGCACTTGTCCAAAAAGTAGGCCTGTCCTGAACAAGCCAGCGTGAGAAACTGAACAGAAATCTATAACATATCAGAATAACAGAAAGGACTGCTGGGCAATCTGAACAGTGGAATTTCGGAATGAAAGAGAATACTGGATGTTTTTTTTCTGGAATATCTAGAAAAATCTGCCTTGGAATGTTTCGATCAGCTCTTGGATCAGAAGCCAAGTGTTTCTGGAAAATATGATGAGTTGCTCTGCTCCGTGTGGTTCCCAAGTCCCACATCTGTCGACTGAGGAAGGTTCATTTTAAGTCCCACCAACTCTGCGCGTTAGGAAATCGAATGATTCTCCCCTTTGCGTTTCTTTCGTTTTCACAGGAACATGTGTCCCCGGTACAACGCTGATGCCCTATCTTCCTAACCATATTGTTAGCCCCAATTTTGTTTTGGTTTCCTTCTTTTGTCTAAAAGGAGTTAGAAAATGTGTTAAAAGATAAGACAGTTTTAGGACACCCTGGGTGAGGCCAGCTCTTATCCAGTCAGAGAGCCTTTTCATGTGGAAAACACCCCTCGCGGAGGCTGAGCCTCCTGGTTCGAAATAAACATTTTGATGAAACATTCCGTAAAGAAGAACTGGTTCTTAAGTGAAGGAATTGGTGCTTACATCCCAGTGCAACAGTGAACTCCTTCCCGAAACATTTTCCTGTTGTTATGTAAACACTACCTAAATGGGGCTGTTAGAGATAATTGCTGATATTCTCCCACCCTAGGGACTTGGGGAGACTAGAAAAGATGAGAATGATTAAGAGGAGCTATGGAGGGGCGCCTGGGTGGCTCAGTTGGTTAGGTGACTGCCTTCGGCTCAGGTCATGGTCCTGGAGTCTCTGGATCGAGTCCCGCATCGGGCTCCCTGCTTGGCAGGGAGTCTGCTTCTCCCTCTGACCCTCCCGACCCTCCCCCTCTCATGTGCTCTCTCTCAAATAAATAAATAAAATCTTTAAAAAAAAAAAAAAAAAGAGGAGCTATGGAGGCAAAGGAGGAAGGGCCAGATTACTGGTAACAACCAAATGTCTCTTTTGTAGGCCAGAGACTTTGAGAAATTATTTTTATACCTGGTTTCTATTTCTATTTCTATTCTGGCTCCTCAGTAGACAGATGATGTCTCAGGATCTCTCTGAACGCTTCCGGAGTACGGTATGTGTGTTCAGAATACCTTTCGTGTCTTGAAAGTAAATGCGGACAAGACTCCTAAGACATGATAATATTTAAATTGTGAATACATAATTTTTAGAGACGAGGCATTTTTTTTTTTTTAGAACATTTTAATCTATTCTCACCATCTTCTATTTTGCTAACTTCAGTGAAAAAGAACCAAAGACTTGGCTTCTAATCAGGCAGCCCCAGCAAGGAAGTAGAAGGCAGTATCCGGGAGCTCACCATTCGGCAAATTATATCTGCCTTCCCTGTTTATGCGATGGCTGGTATATGGGTAGACCCCACAGGAGACTTGGTGTTTCAAGCCAGACGAGCGAGATCAACACTCCAGGTTAGAAAGGGTCTGGCAGGGGTTGCCGTGTCTCTGCGGCCCCCCGTAAACCACCTGAGCCACTCCGCCATCACCATAGTCCATGACTGGAGCTCTCTTGGATTTCCATCAGCCAGCACTCCTTGCAGGAAAGGCTCCCTGGGATAAGATGGGGCTCCTTCTAAACCATTGGAGTTACTCTGTTTTTCACTGCCCTTCCAGAAAAAAATTTCATGTTTAACAAGCACTAAAACAAAAACAGAAACAAAACAAAAAACGAAAAGAGGGGCACCTGGGCGGCTCAGTCAGTTGAGCATCGAACTCTTGACCTCAGCTCTTGTCTCCATCTCAGGGTTGTGAGTTCAAGCCCCACACTGGGCCCCATGCTGGGTGTGGCGCCTACTTCAAAAAAAAGAAAAAGAAAACAACCTGCAAGAGGGCAGTGCCTAACGCCATCCTGCAGAATTTCCCATCCTGGCCAAGATGTTAGTGTTTGTTTCGCCTCCGACTAGCCGGGAGACCTGAAACCACCAGCAAAACAGCTTGTTGACTTAGTTTACCTCTCCATGAAATATTTGCCTACTCCTTGGGGTTGTGAAATAAAATGTCCTCGGAGTGTTATGAACTTACATGTTTGCATAATCTGTTCCCTAGCATTTAAAGTCTGTTGAGCTAATCCAGATGGAGGCATGCAGCAAAATCAGAATTCAAATGAGCCAGGTGGAAGTGAGTTAGTATCATTGTGTTATGAATGAGGCTGCACCAAGCTTGCATTAGCGAGGAACGGCAGCCTGCACCACCTCTGTAAGATGCTGCACTTTCTGGTGGGAGTTTTTGTTTGTTATTCTTGCTGAGTGAATCCTTAACAGAATACACTTGGGAGGCCAGTGTGAGACAAAGCAGGTTTAGGCTTTAATTTTTCTTATATTCTGATTAGGGGAAATAGTTTGAATCCAGAAGGATGTCATTGAGTGCAAACACAAACCTGGAGCCGGGCCCATTGGGCACGAACCTCAGGGGCTATTAATCTGCAACCTTCAATTTGTAAATATGCAGGAGACTGAGTCAGTAGAAAAAAAAAATAATTTTAAACATCTGTGGTATTCTTTCTGTTCCAGATTAATTACACTGCTTGTTTTTTGATGCTGACCAGAATTTTCAATCTTCTGATGCTATGCTCAGAACGTCATAAGTATTTTTCTATGTGTTTATCACTTACTCCCATGAAACTTTATCTCTGCCCCAGTCTGTCTCTCATAATTTATTTTAGGTCCTAATTTTGTTCTTTTGCTCACCTGCCCTAGAGTTCTTTATCCTTTTACGCTGAGCAATACGCAACTCTTTTTCAGCGAGTATTTATTATTACTTGGAAGAGATACCTTGTTAATACACAGTCCCACACACATACACATCATTCAATCAAAATGATGATATAAGTGAAAATCCAAACATGCCGTTTAATCATTTAGAGAGGCTGATAATTATTTTCAATCAGCTAGGATTGCTCTGCCAGTTCAAAGAATTATTAATGAGAGCCAAGTTTGTTAATAGATTGTGAGTAGCCCTTTTCTGTGAGTGGGGGAAGATGCCAGGAAAGTCATTCTAGAAGTTACTATCCAGCCCTTATGTCATACGCCCATGAAGCCCATCCTCACCTTCTGAGTTCCCAAGAGCCCAACTCTTAAAATCTCTATCCTGTGATCCGTGAGGGTACCTTGCCTGAGTCGAATCACTCGCAGCTCTAAATAGAAGAGAATCACAAAGGTTTTTGTTGTTTTTTCCCTAAAATAGCCCAATTTGGAAGTGAGAAAGGGGCCGGTCTTTTGCAATGTGTAAAGCAGCCGCAATGCTCACCTCCAACTCCAGTCTGCCTTAATAGTCATGGTCCCTTCTCTTTCCCCTCCCCCACAACCAATGGCCTGTGTCTTCTCTGGCTCCAGGATGACCAGAGAGCCCCTGTTTGGGGACTCAAGCTCCCTTCCCTCACTCTTGGCCCCAAGAGCTTCTCCTCAAACCCCAGCCAGCTCCCATGATCTTCCTTTCCTCTTGTCCAGAAACTCGAAGTCTTGGCCAGCTTTGCGTTTCTTTTTAACCCTGCTATGATGTACTCTGTTCCCTGGAGTTTTCTGTTTCCAGGCCAAGGCACACAGCGGCTCACTTCTTTCCTCCTCCTAATGATAATCCCACAGCTCTTTTTGCTTTGTGGGTTTTACTGAGAATCACCAAGGAGAAAAAGAGAAACAAAAGAACCCACATGGAAGAAATGTGACTGCATAAGAACCCTTATTTTCTTCATTCAACTATAGCCTTTATTGATCCCTCCCTACCTGTTGAGCACTGCCTTCTAGAATCTAATAGTTACTGCTTCTGCGCTATGCTTCTGGGATGATCTTGGAAGCCCCATTGGCCATCAACTTCCCTTGGCAAATAGTTCACTAACCTCTCCTCTCAACAAGGAGGGCAAAATGAAAAGCGGGTAGTGGCCTCTCCTTAGGTAGTTTTTCTTTCTCTATAGCTCTTCAGATGGATAGCATATGCGTCATTGGTCTCCTACCTTATAGACATCAAGAGCATAACAGAAGCTAAATTAAATTAATACACACACACACACACTGTAACTCTAATAATAGTGCAATTATTTGACATTGAGACTATTTTGAAAACTTCAGAATATCTCTTCATTTTCTCATACCCACCCCACCCGATCCCCTCTTCCTATTGTGTTTCGATTAATGAGGGCTTTCTGCTGGATGCTAATAATTTAGCATCTATCTAGGGATGTGCTCATGAACTGGCTCTCTGAAAAGGACAAATACACAAAAAGCCCTGATTCACAATGTTTGTCCATTGCTGTGATGTAAACACTTCCACCATGGTCCATTTCAGGCTACCATTGATTTAGGAACCAGCTGGTATGAGCTCTTTCAAGCCAGTCAGAACAAGTTCTAGCATACCACTTACACTTCCAGTCTTTTCTCTTCTCAAAGCTTGCCCTGTGCTTCCTGCCTTTCATTTGCAAAAGCAATATAATAAGTAAATCCCAGCAGAATGTGAAGGACTGAATGAAGTCTCTGTGTTTTTTCCCTGCCAGGGCCATGGTACGCGTCATGGAGGGCTCCTGGAAGAGGCCCTCAACCTAGTGGGTGAAATCCACAGTCAGCAATGAAGGGGCCTCTAGGCAAAAGGTACACCCGCTCCGTGGCAGTGCAGGGAGGGACAGAGGAATGCCAGGATAGGCACAAGGAACTTAAGAGCAGGGACTCCTAAGCCAGAACGCCAAGGTTGGTGATATTGGGCAAGACACTTGACCTCTCTGTGCCTTCATTCTTCATTTGGAAAATTAGGATAGTAATACTGTATTTCATGGAAACTGCGCCATCATCTATTGTAAAACATACCATTATTTTATGTTCCATTAAGAAATTTTAAAATGCTGCCAATTAAACTATGACATGCCATTAAAAGTAAGACACATCCCAATTTCACAAATGCTAAGATGTGACAGAAAAATCTGTTTTAGAGCCGATGGATGATGGTAATAGCTTCCTCATAGGTTGTTGGAAAGATTCAATGAGCTGGGGCGCCTGGGTGCCTCAGTTGGTTAAGCGACTACCTTCGGCTTGGGTCATGATCCTGGAGTCCCGGGATCGAGTCCCGCATCGGGCTCCCTGCTCGGCGGGGAGCCTGCTTCTCCCTCTGACCCTCCCCCCTCTCATGTGCTCTATGTCTCTCTCATTCTCTCTGTCTCAAATAAATAAATAAAATCTTTAAAAAAAAAAAAAGATTCAATGAGCTGCTATATGCTTAGAACAGGGCCTGGCACATTGTAGGAACTGTGACTTCGCAATTATAGAATTTGCTATTATAGGATCATTATTATTGCAAAGAGATTAAGGAAAATAAAAAAGATGCAAAATATCTGACTCCAGCATTAATACTTCAGATTTCCTCGCAAGACGAAGTATGAGCTAAAGTGGTTCTAAACTAGCATTTTTCAAGCTATTTTTCTTATAACCACATGGGCCTCAGGGACAGCAAGAGAAAAGAACTAGCGGTGGGAGTAAGGGTGGGGTGAAAGCCAAGCAAGAGAAATTCTCAGTCCCCGCAGGCAAAACTCAACCAAAGCAGCTCCATTTTTATCAGCTGAATGGATTGGAGTTGGATGTAAGGTTTCATTTTCATTGTATTCCTGGGCTTAAATATATATGGGTGTGTCTAGCCATCTTACAAAACACTTGCCCCCTGGTAGGTAGCAACCTCGGCAGCTGCACAGCGAGGATCTTTTGCAATCCTAAGCTAATTCTCCCTCGAACTCACAGATCCCTGAGTCCAGAAAGTGCAGGCAGGAGCCATGCGCCCCCCCCACCCCCACCCCGACCCTTCTCCCAGCAGCCTGCACTGGCTCCTCGTCCGACAGCTCCCTCCACCCACCGAGCCTCAGCCGTCACCCCGGGGACGTCCCTGTCTGCACCGGAGCTGTTTAAATGTTCAAGTCCAGTAAGCAAGGACTGAAGCAAGAAATTTAAATACAGTAGCAAAGTTTATACCCTAAACACCTCTCTAGTGGTTCCCTTAGCAACAGCTCTTACTTTTTAGGGCTCACCCTGGCTACAGGCTGCTTTAGCAATCGTCTGTCAAACCAATTTCCAAAACAGCTCATGTCCCACTCAGAACCCAACCGTCTAAGCAGAAGCTGGAGTAGGAAACATAACACATTTTTGAACAAAGGTTTAAAATCCCCTTAAAAGTACTCATAGCGTCCCTCGAGATCCATCCAGGTCAATAAATATATATATATATGAAAACTAAGTGGGGACAAATGAATGACCAAAGTTGTACTTTGATTCCAACTACCTAACGAATGTACGTAGACATGAAGAACAATATCTGAGAATAAAAAGGGCCACTTTGAGGCATTGTAAAAATGGGAGATTAAAGAATAACTTTATATTCTTGTTTAATATGGTTGGATTTGTGTTTTATTAAAAATGTCAAGGGGCACCTGGGTGGCTCAGTCGGTGAAGCATCTGACTTTGGCTCAGGTCATGATCTCATGGTCCTGGGATCGAGCCCCCCGCCCCTTGAGGCCTGCATCAGCCTCCGTGCCCAACAGGGAGTCTGCTTCTCCCTCTTCCTCTGCCCCTCCCCCTGCTCATGTGTGCTCTCTCTCTCTCTCTCAAATAAATAAAATCTTTTTTAAAAATGTCAAAGCACCTCTCATACATTCATTCAACAAACATTTGTTGTACACATAACTCGTGTTGACCCTGGTTCACTCCACCCCGTGCTCACGTTTCCTGCCCTTCTCTCCTGTCCCCAGGTATTTCAGCCTGTCTGTATCTGTGCCTTGGGTGTGTAAGCTTGACCTATGCTGTCGGGCTCTCTGACAGCAAAAGATTGTCTATTTTTACCTGGTAAACCGTAGCTCTTCCCTCCCATGGATACCGTAATACTTGAGTTACATAAAACAAGATCAAGGGTACAAGGTCAGCTAACATACCAGATGAATTACAGCAAAAGCTCTTCATGCTTTCCCCCAAGTAGGGCTGGTGATCCCCAAGACAGAATAGAGAACATCTGAAACTCCAGGGCCACTGTTTGAAAAGGGATGCTGGTACTTGTCTAGGGTAAGGACAGTGGATCAAAGTTCAATTAGAGAAACAAATCTACCATGAACAATGTAGAATAGGGATTTATGACAGGGGCTAAACTACACAAGTACAGAGGCTGCTGGAAAAGTACATGTATGCAAGTTGTTTCTGTGGCTGGTGTTGGGCATGAGTCAGGAATGAGAACACGAATTAGAACCTGAGACGATCAACTGGAACCTACCAGGACAAACTGGAACTCACATCTGTCTGGAAATCACATCTGTCTTTCCTCATCCTCAGTGTCAGTGATGAGGTGATCGGCATGGTAAAGCCAAGGCGATGTACCACACAGGTGCATGTCCATCCGGCCGGGGGCTCCTGCTGGAGGAGCTGTGGCCTTGGGTGGTCCACAAGGTGAGCAAGCAGATCAGCATCCACACAAAAGACGGCCATTGTGCTTGGAGTTCCAGGCCCCCACCCCCACCCCCCATCAGTTGCTTCACTTATGCCTTTCTTCAAATGTATCTTGTGCTCAGTAGTAACCTGGAACCATACAGGGAAAGGGACTATAGGAAAGGGACCATGGGATTTCTGGTTGAGCGAGTAACAAAGCCGCACCACAGACCTCCCCACTTCCCTCCCTAGAATGATTTCGTAGAAACGACGACTATAACAATTCTAAATTCAATTTAATGTGAAGCTTGGTACACAATCTGGAGGCCCTGGAGTTTCTAGAAAAATCACTTAGAGGTCTCATTCTCATGCCTAAATTTAGGAATGGAAAAGTCAGTGCAATGGAAGAACCTTATAGAAAAGGAATAGAAATAGAGTATTCAGATTGGGAACTATTTGAAATTATACTAATGTTCATGTCTTCTGTTGCCTAAAAAGCAACTACAATTGCCCCCCCTTATCTGCAAGAGATACCTTCCAAGATCCCCAATGGATCCCTGAAATAACCTATACACACTATGTTTTTTCCTATACATACATATCTATGATAAAGGTTGACTTATAAATTAGGCACAGTAAGAGATTAACAACAACAATATTAAAACAGAACAATTATAATAATACACTATAATAAAAGTTATGTGACTACGGTCTCTCTCTAAATATTTTATTGTACTGTATTTATCCTTCTTGTGATGATGAGAGATGATAAAATGCCTACGTGATGAGATGAAGTCAGGTGAACGACAGGCACTGACAAGGTGCTAGGCTACTCCTGAGTTTCTGGCAATATCTCGGGAGGAGGATCGCCTGCTTCTGGACCAAGGTTGGCCACAAGTGACTGAAACCACAGAAAGCAAACCAGGGGTAAGGGAGAACTACTGTACCAGTAAGGTATTAAAGAATTTTCCAAATGCCTTAATTGTCTCTGTCCCCCTCCAAAAGGAAAAAACAAAAAACAAAAACACAGAGAATCACGGGGAGGAGGAGGTTGATCTTCGTATGAAGAAGCCATTGATGCATTCATTACAAAAAGTTTAACCAAACATTGACAGAATACCTAACTAGTTCCTCTCCCGGGCTGGACACTGGGCCGATAATGTCCTCCATGAGGACATCTCAAGGGAGGATCGGGACGAGGGTCAGAATCGGTTCTCAACATGTTTGAACTGACAGCTGCTATGCAATAGCCTGGCACCTAAACAAATTGCTGGCCACTGGCCCTAAACCTGGGCATGGCCACGGCCAGGTGCAGGCAAGGGACGCAAGCAGCATTCTCTCAGAGGTAAGACAGAAGCCCACTACCAGGGTGCTAGCTGAGCCCTTTAGATTAAAAATTATGTACAAATATTCATCAAAAAGAGCACCCAACTAAAAGCAGCACCAGCAGCAGAGTCATGACTACTAGTACCAAAACGATCTTCGAGTAGCAGGACATTTGTTCTACACAGACGTGAAGTCCAGCCAAATATCCTTGTGGGCTAAAGCAACTGCAGGTAACAGACCCAATCAACAGAGGCTGAGCTGCTGGATGAGGGCCAGAAAACTCTACTTTTATTTTTTCCACTTGGTAGAATAAGAGCCCCTGCGCTGCATTGGTAAAGACCACTGCTGTGCCCCTTCCCTTTCCAAAAGGCAGGCTGGACATCGCTATTTTGGAAACATGACATTTTTCACATTCATGAGCTGGGCTGGGTTTTGTTTTGCTGGGGTTGTTTCCCGTATAATGATTATTCACATACACCTGACTAACCACCTGTCAAATTAAAAGTCAAGGGCCTCCCGTCAGGAATTCTGGGGAAGGATTTTCTCCCACGGAGGCTTCATCAGGAGTTACCTGTTAGAACGAGCCGTATCGCCCCAGCTGATTGCAGGCTCACTCTTGCCCCGTGGTCCTTCCCACCACTTCTAAGAGTCCTGGCAGATTCCTGGGAAGTCTGATTCCACAGAGTGGGTACTTAGCTGAAGTCAATTGAGAAAATGGTGTCCTCTCTCTCCCATTTGGACGCAGTGTCACAATAACATCCTTCCTAATAGTTTCTGTAAGGTTTATTTGGCTGTTTCTGCTTTTATTCTAAAATAGCTAGTCGGGGGTCTAAACTGCTGTGGATCACACATTGTCCTATGCAAGCTAATTGGTAATGCCAAAAATGTTCCTAATAATGGATTTTTTACCAGGCATTAAAGAAATATAATCAAGTGAAAGCAGCTGTATTGAAACACTCCTATAAACTCTAAGTCAGCACATTTGGTTTCTTAGTTATTCCTCCATGGCAAACCAGTGCAGGTATTAAATGTGGGTATGGTAAATGGTTACAATTCTTCAAGTTAAGTGAAACTCCCGTCATTTCAATATTTCACTAACCTATAAGCAGCTGACTTTAAATTCATCTCATATTTATTAATGATTATGGTGATATATAAAATGATGCTCATCAGTATAAAATAGATATATCTGCCTCAGCAGTATTTTGTACATTTATTTATACATTTTATAAACTACAAGCACCCACTTAGAAGCATTTCCTGCTATGCTTCACTAGAGAACAAAAATTCTATTTTTGAAAAATTATATTTGTTTATTGGTCCTTTCCTCTAGTCTCCTAGTTCTCTGACAAAAAAAAAAAAAAAATTATCCTCAGTAATAAAACATAAATATTCAGAGCTTGAAAACACATGACAATGAAGCAATGATCACATATTTATGAAATACAATAAAAAATGTAATATATGCCATCACTAAGAATTTGCTGTATGCCAGGAGCTGTGCTAAGCACATTATGTCTATTATCTCTTTTAATCCTCCTAACACTCCTGTATGTAAGTGCTATTGGTATTAGACCCATTTCATGCATGAATAACATAAGATATAGGGGAAGAGAAATATTCAAGGCTACCCCGATTGTAAGCTGTACTGCTGGTATTTCAGTCACAGTTCCGATTCTAGAGACTGAGCTCTTGGCACCCCAGCTACACTAGTGATAAATGAGTGATCTTCACTTGTAGGATCTTAGCTTATTACGGATCACTCTGAGATTCTGATTAAAGTTATGGAAACTCTCTTCAGAAAAAGGCATCTCTCTTTCTCTCGTACACGTGCACGCGTGAGCACACACACACACACTCACTGCATACCATTTCAGAGGATTTCTAGACCTCCTTGAAGACCATCCAGAGTTTTCTTGGAGTCCATAAGCCCCAGATTGTAGAACTCTCATTTCAATATTTCCTTCAGTATCAGTGTGTTGGAAATCGGGTCGCTGCCTGTTTAAGGAGCCCTGCTGTGCAAATGAAAAGGTTACCTGAGTGTGGAGAGTGACCTAGATCCTCGGACGCCCGAATGCCTACCAGTGGCCAGAGCAATGAATTAAGATAAGAACAGAGTGGACAAGGAGAGAAAGACCCAGGGCTCAAACCCACACGTCAGAATTAAGGAGCCCTGCCTTAAGGGGCTCTGTGTCAGGTTCTTCTAAGTCCCAGAAAGAGATGAGGGAGGAATGAATGGGTGTTGTAAGGATACACCCTAGAGAAAGAACCTCACAGAAGTAAGAACAGGACCTGTGGTAGGGCCAGAATTTTCTGAGCACGACATTGGACCAGAAGACTGTGCAGGTCCCACACAGCCATCCAGATGCTGGCAACAGGAACATGTGGGTTTGTCCCCTGTGGTCTTTCCTTGTCCGCTCCTTTCTCATCTTTCTGACCTGCTTGTTCTTACTCCAGATCGCTTACCTCATCCCACAGAAACTCCTAGGTGTAAGTAAAGCCTCTTGGTTTTTGTAAACTCCAATTTCTGCTTCCTCGTAACTTCAGGTTACCCTGACAGCCACAGTTCTGACCTGACTTCAGGGCTTCTTTCTCATGTCTTTTTTCAACTCCTGTTTCCACAACCACCCAAAGGAACAGGGTTCGTTGCCCCATTCTTTCAGTATTTCCCAGTTCAAGAGCTTGATGGCAGCTCATGTTTTTTGCATGAGGTCATGCCACAGGTTTTTAACGAGCCTTACATTTGGCTGTGATGGTGACAGATGTCACCTTAATCCAGCCAGCTGCAGCTGGTGGCAGAGAAGGTAGGGGACTCCTCTATGGGACTGGACATGTCCATGCCAGGCATGCGTTCCTCATTAGAAGATGTGGGGCAGAGAATTTCCTGGGACGTCCAGGGACAAACTACAGGACAGACCCTCGGGACAGGCTGCCATGGGAGATGCCAGGACAACCTCCCACCCTTCACACAGGGTCCATCTACGACTGGGGGAAAACGTCTGCATCTGAAGTCAGCCCGGTGTGCCCCTCAGCTGTGCACCGTCCAGGATACCCATGTCAAGGGATCTCTGTGTCACGCTTTGGGACACATCCTACCTCTCGGGACGCTCACTGGTTGCTCACTGAGCTTTTGAAGGAGGAAGTGGCTTAATGGGCACTGTGACACATGCAGTACAATAGAGTGACAGAGGTAGACAGGACTCTGAACACCATCTACTCTACCCACGCATTCGGTGGAGCAGGAGGCCGGGCCTGTGAGGAGCTACGTGCTCGGAGAGATGGACAGAGTTGGCAGTGGGGCCCCGATTCCCAGCCCATTTCTCCCTTTATCACACCTGTTCCCTCAGCCACATTGGCTCTTCTTTCTCTTGCTGTCATTGAGTGCTACCATTCTGTAGCAAAACAGAAAAACAGGCCTGTAAAAACATCTCACACTATAAAGATTCCATCCCAACTTGTGTACATCGATAGGGTCTCAGTGACCATCAATATATGATTTATGGGAAATAATCCTAGATTAGAAGACTCACTCTGTCACTCAGACATGAGAGCTAGGCTCTATTTCTTCTTCTGAGCTCTAGGTATTCGTCATGCCCTCATCATTTATCTAAAAAACATGAACGGGGTGTCTGCTATTTTCAGGCTCTGAGTGTAAAATCCTGTAGAACAATTGTTTTGTTCCTCAAAGAGCTCTTATACTCTAGGAGGGCAATGTAAGAGGCCTGCTGCCCCCAAGGGGTTATGGAGGCAAAGGAGGAGGGGGCAGTCAACTTGTGGCTGGAAGGGGGTCAGGCAAAGCTTGCCAGATGGACCCTTGAAATGTGAAGGCATGGTAGAGGAGTGGTTAGCCAAGCAGGGCAGGGGGCTGGGCAGGCAGATGAGGGAACGCATTGCGCATCTGGGGAAGGCACAGCATGGCCAAAGCAGAGCTCAAGGGGAAGTCAGGGTGGGAATGGCAAGAGATGAGGCAGGCAAGTAAGTAGGGGCCCGGTGACAAAGAACTTCAAGTACCATCCTCCCTGTTTACCTATTGGCCATGAGTTACAAAGCCAGATTTTGATTTTACAACCGTTACTGTAATGGCTGCCTGGAGAATGTGTATCAAGAGCTGAAGACTGAAAGAATGGAAACAAGTTAGGAGCCTGTTTCAATAATTTAGGAGAGTGATGATGGTGTTCTGGCAATGGGACCAGAGAGAAGTGGGTATATTCTAGAGATTTTTAAAAGATATTATTTAAAGGCCGTGGAGATGGATTGTACGCCCCTGGAGAGCAAGGCTGTGCGGGGAGTAGGAGGGGAAGAGGACGCAGCACATTCCCGACCTGGGTGGGGGTGATGGGCACTAGGAGGTTTCATCTGGGACATTTGCCTGAGGTTCTGATGAAACAGCCAAGCACAAAGTTCTGGTGGAAAACTGGACAGGAGATCCAGAGCTCAGCAGAGAGGCTGGCTGGGAATATAATCATCAACAGATATACGTAAGTGGTACTCAAAACAAAGAGTTACCCCAGAAACCTTTTCCAACTGCATGCACCAACCCCTTGAAATTCTCCAAAGCCTTTTCTCCCCAGCCCCAACCCCAGAAGGGCTCTCCACTCCCAATTCTTAAGCGAGTCAGCCATGAGTAGAGTTAAGTCATTAGCACCAGTGTATAAAGCGAAGGAGAAGAGAACAGGGGCCAGCAACCTTAGAGACACTGACATTTAAGGGATGGGTTAAAGGAAAAGAGCAGTGATAGAACCTGAGGAGCATCCAGGGAGATGGACAGAAAACTATTAGCACCAAATGTCCCAGAAGTCAGGAGAGGAGAGGATGTCACAAAGAAGGAGGTAGATGTGAAATAGACCCCAGAGGTGTTAACACTTTCTGCAGTGCCCACAGAGCTGTGACAGGGACCACATAAGCGTAAGTATATGCAGGTGCTTCCTACAATATAAAATAGTATACAACATAAGCAGTTATTATTATAACTTAAGACTCAAGTCAGTTGCCACTGACTCTAGGCATCCCTCCCTACCCTGCGGGCCTTCCTCCCAAGGTTCGCTCAACACCATGTTTAGCTGGCCTGCACCCAGGGCGGACACTATGTTTAGTTGCCCTGCGCTCCGCACCAGAACGGTACCCAGCCTACAGGAGACAGGGAACATGTGCTTGCAGAACGAATGGACAGTTAGGATTGCGTCACTGCATTCCATGATTCTCTTCAAAATGGAACAGATCCCAGTTCAGATTGCTTTTTTTCAAAAATAGAACCTAATAGGCTTATTTCTTTTTCCTGGCATCTCCTTGTTTCTGTTTTATTTTATGCCCTCACAGTTTAGAAAAAAAAACAATCAGATCCTTATAGTTATAAAAATTATTTCCAATAGAAAAAAATTATTTCCTACAGAAAAAAAGATACCTAAAAAAATATATCCTCCCTTTCATAACTTCTTCCATTCTGCTGGGTGCCTTGTATCTCTCAAGAGCCCATGTTTGTTGTCTGATCTCCAGCATGTTCATATCCAAATCAATCTGAACTAATTTTGCAAGTAAAATGTTTTGAGAACTCACCCGAAGTGCTTTCCTAAATTCTAAACATTTAACATCTGCTTGGCTGGACTCAGTTCCCAGTCTTTTTAGTCTACTTAAATCTACCAATTTGAATTGTCATCATTTATCATTTCAAAATCTCTATTATTTATTGCCCTTGATTACATTATCACAGGTGTTCTGTACTACTTATGTTTCCCTCAATTTTCCTGATATTCTCTTGTGAAATCGTCGTATCTAATTTACCAGGGGGTCATTTCTACTCTTTCTCCAGATTCTGCAAACTTATTTCTGAATCTCCTCCTAGGTGTCGTGCGCATTTTTAAGGATGATAAACTCAAGAAGTTTCTCTTCCAGACTTGCAGATTTTCAGGGCATTTACATTTCGGAGACCTACTTTTTATGAGCAGATATTTTTACAAGGTGGTTCTACTAATGATCTATTCTTTATTCTTCAGTGCTTACTCAGTTTTTCCAGGGCTGAAGATGAGCCTCCCCGTACTCAGAGCATGCACCCCCCCCCCCCCCCACCCCCCCACCCCCGCTCCACCACCATGCTCCTAGCGTGCCTGCTCTTGGCTGAAGCACTCTTCCTCCTTTCACACCCAGCAGGGAGCAGTGAGGAGACCAGCCCCACCCTGCAACCTTTGGTCGGAGCCATCTATTGCTTTCAGCCTAACCACCCACCCCTTTCAACCTCAGGATAATAGCATGAACAAGTTTAAGAGACTCTCATGGGCTTCTGTGTGCACCCCGCAACTACAAAGATGGAATGGGTTTCTCTCTCTTCCTGCAGACATAGAGTTCAAGGCAGAAGAAAGGTCAAAACAGTAGAGCTGCACATGCCTTGCCCAGATGATATATGGACGCCTGTAACTGTACTCCAACCCCAGCTCAGGATTTATTAAATACCAAAAGCCCAACACATTCATATAGGCAGAGAGATCGATACCTATCTGAAGTCTCAGGAGCAGGCAGCTTTGGACCACCCCTCTTCCATGTTAGGAATTTATTCACCCCCAGATCTTCTGATGTCCCTATCTGTTGATGCCATGCTCACAGGAGAGAGAAGCTTACTTACCGGGCTCAGGTCAAGAATTTCGAGACCAGTCAGCGAATTGTCAGGAGCAAAGGGTTAATATAGACATGGACATTGGGGAAGTTACTATGGACCATGGAGCCAAACTAACTTGTACCTATTGCGTCCTAAAACATGAGCTCTTACTTAGAGAAAATATTTGTTGCTCACCCTCCCACATCTCTGCCAAAGGGTTTCAGTCCTCCCAACTGATATGTTTTTCTCCAGCAACCTCTTAAACAGCCTTGTCCTTGGTCAACAGTGGAAATAAAAACTCTTGGGCTGCTTCACTTCTCTCAGTCTTTGGGAAAACAAAGAAAAAGAACAACTTGGAAAAGCCATCAGTTAAAATTCTGGTATGCAAGTAAGATAAGATATGCAACATCCTGAAGCCTCATTTTGGTTATTTATAAAGCGGAAATAATTATATCTGTCTCTTAGGGTTGTAGTGAAGCCTGCACGACACACCTAATGTAAAGCAAAGAGCATCTTGCCTAGAAAGAGCTCAATAAACACGAGCTGTATTTATGTATGCGTGTATATACGTTATCTTTCTTTAAGATGTATTGCTTTGCCAGGAAATACGCCAACAGGATCACCCTAACCTCAGTAGATAAACAGCTGAGTTTCCAAAGAACCCACATTCCTTTATACTAGAATTAGATCATTAGTATACGTAGTAAGCATAGGTCCCTGCATGTTGTCGAAGTATCTTATCGGTTGGAACCCTGATTCCACCTCTCTCTCTCTGGGTCCTTCAGCTCTCTCAGGCCTTCTGCTGTACCCCAGACCCCCTCGCCTCTTCTATGCCTGGTACCCAAAGGTCCATAATGGATAAGCAATTTAGTTGTGCCTGAATCTTATCGGAGGGCATTCTACCAACCTAAGGGAAACTACCCATCTGGCAGAGGCACTCTGACAGTGGAAAATTACTGATCCACACTGAACTATATAAAAATCCATTCGTAAAAATCCTAAGAAGAGCAAACACTTCGCCTGGCAAGTTCTTCAGCAGGGTCCTTGTCCGGCAGGAGCAACCACCCTCACTAGGCACCAACCAAAACGCCAGCCCTGAGCGGTGACAAATCTGGAATTCTCTGGCAGATGCCAGTCCAGGGCCGACTGCACAAAGGGGACCCTTCTTACGAGCTCAGCACTGACTCTGAACACACGGAGAACTCGTTTTGGCTGGAAGGGAAAAGCCAATGTGGAAAATATAATCTGATGGACAGGATTTGAAATGAAAGCCACAATACGGCCCCAGCTTCCCGGGCCTAAACCCTTACCGGCAGAAGTATAAACACTTTTTGGAAGCTGAGACCAGGACACAATACGATACCACAGCAAAAGCTCAAAAAGTAGCAAGGGGTTGGAACACTGAAAGACTCACTCTTATTTTCAAGCTGTGAATCACCGGGCTCTAAATAGAGAGGAAAAGGTGTATCAGCTACCATTGACCTTGCCTTGCCTGTGCTGAGAAACTCTCCTACGGCCTGCAGCGCTGTCTCACAAAAAGATGACTAAGACAAGTCCTGGCTTTTGAGGTGTTTGTCCCTGGTGGAGGAGGCTGGCAGGTAACTAAAATACCAGCCTTACTACGGAAAGTGCCAGAAGCTGAATAAAAGCAAAAAGCAGCCGGAGCAGATAGCTCTAATCTCCAGGGGTACGTGAGGGTCCACGCAGCAGAGGGGTCAGCCCATTGGGTCTTGGAGAGACAGCGGGGGGCGGGGGGCGGTGGAGGAGAGCTCACGAGGGAGAGAGCGCAGAGAGCACAGAGCCGGCTCAGAGGGGGAAGGACGGGGCGTGGTAAGGAACTGGCTCAGTCCGGTGGTGGCAGCCTCCCAGCCAAGTGGGAGCGGGGACTGGGAAGGAGCTGAACGTCCAGGAAGATCGGCCTTGGCTCCCTGGGCCTTTGGAACATTTCAGATCTGCATTTAAAAGGAAAGTCTCTGCCACGGGTGTCAAGAATGAACTGGAACGAGGAAGAGAGTTGAAATGTGTATCTTTGCATATGTATTTTTTTTTTTTTTCCTTTTCTGCTGTTTGAAAAAGCGATCCCAAATGCAAATTGACAATTGTCTGGTCATTACTGGCGGCAAGCACCTCTTCCTGGGTATGTATTTACTCTCCATAGCAGGGATTCTCCACCGTAGGGGACCCCTCCACCCTGGCTGGTCTCATTCCACCTGCCTTGGGGAGGCCACAGCAGACACCTTCTTGCCAAGGGCGCCCCACAAGCTTCCCCCACCTCTAGTCCAAGGTGACTTACGCTCTCTGCTGAATCTAGCTCACTGAGTGTGGGGTAGAGAAGGGCCGTCTGATGTGATGAAAAAAGGTGGTGTGATAAAGGTGATGCAAACAAAAATCCTTCTACTGCTTTGCAGGCCCTATCAGCCCAGATCAGCTTTTGTCTAGACATTTGCTCTCCCATGTGCTCCTGGCGCTCGGAAGGCTGACCTTCACCGTGAGGGGGTCATTATTACCACTGCAAGTGTACAAGTCCCCACAATCATGTATGGTTTTGTCTCTGCTGGTTTTTTGTTTGCTTTACTGGGCTTCCTCAGTGAATTCCAGATGCAAATAGAATTAAAGGAATAATTCTAAAGGGATGTTATTAAGAACTGAGCTTTTAATACTTATCATAAAAACACAATCTCATGCCTTTTTGCTAAAATGGAAACTTCTGATGACAATTTAAACATGAAATATCCAGCAGAGACAAACCATGATTATTTATAAAAGGCTCTATCAAGAAATTATTTACTTCTTTAGGCAATTTCCGCTTTGCTGGTGATTTAAGTCCTAAGAGTATATGCATCTAGTTACTCACGCGAAGTAAATGGAGCTGTTTCTCATTATGTTTTTGATAGTACAGCATGTCGAATCTGACTCTCATCTTACTTTTCCTAATTATTTGTCAGCTTTCCTCACCTGTGTTTTATTTCTTGCAGAGCTTTTTCTCATTTCATAAGGAAGGCAACATATGGAGCCTTCGATGTGTTTGGGGATGTTCTTTAATGCTGGAGGCCTTGTTCTGGACCAGGTGCTGACCACTCGGCTTACAACAGTAAGAGGACTAATTTGTAACTGTCTCCTGCGGAAGCTCTTGTCCGGGGCTACCAAATACTATCCTTTGCACCTGATTCAAAGAGACAGGATCTCGGTGGGACCTGTTATACTTTCTCAAAGTGCCCCTAGTCATCAAACCGCGTCTTTGTCTCTGCAGTGTGGAAGTCATTGTGCTCTTCCCAGCAATCAAATTAAAAAAGAAGCAATTGACTATAGGATGGGTCATTGGCCAGAAACTCGCTCCTATGGTGATGACAGTGAGGAAAGTTCTGGAACAGCACTTCAGACTGAAGAGAGATTTAGGAGAGATGAAGCCAGGAGAGTATCTGTCATTTTTCCAGCACACTTTCAAGTTGGATGAACACAGCTGATCTCTTAATTCCCAAACCAGTGGATTTTAAAGGGCAAACAGTCCCACCGCAATACTGAAACAGACCGTCTCCGGTGTCCTCTTCAGCCCCTGGTTAAGATGAGAGTTTCTTGGAATCAACACAGTGGTAAAGAGAATACATCTTCCACCAACCACACGTGGTTGGTGGAACCGACACCTCCTCGATACACCGCAAACTGTTCCTACCGTATAGAGTCCTAATGGAGAAATAAACCTGTCACATAAAAACTTCATTCCCAAGAAAGCTTTATTATCCAACGAAGGGGGAGAGGGTGGAAAAGAGAGATGAAAACTAACATTTTCTGAGCATTTCTACCTAAATGCCAGGTACTTCCTCTGTTATCCCTTTTATTTATTTTTTTTAAGATTTTATTTATTTGACAGAGAGAGGCAGCCAGAAAGGGAACACAAGAAGGGGGAGTGGCAGGCAGAGGGAGAAGCAGGCTTCCCGCTAAGCAGGGAGCCTGATATGGGGCTCAATCCCAGGACCCTGGGATCATGACCTGAGCCGAAGGCAGATGCTTTAACGACTGAGCCACCCAGGCGCCCCTGTTATCCCTTTTAATCCCTAAAAAAAAAAAAAACTTGTAAGAGGCCCTTATCCCATTTTACAGAAAAAGAAACTAAGCTTCAGAGAAGTGACCTAAATACACTGAAGTCACACAACTCCTAAAATGTCACGTCAGGTTCCAAATTCTACACTCCCTTATGTCAAAACCCATCTTCCCTTCAAGGAGCCACGCTGCCTAATTTTAACTTGTTGCAAGTCATTCGGTATTGGGTGTATATTCTAAATAAGAGAAGAGGGTGGTAAAGACATGGAGCTAGAAATGCCCCAGTTTTTCACATTATTGGTAAGAGCAGTATTCTAGATTATTGAGGATAGGCTACAAAATAAAAATCATTTATAGCTGGTGCTCAAAAACATTACATAATCATATTTTTGCAACAGCAGCAGAAGCAAATGTACTTTCCTTAATATGTTCTGGTTGTACTAACACTGAAATTAGACCGTGGGTGCTGAGCATGTAGCAACTAATGAAGAGGCACCCAAGAGCTTTTATAGAGAACCAATCTGGGGACTAAGGCTTTGCCACAGATTCCTATAGTAGGAGAAAAATGCCCCATGAAGGCCTAGGGACAAGGGGTGGGGAAGGTGGGGGCCAAAGCAAGGGAATTCAGAGATAAAACTTTCACCTTTACATCCGGTCAAATTATATAATCTGACTGTACACAGGCAAATTCCCCCGGAACTTTAGGAAATCAAGTGTGTGTATGTACTTGTACTCCAGTCCTGTTTGCCCTCTAAAGAAGACTTACCTAGATTGCACCCAAGGGCGTGGCCCATTTCCAGAAGATCAGTTGATGTTGAATCCCAGAAAGTAAGCAACAAGAGCCTGGAGAGCAGTATGCTAATTAATATTCACCGGTATCAGTAGAGTCTTGGGAAGAACAAAAAAAGATTTTGCACTTGACCAATGTTATGCTGTGGGGAAAAAATCCCCCCACCGTCATGAACAGGGTGGGTCACCCACTCTCTAAGGAAATCTTGTGGCCTCTGAGGATAACTCTGTTATCAAGAACCACAGTGGTGACCATCAAGCGCACATTCAAGTAAATTTCTTTTCAACCGTCATTTTCCTAGAATGGCAAATCTCCCATCATGTGTGTATCTACTTAAAGTAAGCACCATATTAGACATTCCCAATGAAGACCAGGTTTGCTCCACATATTTATTTGAAGTCAATTGTTTGCAATTGCTAACACTTTTTCACACACACACACACACACAAAATGGCAAAAAAAAATTTACTACAAAAGTCTACAAAAGAATACTGAGCAAAAGGCTTCAAGGAGATTCTTTTTACCTTCGTCTCCTCATCCGTAAAATGGAGGTAATAATACCCTTTGTTGCCCACCTCACAGAAGTATTGAAAGGCACTTTTAGAAAATGTGTCAGTGAGCAATACAAGGCATTTTAACCTGGCTCAGCTCATAAAATTGGCATGGCATAGTATGGAATTAGTCTCAAGTGATAGATAGTCATGCCAGCAGTGAAAAAAAACTAAATAAGAAATTGTAATGAAAAGAAACTTAGCGGCATATTGAATGTTGAAGCTAGAGGAAAAGCAAGGGCGGAAGACGAAATAAAAGCACATTTGTTTCCTTTTCTTTCTTTCTTTCTTTTTTTAATCCCTTGATCCCATACCTTCTAACATGCTGTGTAACTTAGTTATGATCTTTACTGGGCATAGTCTGCCTCCCCTGCTAGACCGCACGCTCCCTGAGGGCAGGAACACTAGGCAATCTGTTCACTGATGTGCCCCAAGCATCTAACACAACACCTGGCACCTGATGTCTCAGTAAATATTCTTCAACAAATGAATGTATAATGTGATCATGATGCAAGGCTCCCAGTGCACCTTCAAGAAAGAGACTGATGGAAAGTATTTCTTTGGGCCAGTTCCTTAACAAACATTCCTGGGAAAACCCGATGGCTGCTTTCTTTCAGTCAGGACTTCGTGATCACCAAGAAATCTGGGATTGCTCTGGATGTGGCGAGATCTTCAGGAGCTGGGATTTTGCTTTCTGAATGGTGCCACACCAGGTTTCGTTGTGAATCTTTGGAGTAAGAGCACTTCAGTCATGCCTCGCTCACACCACCTGCTGCTTCTCCCACTGGGCAGCACATCAACGCCCCCTCTTTGCTCCTTCAACTACAAGGCCATCCAACTCCCCCACGAGTCGTCCTCTTCCTTCCCCAGGGCCTGTCGATGCTTTTTCCTAAGCAGGATCCCACCTATTTTTCCTAGAACTGCTGTCTTTTATCTACAGGCACTGAGCTGGGCGGCGGGGAGGGGGTTGCTGTGCACGGCAGTCCAGACTTCTCAGTGAGGCCAGGGAGCCCCACCTGCCTCTCCCCTCCGGGCGGGAAGGAGAATGGCCTGGCCATGCAGCCAGAGCCAGTTCTGGGATCCTGCTCTCCTCCAGCCCTGCCGAAGAAGTTTGTGTTCCAAAGCCTTGCTCCTCACCAACGTTTCTGATTTAACTCATTGAATTTTAGAGCTATTAGAGACTTTAGAAACCAAATTCAGCTCTCCCATTTTGGATGAGGAGAAACTGAGCCCAGAGAGGAAAATTGACCTGGTCAAGGTCACATAACCAACGAGTCAGGCAGGGAAGCCTTTCCCACCTCAGTCACTCCTGTCCCTGTGGGGCCAGGAATGTCGGCAAAAGTCACTTTCGTCTGAAGAGTGAATCCCAACAGTATTGTCAAAGTAGCAGCAAAAGAATGCATACATTTGTAGGAATGAATCGGATTCTCATAATTTTTTGAAATGCCTCTATCCAAATAAATCCAGTAGTAGTAGTTACTTGATCTATTGGAAAAAAAAATACTCTTTTTTTTCCCCCAAAGGTTTTCCTAGCCCGTTGCTTTAAATAACCTGTTCTCCCTAATGTATGTGAAATATGGTTTTCATTCACACGCTTTGCTGCTCTACTCTCAATGCACAATGTAGTCTTGTAAAGTGTGATTAAACTCAAAATTTCTTGATATAATCATTAAAACAAATGAGTGTCTACCTTAAGAGATGTGACTAAGTTTTCCAAAATTCTCATTATGGGTTAATAAAGTTAGGTTTGGGGGGAGGGGCATAGAGATGAAATAAAGTCAGTAAACAACTCCAAACAAATGTTTTTGCAAAAGTAGGTTTATAAATTGGTGTCACTGAGAGTGTAGGGGTTGCTTCTAAAGTCTGAATTGGCAGATTAAAGGAGATCAAAAAATGAGAACGTTCAGACCACGGTATTCTAGAGTTGAAAGTCCGTGAAGATGTATTATCTAGTCCAACCATTTTCAAAGTGTGGATAAGAAAACAAAAGCCCAGAGCAGGGACTGGCTCATCCAAGGTCAGCGAGGTCTGCTGCTTCCCATTCAGGTTCTCACTTTATCAGAGTTTTCACACAGGGTGGAAAAAGAAAGGAGTAATAGGGTAAGACCAGAGAGGAGCATGGAATTTTCAGGAAATGTCATGCGTTCCACCCAACCAATAGGAAAGCTGTCAAAGTGTTTCTGCCAATTCTATTTAGCTCTGGCAAAAGAGTAAATGGGGGCGCTTGGGTGGCTCAGTCGTTAAGCACCTACTTTAGGCTCAGGTCATGATCCCAGGTCCTGGGATCGAGTCCCACATCGGGCTCCCTGCTCGGCAGGAAGCCTGCTTCTCCCTCTCCCACTCCCCCTGCTTGTGTTCCTGCTCTTGCTGTGTCTCTCTCTCTGTCAAATAAATAAATAAAAATCTTAAAAAAAAAAAAAAAGAGTAAATGGATCTTTCAGACTCAGTGGGGGGAAAAAAGTGTAAGCAAAGGCTGGGTAAGCAAGCAGCTTCTTTGGAGGCAGATTTATTTCCAGGGATCAAGACAAGGCTAGGGAGAGATTGCCCATGGGAAGGAGTGTGAAGTTTGCCAAAGCCTCTACCAGAGTCCTGAAGTGCATTCTTAAGAAACTTGCCTCTAAGTCAGGGTTCTAAACCCAGAGGCTTCGGGCAATGTCCGTAGACATTTTTGGTTGTCACAACTGTGGAGGGGGCCGCTACCGGCATCCAGCACCTGGAGGTTAGGGATGCTGCAAAACATCCCACAGTACACAGGCTAGCCCCACCCCCTGCAAAAAAGTACCAGCCTCAACTGTCAAGAGGACCAAGGCTGAGAAGGCTTCCTCTAACTGTTACTTGTCAATGAGTTGTCTGCTCAGATGCGGTATTACTGCACCAAATGCTCCCTTCCAAACCCAAGAAATCAAGTAACAATTCTCAGGACTCATCTTTCTTTGGATCTTTAGATTTTTAACCCTCCCCCCCCCCCCCCCCAAAAATCCAGATGAAGAGGAGGCAAGCAGAACAGGAAACAGCAATTTCAATAAAAATACTTAGTGCTGAAAATATATGCGTAGGAGAGACTATTTTCCATGCACTTATATTTTCCTTGCTCTTTGTTGTCGTTCCACCATCCTTGGTAAATTTGTTTTCATTTTAAGTGTTACAAGCAGTTATTATGTATTCCAGGCAGGGCTCCCAAGCTGTGACAATTTAAATGAGGGAGGTTTTTTTATAAGGAAAAAAATGATAAAAGTATAAATGGTTTGTTGAAACACTGAAGAAAAGCTTACCTCAGAAAGCAAAATGCTTTTATATGTAGTCTTAATATTAATCCAAAATGAAAATGTCCTTCACTTCAAAAGGGTAAGATTTGGCAGGTATAAGATATAAAAGGGCAAGGATATGTCCCCTCCACATTTAGAAATGCACATCTCCTGAAAAGGCTTTGAAATAAATAGAATATAAGAAGCTACAAGTAATTTTTAAAATGGCTTAAATCTTTTACACGTTCCACTCGAAGGAATAGAAGAGCTCACGATGGCACAATGGAAGAGCAGAAGGGACCTTGGATGAAGGATATGAAAACTTGGGTTCTAATCTGGGGTCATTAACATTCCCCATGGCCTTGGGCAAATTGTACTTCTTATGTGTTCCTTTACTCTCCAATTAATAATAATAATTAATAATAATAATTGCCTCACAGACTTCATACGGTTGTTGTGAGGCTCAAAATGCATGTAAATGTAAATGCCAGCATGTAGCCTCCCCACCACCCCAACCCCGCACAGCACCAGCACCGTAGACCCCTTTCTTTTTTTTTTTTAAGATTTTATTTATTTGTCAGAGAGAGAGTACAAGCAGGGGGAGCAGAAGGCAGAGGGAGAAGTAGGCTCCCCACTGAGCAGGGAACCCGATGTGGGACTCAATCTCAGGACTCTGAGTTCATGACCTGAGCCAAAGGGGCAGATGCTTAACCAACTGAGCCACCCAGGCGTCCCTTTTTTCTTTTCTTTTTTTTTTTTTTTTTTACCATAGACCCCTTTCATCAAAATGAGGAGCAGCCAACACTGGCAAGCTAATGGGGTAGGATCACACCCAGAGCCATGACAAAGGAGAGCTCTTGATGGATTACTTACTGCACACGTTAAAATTTCCTTTTTTTAATTAAAAAGACATTTCTATAAGGTGAGGAATTATTGGAGTAGAGTGACTATGGCCTAAATAAATGTCTTTATAGAAAAAAGTCCTGACAAGGTGTCATGCCCCTGAAACCAAAATGTTAAATGTTAACTACCAAAGAGAAAAATCTGCTTTCTTGAAACTTCCAACAAGCTGGCAAATGAGCGAAAGAGTTAGCAACAATTCCCAAGTGGCCAACCAGTGGAATTTATTTACTTTGAAAAGTAGCTCGAAATCTTATTGGTTATGTCACAGCATTAAAGGAGACAGGGACTATGTCTTTGGCTTGCAGAGGGGATGATACAAACAGAAAATTAATATTAAGGGAAAGAAAAGAAAAAGCAGCACTAGATGGTAAAGTGGCATATCCAAAAAGGAGGAGAGAAGTTTCTGGAAGTTGTTATTTTGTTTATAAGCCTCTGGTATGTTTAATGCAAAATTTTACGGAGGCAACAAAATGGCAGATAAAGGAAAACTAGTAGATGTAATTTATTGAGGCTCTCAAAGGGCTTTTGATGAAGTGCTACACAGAGACTGTTAAGGGAACTTGCCAACCACTGGGCAAGGGGTAAAAGGCTGTCAATCATGAGTTAAAAGTGAGTTAAGAGATAGAGGGGGAACGAAAGAATAAATGACCAGCTCCCAGCATGGAAAAGAGTTAATAGTGGGGTCTCAGCAATTGGTGTAACTGTAGTATCCTCCAGGATATTTATTAACACCCTTGAAAATGAACTAAATAATGAGGAGCTGAAATTTGCCGACTAAACAAAACTATTTTGGTTCCCTAAATCTATACAGATGGATGTGAGAAACACAGAATCCAAACTCAGTAATTGGGTAAAACAGTGGCAGATGAAACTCAGAGCAGACAAGTGCAAAGTATTGCATTTTGGAAGTAGCAATTTAAATTACTCATCCACTCGGGTGAGTTCTGAATTAGTTCTACACTTACAGGGAAAAGATTTAGGCTCAAGGAAGACATCTTAATGAAGATGTATGCATGATGCTCAGTAGGGTTTTAAAAAAGAAGAAAGAAAGAAAACAAATACACTATTAAATTGCAGTAAAAATGAAAGTGAATATATGCCAATGTTGTTACAGAAATCAATGGTGCCCGCTTGTTCTACATTCAATTAAAATCACCTTGTTTCCAAAGGAAGATGGTAAAAATAGAAAGAAACATCTGATAACACCCAGGAAGCTCATTACAGGCGGTGGGGACAGGCAAAATCTCATACGGGAAGTATTTAAAGTTATCAATTATTAATAATTTGAATGAAGTGAAGATGAACATAGGGGGCACATAGGTTTTCCATAAAGGTAAAAACCTTTATTAATGTTTTTGCAACTTAGATTGTAGGGAGACTAGAAACCGTCTGTAAATGGCATCAAAGATAAATTGAATTTTCTTCTAATAAGAGATGCTATGTGCTGGTAGGGGCCTCAGTTCTGCCTCATGAGATCCAGTCTGTCTTCTTACTTCTAGTTGCCATTTGTCATTTGTTCAAAGATGGGAAATAAGTAAATGTATGTATTATAAAGTCTCATAAATATTATTTCAAATACCATTTGCAAATTATTTAGCTCTTCTTCCAAGCCCAGAAAGATGCATAAAGATCTAATATTGAAATCATGTACCAACTCCAGTAAAATAAAGGCAACTGTCAGGTAAACACAATAGTGAAGTCTGACCCTGTAAGTTCCCGAATACACAAATCATTGCACACTCCTTTTTCCATCTTCCCCAAGAGGCAATTTATCAATGGCTCTGACCACCAGGAGCAATAAGACTGCCCACCCCTATGCCCTTCTCTTCTCCTCAAATGTTTAAGTGAGATTGGCAACTGTGGTTACCAGGAGGTAATCAATCCCCAGGCTTCCAGAGATCAAGCATCTGCTGACGGAGGTCAGAAAGAAATGCTCTCCCACAATGCCGAGTACTTTATAATTGACCCAGTGCTTGTTGAGAAAATGACATCCTCACACGCAAGCTAAGGATCGCACACTCGGGCAGGTACATGGAGGGCAGGGGATGATGGTGGAAACAGTTACTGGCTGATTCCCTTCCTGCAGCATTTAGACCTCGCCAGAGGATTGGGGCTGAGCTGTTGGAGCCTTGGCATTTTTTTTAGCCTGTATTTACTATGTTGAGGCAATTGATGTGGTATGGAACTTCAGAAGTATTTTTGCTTGTTTGTTTTTCTTCCTGAAACCTAATCCCTGAGTACTGTGGTAAACAAAAACAAACGAAGAATGACTAGCAATAAAACATGAGCAAGAACAAACCAAATACTAATGTAAAAATGGCATTAATAGAAGCTAAAAATTGAATTTCACCACAGAAGAATCACAGCATAGCATGTTTTTCTTTTTTTAATCTTGCAAGTGGAGTGTGATTATTCTGTAAGGCATCAGCTTATCCTTAAGAAATGATATATTTTTGGGCGCCTGGGTGGCTCAGTTGGTTAAGCGACTGCCTTTGGCTCAGGTCATGATCCCAGGGTTCTGGGATCAAGTCCCACATCGGGCTCCCTGCTCTGTGGGGAGCCTGCTTCTCCCTCTCTCCCTCCCCCTCCCCCTGCTTGTGTTCCCTCTCTCGCTGTGTCTCTCTCTGTCAAATAAATAAATAAAATCTTTAAAAAAAAAAAAAAGAAATGATATATTTTTTTTCAGACAGGCATTTGAATGCTTAATAAAACATTTCAGATGACATAGATATTTTCCTCTTCAAATATGTACATTCTTTCTAAAAGAGGGCATAAGGTAATATTTTCACAGCAATTCTGCAAAGTATGAAAGGCAGAACAATTTTCTGGGTGTTGGCATAACACAAGAGCATGATATCAAGTGAAAAGTTATTGCCATGGGTCACTCTTTACATAAGTATCTTCACCTCTACACTCTTTGCACCAAAATACCTTATAAGCTTCTTTCAAAAGGTAAACACACACACACACACACACAGAGGGAGCTGTTGAATTCTTTGCTATTTTTAGATTATATCTACCCATCATTTATCTCTGTTCTACCAATGATGACTTGTAGATATCCATATTGCCATTCCCACTCCTCACTTGACCCTTCCCCAGTCCCTAGAAATGCCAGATTTTGTGAATGACAATATCAACACCACTATCATCCAAACTATTAAACTAAACATACACAGCAGTGGAATGAGAGAGACCTATTCTACCAGTGTTGGTCATCCAAAAGGGCAATTAAAATTCCTGTATGGGGGGCACCTAAGGGGCTCAGTTGGTTGAGCGTCCGAGTCTTGATTTTGGCTCAGGTCGTGATCTCAGGGTAATGGGATCAAGCCCTGCTTCAGGCTCCATACTCAGCAGGGAGTGTGCTTGGGGATTCTCTCTCCCTCTGCCTCTCTCTCTCTCTCTCTCTCTCTCTCTCTCTGTCTGTCTCTGTCTCTCTCAAATAAAAAAATCTTTAAAAATAAATAAAATAAAATCCCTATATAGTAAACAACTCATTCAGGTAGGTGGATATTACTCATCTGAGACAGTAACTCTCCAGAATATAACCACAAAGAAAAAAAGAGTTCCTTAACAGCCAAAATAGATGTCAAAGTCCATGCAATTCCTATTTAGATGAACCCTTCAGGTTGTTGCTCAAAGCCAGTTTGCTTTTTTTGTAAGTTAATTAATGTATTGATTGCATAAGAATATTTTCCTTGGTTCAGATCATTCTTGTACTCTATGAATTAAACTTTCCTGGTAATGTAACAGCTTTATGGAGATATGATTCACACAGCATGTAATTCACCCGTTTAAAGTGCACAATTCAATGCTTTTTAAAAAAAAAATTTTTTATTTATTTGACAGAAAGAGAGAGAAAGCACAAGCAGGGAGGGAACTGCAGAGGGAGAGGGAGAAGCAGACTCCCCACTGAGCAAGGAGCCTGACATAGGACTCGATCCCAAGACCCTAAGATCATGACCTGAGCTGAAGGCAGACGCTTAACCGACAGAGCCACCCAGGTGCCCCCAATTCAGTGTTTTTTAATACATTCACAAATATGCACAACCACCACCACAATCCATTTTAGAACATTTTCATCACCTCAAAAAGAAATGTCATATCCTTTAGCTACCATTCCTCTATTGCCTTGCTCCCAACCCTACCCTAGCCCTAAGCAATCACTAATTTACTTTCTGTCTCTATGGCTATCCCTATTCTGAGCTTTCATTTTAATGGAATCATATATGATCTTTGTGACTGGATTCTTTCACTTAGCATAATGTTTTTAAGGTTTATCCCTATTGTAGCAGGTATCAGTACTGCATTCCTTTTTATGGCCAAATAATATTCCACTGTATGGATATACCACATCTTACTTCTCCATTTGTCAATTGATGGATAGATTGTTTCTATTTTTTTGGCTACTATGAATTAATGCTGCTGTAAATATTCACATACAAGTTTCTGTATAGACATATGTTTTCATTTCTCTTGGATATATACCTGGGAATGGAATTGCTGGGTCATATGTATGGGTCTATGGATCTGTGTTTAATTATTTGATGAATTGACAGGCTGTTTTCCAAAGCAACTACACCACTTCACTTTCCCCCCAAGCGTGTGAGAGTTCCAACTACTCCACATCTTCATCAACACTTACTATTGGACTTTTGGACCATAGCCATTCTGTTGAGCGTGAAGTGGTATCTCATTATGGTTTCATTTCCATTTCCCTGATGGCTATTGATGTCAAGCATGTTTTCATGTGCTTATTGGCCATTTGTATATCTTCCTTGGAGAAATATTGATTCAGATTCTTTGCCCATTTTTTTTTAAATTGGGAGCCAGTTTACATTTACTTTACACATTATTTCAATAGCTAGTTTTTCAGCTAACAGATAATGAGAAATAGCAAATAATAAGTAGGCAGGAGCTCTTAGAGACAGACACACCAGCTATCCTGATGTAACAAGAGAAGGAAAAAAGTTATAAAAAGCAAACATAAAACCTCAGAAAGCAGAACAGTCCTATAGGATAGAAAGGACAGTTTCACTGGGCCCTGGCAATATCTTTGTGTTACAATATGGTAAATGACTGAAGTTTACTGTGATTACCTTATATCTTCTTTACAGGATCATTTCAAATTCTATCCGGGCCGTTTACAAAGGCTGGGAGGTCTATAATATCATTTAGGGCTGTAGCAAAGGGGGATTAACACTTGTTACCAACAGTGTACTCTTAAATGTTTAACAGCCAATTCTCCAGGGAGAAGACAGGTCTGATTTGTACTCCCATAGCTGATTTCAAGCTACTGAAGTGATGTCAACTGGCACAAGAACTTCCTGAAAATTTAACAATTGGCTCACAAGCCAGCGGAAGCCAACTTGGACACACCACAGCATGATGTGTGACTGATAGAAACTAGACACTGTGTTAGTCTCTTTACATACATTACCTCATTTACTGCTCTCAATAATCTTTAAGAAGGAATAAGTATATTCATCCCCCAAATAAAACGAGGCTCAGAAAGATTGTATAACCTTGATCAGGGAGACACAGCCAAGAAGTCCGTTCTGGTCTTTCCAAAGACTGTGTTCTTCCTGGCATACTAAAGTGATCCCTCATTCATTTTAAGTTAGTCAAAAACAATTCTTAAATTGGATTAAAAGGCACTTCTGAAAGAAAGTTACCCATTACTCTGAAAGTTTACTCCTTTGGAATACCACAAGCCTTTACATCAATGAGCAAGTGAAGTGTCATTCAAAGGTATTCAGAACCAGAAGCAGCTCACTGCAGCTTCACCAGAGACAAACGGACAGAGGCCTGTTATGTGATAAGGCCAAAAGTCAGAAAAGAGTTTGCAAACAAAGCTTCCCAGCACTCCGAGCAGTATAGAAAGTGGCTCTGAGTTACCTAGAGACAGTCCCTTCCAGTTTCACATTCAGCGGGAGCTCCAGCCAAGACCAGCCCCTGCCAGGGCTGGGCATGGGACTCTCACCACACCAATTCTGCATGCCCCTGGTTAACACATGCTGGCATGCAAAGTCAAAGACTTATGGCAAAATGCAGGAAATGCCATTTCAGCACAAATTACGTGACAGTATTTCCCCCAACCTGCACTGTGCATTAAAAACCAAGGTAGCACCTGACCACACTTTTTTTTGGGGGGGGGCGGGTAAAGTATATCTTGGAACGGAACATCACCAGGATTCTATTCAAATAAAACACCAAATTCTCCACCCAGAAGCTAATGATCACTCTACTTAAAAATTTGTAATTAAACAAACTGTATGGAAGGAATCACTTATGCAATCAGTGGCAAGTTTCAACTTCTGTTTCCAGCCAGTATCAAAGAGGTGGGTTGATCCACCACAGGATAACACATTCCCTTTGCCCTCCCTGGCATCCACTGCGGAATATATTACTCCATTATGGAAGCTGCTATTGTATGCCTGTTAGGTAAGGAGGACTTGTAATTCAGCAACCTAGCTTCGGTAATTATCTCTATGCCAGCCAAGGCTCAAACTTCACCACATACCAATGTCCAAAAGGCTTCAGTTCTCCAAACAATCTAAGAAAGATATCAGTCAAGGCCTCGGAAGGTCTACTTTTAACTTATGGCAAGAACATACAGCTATATCCTCTCAATATCTTCAAGAAGCTGGGACTATTAATGTACAATACTCTTCATTGTATTTTGCTCTGCTCTATATTAAAACCTGAATGAACTGGATAAAAAAAAATACATGCACTTTTCTCTAACCTTTCACCCAACAAAGAATACAATAAACAGTAGCCTCATTCAGAGATCTTTGGTACCAAGCAGAATGCTTTGACACTTAATATTGCCATGATTATAGGCTTAGTAGTAGACATGCAGGAGAGTAAAGGGAGATAAGAGGAAAGCAGTGATGGACAAAATTTGGAGACCGCCCCCATCCTTTCCTTCCCACAGCCCACATCGTTGGCATCCACGTCCCCCTTCTGGGGATGGCCCATTAATAGCTAAGACTGCTTTCGTGGACATCACAACACTCTACACCAACCTTCAGCATGCCGTGCTCTCTTGGTCTTCTCGCTATTCCTCTCAGGCTCCACTTTGCAGGTTAGCCATGTGGAATCTCATGTCCTTAGGGCCAGGCTTTTGGTTGTTAAGAAATACAATACACTAGTCCAGTGAGCTAATGGGAAAAGAATAAAGCAGATGGCACCACTCATTGCCTTGCCTCCTGTAGGTACATTCAGACTGCTCCCTGGGGAGATGATGGCCATCTTTTATTGACACACACACACAACCCCCCCCCCCGCCCCCGCCAAGAGTGATCTCAGAGGTGAAGATCCCAGCACAGACTATGAGAAGAGGCGACACCATGTCAGGCTTCATCCTTGGACACTGGGATGGAGAGAGTCAAAGTGAGGATTGAGTGGCATGAGATTACATGGCTAGACCTGGCCCCATCAGCATGCACCTTTCTCAACAGTATGCGGATGGCCTGGCAGAAACCCAGCCAGCCTTCCCAGAGGACTCATTTCCATTCCCATCTCGGTGCAGATTAACCACAATCAACATTTGAGTCACAACACCCAGCAAAGTGCACGGCTTGTAGAAAACAATGTTTTAGAATTCAAGCACCAGAAACGCCAGTCTCTAGCAACAACCCTTATCATAGCCAAGATGTTGTGAGTTGTGCAACCAATTTCATGTGGCTGGAAGGTTCTTTTGTTTGCCAGCCAGGTAAAACAAGGGCTGACTCTTTTAAACAATCTCCCTTCCCCCACATACCCGTCATACACAGAATTCCTTTTCAAGCCACTGAAAATCCCTGTCACAGAACAGAGGGATGAGAACAATCCGTTTGTTTCTATATAAACGTATGCTCTCCCTCCAACTCTTCTAGCTAGTTGCCTTCTCTTTTTCAGACCTCTTGTCAAAATTCTCACATTCCAGGAAGGCTTTTCCTACAATGGGTCTCCTCTAAATCAAAATGGCTCCAGTCCAAAGGTTGTGCCAAAGAAAAATTCAGCGAGCTGCCAGCAATGTCTGGCAGTTTGACTGACCTTTCCTTTCTCTCTGTTTTTATTTTTTAATTGTCATGTCTATCCCAGTTAAGTGACAAACAGGTGAGGTAGGAATTGCTTTTATCCTTGTGTTTTTACAGTGCTTCAGCTGATGACTCTACTCAATAAATTGAAAATCGTTATTATATACAAATGCATATGCTAATGCATGACCTGCAAGCTCAGATGGCAGAGTGAATAAACAATTACTGGCAAACACCATGGCATGGCATTTCAATGAAGTCATCACAGAATCGCTAGCAATTATCTTTGCAAACTTAAGGTGAGGTGTCTGTGGACTGAAAAAAAGAAATGCACACTTGTGCTTTAAAAAGAGAAATAGGGAAAACTCAGAAAACCAGACTCAACACCTTAACATTCAGATCCAGAAATACATTACAATCTTATTAACACACACACACACACACACACGCCCATGCACACACGCGCGTGCGCGCACCCACACATGCACGTAATACACCTAGGGGCATGCCGGGTAAAAGCAAGGCAGCTTTGTTCAAAAAAGAAATCCTATCACATCAGTCAAATGCTGTTCCTCAGAAGCATGAAAAGATTGGTGAAACCAAGTAGAAGGCAAAGATACGAGATAGTTGGACAGTTTTAAGATTTTTCTTTCTTGACATTGGGCAATTAAAGAACTACATCCTGAAATTATCTTCTCATCAGGTGGACTCATAAGTGTTTAGAAGGCCTTTCTCAGTAAGTAATTATTAATGGTCCAGTGTCAGCCCGGAGATGCATACCTCATGGGATTCCAGAGCGATTGGCCTTTACCTGATGCTATTTTTAGTAGTAACTTAGATGGTGGTAGAGAATATGGTTATTAAGTTCAGGGATGACATCAAACCGGGTGTGGTACATTCCACTTTGGAAAACTGAATAGAAGTGCAAATGATCTTGATGAGCTGGAGAAGTGGATGGACATAAACAGATTGAGGTTCTATAGTGTAATTCACATGGGAAGAAAAACAAACCACACAATTGTAGGATTCATTTTGTGATGTCATAAAGAAAACGATCGGGAGGTCACAATCAACACAAACTATTGGTGTTTCTGCTTTAGCCTTAAAAGCGTGATTGATGTAGTAAAAGAAAAACAAGAGGCCTTTTCTTGATGCTCAGTATCCTGGAGTATTCTGTAGTGTCTTTAGCCCCACACTTTTACAGTGGATTACGGAGAATGTGAGGCATTTAAGAAGAAATCAAGTTTTTCTTCTTGATTACAAGTTTGAGAAACAGCCCTTAGAGAAAATAACTAAAATAATAAAGCTATTTAGCCCAGAAAATGTTGAGGAGGGGACTTAACCATTTTTAAGCCTAGGGAGAGGAAGAAAGATGGAAGGAAATCAGTTTTAATGATATTAGAAAACCTTCTTAGCAAAAAAAGCCATGGAAAACCAGAGAGCGTTGCAACTGGAATCAGACATTCATCACTAAAAACTTCAAAGGATGGGCCTTTCTCTGAATTTGGGAACAGCTTTATAAGTAAACAGAAGATTAGACTAACCATGTAAGCGTAAAAACAAAAGCAAAAATGGTGTTTCCCGCTTATCTGTCTCCCCCCCTTTTATTTAAAAGGAAAGTGGTGGGAGGGAAAGAAGGGGAAGACCTGTTCACCATGTTTGGGGACCATCACTTCTCCTTATGAAACCAGATGGCAACTCAAGCTCCATCTCCCACCCGTGGTTCTCCAGGTGCCAGCACCGCACTGTTCACATGCTTTGTCATGTTGTTTTGGGAATAGTCTTCACAGGTAATCTTGACCCCCAAAGACACTACACAACACCCAAGCCCTTTGCCATGTCTGAGTAGAATGCACCCTGATTCTTTAAAATTACACTTGGCTCACTCCCATCACTGGGCTTTTGCTCAAACCTTGGGCCCTGGTCTGCATGCATAATAACAACCTTTTGTCAACCTCCTAAGAACTTCCTACCTTTCAAGGCCGGATACCAACCCCACCTCTCCTAGAGCTCATCTAACCTCTCCTTGCCACAGCAATTTCGCCTTCCTAGGAACTCAGAGCTTTATGTACTATCATCAAGGGCATCCATTTAATACATAGTCACATACAGCCATGTGACATCTCAGATATTCTTCCATCCCCCTTAACATATACTGCGCATCTGCACCGTATTCCCTCGGCTGAAAACTCTTTGATGGTGAGGATTGTGTGTTTCATTGTGTTGTATCCTCCTATAGCACCCAGCTCAGCAAGTATATGCTCATGGTAGGGACAAAGTTCATATTCGCTTCATGAATGAAGGAATGATTAATGAGAATGTTTAAAGTAAATTTGATCTTCATCTAGAAAAGTTGCCTTCTAGGGGCGCCTGGGTGGCTCAGCGCCTTAAGCGGCTGCCTTCAGCTCAGGTCATGATCCCAGGGTTCTGGGATCGAGCGGTGTTGGGCTACCTGGGGAGCAGAGAATCTGCTTCTCCCTCTGGCTTTCCTGCTCATGCTCGCTTGCTCTCTCTCTCTCTCAAATAAAGAACATCTTTAAAAATAAAAAAGAAAGAAAGAAAGAAAAGTTGCCTTCTATCTTAGAAAACTATTTTTAAGGAGAGACAATTTCGTGAGAAAATAATAACCAATTAAGGGGAAAATATTTTATAAATTCTTAGTGGGAAAAGTAAGTATTAACATATAAAACCCAGTTAAACAGTCACAATGGTTCTTTACATATAGAAAATATTAAATTGCAGAGTCTCCAGAATTATGTAGATCATAAAAATTATGCAGTTGGTGATATTCTCATCTGAGTGAAACATTTCTCATCAGCACATGCAATTGTAAAAGCTAAAAGAAACTATCGTGTGTGTGTGTGTCTTTTAAGATGATTTGGTCTAATAAAATTTGAACACTTTTATTTTTTTAAGATTAACTTTTAATGTGTGTTTTACCCCAGCTCACTACAAATAGTATTTCTGCCAGGGTATCAGAGGTGGTAGCCATATTTAAAATATATCTAACCACATCTTAGATTTCGAGTTAGAACTGTGGTTCATTTTACAAAGATCAGTATTACATGATAGTCACTAATCTGGGTTGCATTTGAACCTATGACCTAGAACCTAAAAGCACCATATCCATAGCACCTTTTCAAAAATCTCAGCATGAAGCATTATCTGAGAATGAGCAGACATCGCTATTATAAGCACTGTTCAGTTGTTTGTCATCTAAATACTGTTAGATGGTTAGATGTTGAGATCTTTGACAAATAGCAAGCAGGCATCATGATGTGCATTGATTGAGGAGGTTGTTTGACATCCAAGTAAAACTTGTTCTGTGCTTGAGTTACACTTTGAAGTAATTTCCCAGGAACCTATTGCGCATAGTAACGCAGAATATTCCGCAAATTTCCAAAATAATTCAGGGTGTCCAAAGTTCTTGTGAAAGCAAGTGGAGTAGGTTGGGGGTGGGGAAATGAATTTTGGCATAAACTGTGGGTTTGAGAATCAGTCAAAAATAATAATTTCCTGCCAAAATCTACATTACCTCGTTTCTATCTGAGACTGTATAATAGAAGTCTGTTTCTATATTAACTCTTATGGGGGTTGAAGGCTGGCTACCACCCCCCATAATTCAGTCACGTATGTTTGTCCAGTTGCCCTGGGCGGATGGGGGCAGGGGAGCGTGGGGGGGCGGGGGAAGCTACGTTTTTGACTTTGTTAAGGGCCCTGAGCCCAGCAGTCAGCTGGGTATAATGGAACGCCTGCATCCAGCCCACTATGGCTGTACAATGGAAGGGAGTGCCTAGGGACCTGGGAACAGAATGGGTCCTTACAACAGTAGTTCTTGGTGGCGCTGCTTCACCTATTCAGAGTATTCAGAAAAGGGATCTTCACTCTTCTGATTTGAGATTTGAGGTTTTCAGTAAGGTTATAATATTATAAATAATATAAATATGATAATATAAAAAGTTATAAATTCAGAGGAAAAGGGCTGGGGAAAGTTCTAATCCTTTCTGCCAGACACCGGCGGAAGATTCAGGCTGAAGAGGGTGACCGCTGAGGACTTGGCTTCAGGGGCCCGCCATCGGCACGCTTACCAGCTGGTGACTTCATACCTTCACGCAGCTCGGTTAGCCTCTCTTAACCTTAGGTTCGTCATCTAAAAATAATCTTTACCTCAGGTTGACATGAGAATTAAGTGAAATAATATTTGTACAGTGTTTATCACAGCACCGAGGACATACTAACCTCTCAACTAGTTGGGCCTTGTGGGATTTTCACTGTTATTTGGTATAAAGAAGCTCATAAAATATCCGGGGCAGCCAAGATAACCCTCACTGAAGCCACGTGCACTGAGGCAGGGCCTGAAATGAAGGATATCTCTAACCAGGTCCAGGTGTCTGGATAGACAGAACAGAGGCTCTCAGCTAGCGGCAGGGGGCCTATCTTTCATCTGTTTTCCCAGAGCCTCTGGCGATGCCCTAGGCACAGGAGCATTTTTTTTCAAGTATTTCCTGAATAAACTGTACAAAAGAGCAGGGTGCAAGCGGAAGGAGCAGAAGAAGCATCTTGAAGAATCTGAGGGACTAGATAAAAGCAATTATAAACTAAAATTCCAGTAACTTCTCTTCAAGTCAATATTCATTCCCTTCGGGTGCATTACCTTGACACGTTTTTCCCTTCTCTTTCCTCCTCCTCTCATCTTTGGGCCAAAATCTGTGATCTCCAAAAACCTCAACCATATGTAATTCATGACGACAATTGCCAAGCATGCCTCCATGCCTTTTTCATTCAATATTTGTGAGCAGGTCCGAGTGTGACCAACACAGGGCTAGGTGCCCAAAAATTGTGACCCATTTCAGGGGTTCTTCTTGCTCATTCAATGAGTGTTCCCAAGGATGAGAGAAACCACAGGCCAAGAGGAGGAAATGGGACAAACCCATCCCCTGCTCTCTAAGTACCCTTTCTTCTGGGCCTGGTAGCACATCAGACCTGCTTTGGCTGTTTGTCTGGCATTGGTGTCACTTCCTGGCTGTAGACCAAAGTGACAGAAGAGGAAGAAGTAGATGATTTGGGGGGGGGGGTCTTTTACCAGCAAAAAGGTGTAGGGATGTGATTCATAAGTTCTTCTGATGGGAAATAGATCGTTCCTGTTTTCATCCCACTTCCAGTGCTTCCTCTGAAATTTCAGTCCTTCAAGGGCTGAGGATTTAGGAAGACTGGCTGCAGTTGAGCCAAGAAGATACAGAATAATTATGATGTAAGAAGAAATTTTACTTTGTTTTCTAATTGAGTCACATACGAACACAGAATTTTCTCCCAAGTTCCCAAGATATTTCAGGTGCGACTGACACTCTTCAAAAAAAATTAATCCTGGACATCCCCTCAAAATGTTTCAAAGCCAGAATGCTAGTTAGAAGGTTTTAGGTCCAGGGGCTATTAAAAAATGGTGACCCCAAAACCCAAAGATCAGTTACATTTCAAATAAAATCATAATTTGGCATTTAGTGTCAGATGTATTAATTTCAACAAACAGTAGTGTGACATTTATCAGAATGTAAAGGCAATTTCAAAATTGGAAATACATGTTAAATAAATAGTAAAGGGGGATGTTACAAAAAGTTTCATGAATTTTCCACCTAAAAGCTATGGCAATTCCAAAATTATGCTTAATCCCATTGACATTTATTACAACAGCACAGAGTGACTAGAAATCAGAGATGAATAGGATGCAGTCATTGCTTCACAGAGCTCCAACTTACCCTAGCTATGCAAGGCAAGAAAATAAGCAAGCAAACTGGTATAATACAAAGCAGTGCATGCTTATTGTTGGCAATCATCCCAGAATGATCTCCTAATCCAATCTGGGGAAAATCGGGGGAAGCTTCTCTGAAGATTATGCATAAGCAAATCCTGAAAGGCAAAGAGGAATTTTCCAGGTGGGGACATGGCAGAAAGAGAACAATGGCAGAAACCATTGTGGAATTCAAGGCGGTTTGGCGAGGATGGAATGAAGCATCCATATTGTGTGGGTGGCAAGGAAGGAGACTGGGAAGAGATAAAACTGGAAAGTAGGTGAAGGTGGAGACACTGAAAGTCTTGAAGTGACTGGTAGGGTGGAAATGTATCCTGTATCACCCAGGTGAACCCCGTTTATACCTGTAACCTCAAGGTAATCATTAACAGTCCCCCCTTGCATGCTCAAAAGTGTTCCCAATTGATTGAGTTTTGCGGTCTTCCTTGTGATGGCCCTAGAGACCCAAATATAAATAAAACCTGATCCCTGCCCTCCAAGAGCTCACAGGAATGGAAGAGGAAGACACAGAAAGAACTAATTATAACACAAATTAAAAGATAATATGCTGTAAGAATGAGTAAACACTCCCACAAGTGACAACATTTGAGCAGAGCTCTGGAGGACAAGTAGAAATTATACAGGAATGCAAGACCATTCTAGGTATAAAAAGTCATGCCATGTTGCAGAAAGGCAAGTATCCAAATTGGTTGGAAGGGAAAGGACCTCTCTAGCCCTGGTGGCAATTGAAGCTGAAAAGTTAGCCTTGAAGACGAATTGTCAAGGGCCTTTGAACACCACATCAAGAAATTTGGAGTTGAAAATGGCAGCCACGAGGAGCCCTCAAAGATTTCTAATCAGGGGACTGATGGGATCCAATCTGGCTTTTGAATCAAAAACTCCAGCTTTTCCGTGGAGGATGAACTAGAGTGAGGAGATACATAATGGCTACACTTCAGATAGAATGGAATTCGATGCTGCAAATTTCAAAGCCTGATTGCGATCTTCTATGAAGCTTGATTACTATGACTTTGGGAGTCCAGAAATGAAGAAAAGAGTAGTCTTATCTATGAATGATGGTAAGCAAGAAATGGAAGAATATTTACAATCCTAGGAAGATGTGTCAGCCAAACAGTACAAGGGATTGAGGAGATATTACAAAAGATTTGATGAGTTTACTACTCTAAAGGTTATGGCAATGTTTACACACTATAAACTTTATAATAAATCATAAGACCAGATGAGCCCATGGAAAGGTTTGTGACAGAGCCAGAACTACTAATGAAGGAACTTTTGCCTTCATTGGAAGGGATGAAATTATTTATAATAATGGTGTTTTCTAAACCAAGTCAGTGAAATACCTGGCAAATTGGGAATTTGGGTTTTATTTCAATAAAGTAGCCTGCTGGCTGTTTTCATAACCAAAACAGACTGGCCAGAAGCCATAGGAAAGAGAAAAACTCATTTGTCTCCTTTGCTCTCTTATCTTTTTATTGTTTCTTTCTTTTATTTTGGAAGATGGTAACAATGAAATTTTTTAAGCGAACGTAAGTTCAACCCAATAAGCTATATTAAATTTAATGATCAGCAGATGGCAGATAAAGAAACCAGATCACTCTCACATCCAATTGTCAATGGAAAGGTTAAAAAAAATGTTCAACAGAGAAGCCATATTTGCCTAATAATAAGATAATTTCCTAAGCTTTCTGGAAAGGAGATTCTGTACAGATAAGGAGGTTGTGGGCTACATGAGTCCATTAACAAAAGCACAGACTTTCCCATATTTGTACCACGATGGATAACTTTCATTAGGAGTTTTCCTCTATGATTCCAATCTTTGAGAAATTTCTTCTACGAAATTAGCAGTATTTAAGTAACAGAGAACTTACTTTTGTATTGTTTTATTAATCACCCATAGCCTTTCCTGCCAATCAAAATTTCTGATCATTAAAAGAAAATCTCTGTCACCATACCAAATTGATACGATTTTAGCCAAAAGCAAAGAAACTTGACATTTTATTTTTCAGCCTATAGGGACTTATCTCAGCTTAATGTAATGGTTTCTGTTAGCTTTTTTGAAATACTGAAAATAGCTCAAGGTGTCCATTACAATCTTCAGGGATTCTGAGGGATGTAGAAGCCTTTCACAGGGAACGTTTATACCAGAGAACAGACTTTCAGAGGGTGATTAAGAATAAGCAAACCTTGCATGCATTATACTCCCCCAACTCTTGTCCATTCGTTTTTTTTTAAAAGATTATTTATTTATTTATTTATTTATTAGAGAGAGAGAGCACAAGCAGGGGGAGGAGCGGAGGGTGAGGGAGAAGCAGACTCCCCACTGAGCAAGGAACCGGATCTGGGGCTCGATCCCAGGACCCCAGGATCATGACCTGAGCCAAAGGCAGACACTTAACCGACTGAGCCAGCCAGGAGTCCCCTGTCCTTTCATTCCTACATTCACTCCATTTGACAAGAATTTATTGAGCACCATTAGTCATGTATTAGGCACCGAGGTAGCCATGGTGGATACAAAGACAAAATTCTCTGCCCTCAAAAAGCTCACAGTCTAGCCAGGGAAATAGAGATATGAACAAACCCAATACAATTTAACAAGAGCTGGCACTATGGTGCAGAGGCATTGTTTCTTAACGCTGCCTTGGGGAGCCTTGGAAGTTTTCCAGAGAAGTTTACAAGTGAGCAGAGACGTTACAGTGCAGAAGGAGCCAGCTAGTTGAACAAGTGGGATAGGCCTTTCCAGGAAGTGGGAACAGGACATAAAAAGCCATACATCATGGAAAAGAATGAATGGGATGTACAGAAACAACTAGCAATTCAGCAGGAGAGGCAGTGTAGTGTGGTGGTTAAACCCACAGACTGAGACCTCAGACCACCCAGGAGGAGGGACTCTGGGCTCCACCACTTAGAAGCTGACAACTTCACACGAGTTCGTTCACCTCTCTAGGTCTCTGTTTTCCCATCTGTAAAATAGGGACACCTCCTTCTTGGAGTCCTTAAGAAATCAAAGTGCACTGTAATACATCTAACTCCGTGCTTGGTGCTTGGTCAACTGTGCTTACGCGCACAGCACCATACAATAGGGCTCACATGGTTTCTCTTAAAAAGCACACTGACTGTGGGAGAGTGACGGTGGGCAAGAGGGTGGGAGCCAGTGCCGAAGGCTTTCTCTGCCATACTAAAAAGGTGGCCCTGCCGTCTGTGGGTCCTTGAAGAATTTTAAGTGAGGTGTGAGAAGTGATGTGATATGATTTAGAGAGATCGCTTTAACTGTAGCGTGTGGGATGGATTTAAGAAATGGGAGACTGAAGGCACACGGCTAACTACGGGATTACTGCAATGATGCGGGTGGTACTTAGTATCACTGAGTGGTAATAGCTATAACTGTAATTGCCAAGTTGAATCAGCTAAGGAAAGAAAATATTAGTTTCGTTCAGTCACACCAGGTCTACAATATTCTGTGAGAACTTCTCTTCTGAAGTGTTTGTTTTTCTCCTTAGAGCAACAAAGCATCTTTTGAATTAGCATAGCAACCGATGTGGGAACTTTGTTGTCAGCTCAATGCTGGGGAATGTATAGAAAGCTCTTTCTAAAGAGTTCCACACCTGTAAAAAGCTTCTTTGCCTTAAATGTGATGACTTAACTAATGGGATAAATAAACCCTCTTTGAAATGCAGAAGCAGCTTAGAAGGAGCCTCTAGGAAGTCGTATTTGATATGCACAAGCATCTTGAAAAATAGTTTCCCTCCCCCAGTCCCCACTTGGGGATCGATGGAAGACAATTCTTCAAGCCAGGCAAGAACACCAGCAGAGCTGGGTCTTCACAGCTTGGTCTCCAACCGCCCCCCGTCCCAGGCATCTGGGCTTTAAGAAGAGTACATATTGTAAACTGCCTTTTGCCAGAAATCTCCAACTTTAGGCTAACACAAGGCCGCCAAGGGAGATGGGGAGCTTGGGAAGTGTAAGCCAGACAAAGGAGACCACCAAACTAGGGAATCTTGAGGAGATGATGCCGAAGGGATTCTGTCCACCAGGAAAATAACTCTACCATCAGTTGTCCCATTCCTCTAAAAAGGTGTACCATAAAAAATATTTACTGGATAGATAACTTAGAAAGGGAAAGCCAAAACAGCTTTAAATAAAAGTTCTTAGGTAGGGGGGTGGGGAAATGAGAAAGTATTTGGAAAAAAGGAAAGGACCCTGAGAGCTGAAAGCAAAGTGCCATATTTGAAGCTAGTATGTTTTGCCCAAATGGTTTCTTCACAGCCTCTTAAATGACAGCTTTTTCCCCTACTGAAGGCCACCCAGATGTGATAATTTGGCATTTAGAAAGGCAGATGCCTACAGCCCAGGGAGTTAGAAGTAACCCACAGGGCAACTCTAGTCAAATGCAAGTTCAAGGTACAAGGTGTCGCAATCACCACCGCTGGAGAGAATCCTATATTTTTCACCCCAGTCTTCTCTGGAGGCCTTGGAAACTCCTTCTGAAAAGTAGTGGAAGAAAAAAAATCCTGTAGTATCAACTTTAGGAAAATGGCACTTTTTGTTTCTTTTTCTTTTTAATGTCTGTCTGTATTTTCCATGAAAGTTACTTATTTACAATGGAAAGTTAATTTCCTTATAATTTTACTCTTCTATAATATATTTACATCCATTGCTTTCATCACAATTCTACAAAATTTATTAGAAATCAGCTGTAAATTGATTGCACTGTTACAATATAATCTCCCCCTTGGTCTTCCAGCAAACTTCAGTAAAACTTACTCTACGTGCAAAGGAAAAAAAAAAAGTTATACCCTATATAAATGTCAGAGGTACACAAAATCCATGGATGCAGCTGTCCTCAAAGAAAGTAGATGTAGGAATACAACAGGGCAACTATCACTAATCGGAAAAATAGTCATGATGATTCTAAAAAATGTGAAAAAGAAGAAATGGATTGTTCAAGTCCAAAAGTAAGCACTCTGTGGAAAGTTTTGATTTTTGACACAGGAAAGAAGAAACAGAACAGAGAGAGAGAAATACTCATGAATGGTTCAATCTGGAAGTATAAATAGGAGCTTTATTGAGAGAAACAAACATATCAGTGGGTCATAGGGTAGATGAAGAGATATGGTTTAAGGAGTAAAATTCAGATGTCTTGCATTATTGCTATTTCCAAAGTAAATATTGATAGTGGATTTTTTAAAGTATAAAACATTATGAAAATCTAGTCCCCATGGAAAGATCCTTTACATGCTGTATAGTGTGTGTGTGTTTTATGCAAAGCACAAGAGCCAGCATGGTCCTTCCTCATAGGAGTTTTCAATCTAAAATGTAGCAGGACAAGAATAAAGAGGCCTGCACTATAAAACTACGGGAGAAAGATTCTGAACAGTATCATGAAAGAAGGCTATTAAAGACTTTTTTTGATCAATATATCAGAAGTTAATGTGCCATGTTGAGTAAACAACCAGAACATAAAAATTCACCTCTCAGCCAGAGTTGTCTGTCAAAGAGACATCTGTAATGGACAAAAAAAATTATCTTAGCTTCATTTTTTAATAAAACTATTCTCTAGTATTTTCTCACTTACATCATTCAATAGTCCTTGTAGGATAACTTACATGATAAATTCCTTTGAGAGGTAAGAGTAACAACAACAACAACAAAAAGTGTATCTTTCCTAATGAACTAGTAGTCCTTTCCTTATTTGACAATGAAAACCATGGAACACAACATATTTCTCCCTTCGCCTTGGCTACCAGGAAACTCTGAGAAAATTTGCTTCCCCCAGGGTTTATTGATATCATTATCCATTGTTCTTCCTCCTTTGATGTTTATCTTTCACTGTTTTATTCTTGTGTTAAAATTCTTCCGTCTTATTGTATCTTTTGAAAGCTGTTCTTTCATTCAAAGTTGGAAGGGAAGGTAGAAGGTAGAAAGAAGAATGAGTATTTTGTTTTGTTCCATTCAGGATACTGCGGATTATTATCCTTTCCTCAAAGTGGAGAAAAGGAGGATGAAAGGCCGAAGAATTTGGGAGCAGTTTTTCTGCATTTGGAGAAACAAGAAAACACAACCCTGGCTTTGCAAAACTTCACTTTGGTCTGGAGTCATATTCTACCCCACTGTCTTTTAAAAGTCATAAACAATAATAGAGAGCCTTTCGACTGTGGAGTCAGGCAGACTTTCTCTGAAACCCCAGCTCTGCCACTTGGCAGCTCAGTAACTTCAGGCAAACCACTTTGCTCTCTGGGCCTCTGGGAAGAGTACCACTTTAGCAGAGCTGATACTGAAATTAAGACAATGTAGATGGAAGTGCATGGCATACTATAGGGCACGTGAGGGACACTCAGCAAGTGAAGTTCATCTTCTTTTTCCCTTCCTTTTACTTGCCCCAAGGGCACACTCCTTTTCAATTTCTAAGTCATCAGACACAGTGTTGTCTAAGGAGGAGAATCCAGTGTGGCAGCTGATGACAGCCAAAAGTCAGCACTAAAGACCATTTTTATTCATTTTTTTCTCCCTTAGAGCCTATGTGGGTTGGTTTTTTTTTTTTGGCGGGGGGGAGATCTGTAGCCAAATAAATGAATTAATAATTAACTTTCCTATTCTTACTAAATAAAATAATATATAACGGCCAATTACAATGGCAACTTGAGCTTCCCATTGTTACCAACAATCGTTGAAATAAATTAAGTCAAAAGCAAAAACAACTGAAACTTAAATAGCCTGAACAGCATTATGGCCTATAGGGTTCAGGGTTCAGATGTACTGGAGGGCACTAGAAAGTTTGTCTAATGACGTTGGCTAACTCATAGGAGTCTGGAACACTTCCAGTGAGGCATCACTGGTTTGGTGTCTAATGTGGTAGACGTTTCTGATAAAATCTACTGGGGCCGAGATACACTTACAACAGCATCGGAAGCAAAGGGTGCAGTCTTCATAGAGAATGAGCTGTGGGCAGTGGTCACCAGTGTTTTAGAATGTGCTGTGATGAGCACTGGGTATTATACGCAACTGATGAATCATTGAACTCTACATCTGAAACTAATGATGTACTGTATGTTGGCTAATTGAATTTAAATTTAAAAAGAGGGAAACAAAGAATGTGATTCTTAGTTTCCATGTACAGAAACTCAATTTTTTAAGTGCTTCACAGACTCTATGGTCTGACACATCCTAACCAAGATTCAGTTAAAATATATATATTTATGTCTAAATTTATTAATTTTTAATGGGAAAGGGACATGCTTTTTCAGTGGCTGAAATACTTAGGTCCACCAACTAGAATGTCTTTTTGCAGTTATCACCCTATCATGATTTTTTTTTAATATCTTACAATTTTATTTCTCAACTATCTTTCAATAAAACTGAAAAAAAAAAAACATTATTGGGAGAAACATTTATGTAGATCTACATAGACCTAGCTAGCTTATTTATTTTAACTGCTATATAGTATTCTGTAGTATGGCTATAGTATATCTGATGTATTCCCTTCTTTTACATATGCACAAGAGAGTCTCTAAAGCATACATCTTGAGGTAGAATTTCTGGTTTGTTGGGTGTGGGACTTCTAATATGACCGTAGCAGTCCACACTCCAGCGCAACATTTACGTTTGCTTCCCCACATTTTCACCCACATATTTCTGAACAACAAATAGTATTAGACTTTTTAGTTTTTCCAAACTCATGAAAGGGAAACTAAATCTCATTGATACTTTATTCCAAATTTTCCTGATTACGAGTGAATGTGAGCATCATCTCATATATTTATTAATCGTTGGATTCCCTGTGGCTTACTGGGAAATGCTTGTTCTTTCCCCCCCCCCTTTTCCTATTGGGTGTTTTTGTTTTTGTTTTTATTATTAACTTGATAGCATTTCTTAAACATATTTTTACATTTTTTACATATTTCCATAGTTTAGATAGTTTAGGTAATAATTCTTTTGCTATTGTATATGTTACAAATAGATTGTTCTAGTCTGCTATTTGTCTTTCAACATTATTATCTCATTTGTCTTTCAGAAGCCTAAATTTTAACATAAAGTCATCAATTTTTCCCATGTAATTTATGCTTTTTATAAGTTGCTTAAGTTTTTCCCTGCCTTAAAATCTTAACAATATTCCTTATATTTTCTTCTAGTTGTTCTAATTCTTAAAAGTTGAATTATTTATCAGAAATTTCACTGATAGACAAAGAATCAGCACAGGGAGAAGAATGATCATGGGGAATAGTTGACAGACACTATGGTAGAGCCACCGAGTGAACTTTCTCACACAGTGGAAGATACTTCTCAACATACCAAAATTTGGAGTTTTTTTGTCCAGGGCAGCTAAACACAGCCAAGTTCTTACTCTTTAGATTCTATTTCATCTACATGTCATGCTGGCCTTCAGTTAACACCTCTTTCTTCAGACAACTCCTTAGACCGCAGGTTTCATAGGTGATTCTAATCATTTATGCAACTCTGGCTTTTCCAAAGTGGTATCATTGCTCTATTGTCGTAAGAGTGCCTCCCTGAGACTCATAGCCCGGCCAACATTGACCAGGCGTGAGTGATTCCTGTTCTCCCCAGCCACATGTGTATAAATAATCTCTTGAGGTATTTCTCTAGATAGCTAATCTCATGCAATATGTGTGGTCCTTCCTACTTACCCTTCAAAATTCCAGTGATGCCTGACCTCACTCTATGTTCTGAAATTAAAAGAATTTTGTAATAAACACGGGAGTTTGGAAAGAACAGTGATCAAGTGGTCTCTCTGGCACTGATGAAGGGACACAATTGAGTTAAAAGAAATGCTTGGTTAACTTGTCAATATAATCCATACTGGGCATTTTTCTTTTTCAGATTCTGTTTGTCCACTGAGCAGTCTTCACCTGAGTTGGAACTGTCAGCTTGCCTCCAGGTGTTCCAGAAACCTATTTGTAGATCCTGATTTCCACCTTCTCGAGCACCATGTTTGCCCCCAGTATTTTCCAAACCAGTGCTTCTGCCTTCTGTAAATGGTTCTCATAAAATAATCTGAAAGCACAATATCAAGATACTATCAATGGACTGATGCTATACCTTTGTCTGAACAGGGGCCCCTGCTGTTTTATCGGCCTCGGAGGACACTCCTGGCCAACAGCATGACTTAGACATAGGCGCTGGCTCCAGTTCTGATAGGGATTTGGCTTTCTAAAGATTCCTGAGAGCTAAAAATACTGGCCGTGTCACAACGGCCGTCTTTAGTCCATTTGTGAGGGAAGGGTTCAGCTGTATGGAGGTTTTCTCTCTTGCCAGGTGTTCTCTTCAGGTTTGTCAGCAAGGCTTATGCAACACGGCATGAATTCCACAAGATGGTTCGTAAAATCTTGTGTACCTCCTTCTGGCTCTTGAGTCTCTCCATGTCTGGGGGCAAGTCATTTCACCTCCCTTAGCCTGAATGTCTATACTCCCTAAATAAAATGGATTGGACTAGATGGTTTTCATGAGCTTTCCCACCGGTCACTTCCTATGATTCCATGAACCTTATGAGTTTACTTCAAAAGTTCCATTATCAGCATTCAACGTGTGGCAAGAATCAAGCACATTTCTGCATGTGGCTTGTGAAATCTTTCCCATTATTTTATCGTCACACTTTGTGCACCAACTGCTAGATAAACTAGTTGAGGATTATTTTTACTGAGATACAACTGACATATAACATTACATTAGTTTCAGGTGTACCACATAATGATTTGATATATGTATACATTGCAAACTGATCACCACAGTAAGTCTCGTTACCATTCATAAACACACACGGTTACAGTTTTTTTTCTTGAGATGAGAACTTTTAAGATGTATTTTTTTAGCAACTTTCAAATACGCTATACAGTATTACTAATCACAGTCACCATGCTGTACATTATAAGCCCAGGATTTATTTATTTTGTAACTAGAAGTTTGTAAGTTTTGACTACGTTCACCCATTTCATCCACCCTCCACACCCCCATCTCCTGCCTCTGGCAACCACCAATCTGTTCTCTGTATCTACGAGTTTGGGGTTTTTTGTTTTGTTTTGAGTTCTGTTTTGTTTAGATTCCACACATAAATGAGATCAAACAGTATATTTCTTTCTCTGTACGACATGTTTCACTCAGCATAATACCCTCAAGGTCCACCCGTGTTGTCGCAAATGGCAAGATTTCCGTCTTTTTTACGGCCAAATAACATTCCAATGTATATATATGTATAGCACATCTTCTTTACCCATTCATCCTTTGATAGACACTTGGATAAAGATTTTTTTAAATGTTGGTAACTTGATGCATCTAAAGAAAACAGAAAACTTTCTAGCTCTAGCTGCCTAGGCTCTTTCAATTTTAGAAGCATTGCTACATCAAGTTGAATCACTACCATTTTGATTCAGTTGTACACTCTTGGTGGCAAAGAGGGAGTCCCACAGAGAACCACCAATGATGATCAGAGCATAACAGATCCAAACATCAGTGAACCTCTATAGCATCTAAGCATAATCAGTAACTGTTAAGAGTCCATTTCTAAAGAGTTTTGTAAAGCCAATTTATCCAGTTTGCTGTTTACCAAATTAATATATATCTGAACATAGTTTCTGCCCTTCATTGAATTTTAGGTCTATATGTAAACAAATAAGACAGTTTCTGATCTATTACGGAAACCATTTTTACTTTCTGAGAATAGCTTTACTTATCAAAATCTCTCCTCCCCTGGATTAATGTCCCTCCCTCAGCCAAGTATAGTAAAAAGGGGATAGGCTTGGGTGTCATACAAAGCTTGTTCTGAAATCACACTGTGCCAGGATTTAGGACACAGAGGAAAATAAGTTATGGTCCCCAGGCTGGAGGAGATTGTGGTGGCGGCAGTGTGAGGAAGGGGGTGACATGTAGGAAAACCGTTCTCTGTCAGAGCTGGCTGACTGAGTTTCGCTTTGTGGGTTCCAATCTTGTGGCTTGTATCTAATCAGATCTCAGAGAGCAGAGATCATCCAGCCTCGTGAACTCTGGACTTTTTCCCTTACGTCTGCACTTTTGTCCACCTCCTTTTCAAGGAAACTCCCTGCTAAGCTAAAAAGACCATGGAAAGCACAACGTGTTGGCGTTATGATGCTCTGGAACTTATACCTAAATTCCTACTTCATAGAGAGCATCATGGTGCCCCACTGCCAGAGAGCATGAGCATACCTGAGTGAACTGCACACAGGTTCTTCTGTAGGACCCACTTTTATAATATCCTCTTAAATGTAGAAAGAAACAGGGTTGAGGAGCCCCTCCCTCCAGGCAGAGAACTGATTCTTGTTCAGAATTCTCTTCCTCCTGATGATACCATGAAAGATTCACAAAGCCAATAAAAAACACAGGAACGGAGGCCTAGAGAGGAGAGTTTAAATTCGGGGACCGGGTTACGGGGGCGGGGGTGGGTGGGAGGGGATTTGGAATCTTGAAAAGGTGGTGAACAACAAAAGGACTGAAAACATTATGACAACGTAAATAATAATTTTTATTAGATCCTCCTAAGTTATTTAGCATAGATTAGCAATTATAGAGAAAACTTTTAGAGGGTCCACAGAGTAGCCAGCTAGAAAACTGAAAAACATTTTCAATTTCTTTTTTTTAAAAAAGGTTTTAAATTAAATCTCAATTGCTTAACTGTAAGGGTGAAAGGAATTAGGATGTTTAGGTTTGTGATCACCCCCTCTGCATCAGGTAGTGTTTCTGCACTGGGGATACAATGTTGTGACACTGGGATAAGATAGAAGTACGGTCCCTGCCCTCATGGGGACAGTACTCAAAGAGTCACAAAATAAATGTGGAACTCCACTTTGTGAGAAGGGCCATGAAGGAAAATCACAAGGCATTACATGTAATAGGAGCAATGCTGGGGGGCCTACACTGTCTGGGACAAAATCGCCATAAAGCCAGATAGAATAGCAAGGCATTATAAGAGACCGGTAAGTAGGATCCTGATGGTTCAGAATGTCAGATTATTTCAACAGACCCATTATAGTTGTAGTTCAGAGATAGGAAGGGAAGAAGGCCAAAGGATCATTCACAGCTCCTGTATCTTTCCTTTAGTGGTGATACCAGAGACCAAGGTCTGGTCTTCAGCTCAGCTGGTCCATTCATCTAGAGCTGTACTGACTCCCAGTACAGACCAGAAAAGACTGATGAAGTGCAGTTTATTAACTTATGACAGAGGTAGGCCCTTCTGGTGCCTGGAATTCTTACGGCTACTAATTCTCAAAGTACCCTTTGAGGCCTCCAAAGGCCTCCAAAGTTGGAGCTTTCCTGCTGAAGATGCTGATCCTGTCTTGTATATGTTTGTGCTCCTTTATTTCGCTTCCAAAAGATAATCTTCTCTCAAAGTTCTGAGGGTGCTTCTCTGGTGCCCCTGCATAATAATTCCAGAATCCAGGCTGAATATCAAATTAGCTTAGAAATCCCTTGCTCGCTACATATTAATGGTATAAACAAGATTGTTTAAAATACTTAAAGGACTAATGTAGCTACAAGCACTCCAAAAATACCACTTAAAATACAAATACTTGACACACTAACACAAATCATTTTTACCTAATTATTACACAGGCATTTGAATGAATGGAAGAAGGAACTAATGAATCAACAAGCGAAAGAAGATTGAACCCACAGACAATTTTGGGGTCATGTATTTATTTGATATAGGAAAGAAATCTGTTTTTTTTTTTTTAATTCCAGTGTAGTTAACATACAATGTTATGTTAGTTACAGGTGTACAATATAGTGATTCAACAATTCTATACATTACTCAGTGCTCATTGTGATAAGTGTACTCTTACTCTCCTTCACCTGTTTCACCCATCCCCCCACCCCACCTCCCCTCTGGTAACCATCTATTTGTTTTCTATAGTTTTCTGTAGTTAACAGTCTGTTTTTTGGTTTGTCTCTCTCTCTCTTTTTTTTCCCTTTGTTCATGTATTTTGTTTCATAAATTCCACATATGAGTGAAATCATATGGTATTTGTCTTTCTCTTACTGGCTTATTTTTTTTAAAGATTTTATTTATTCATTTCACAGAGAGAGAGAGAAGGCACAAGCAGGCAGTGAGGCAGGCAGAGGGAAAGGGAGAAGCAGGCTCCCCACTGAGCAGAGAGCCCAACATGGGGCTCAATCCCAGGACCCTGGGATCATGACCCAAGCAGAAGGCAGATGCTTAACTGACTGAGCCACCCAGGTGCCCCTGACTGGCTTATTTTGCTTACCATTATACTCTCTAGATCCATCCATGTTGTTGCAAAAGGCAAGATATTTTTCTTTTTCATGGCTAAATAATATTCATATACATATATATACCCCATATCTTCTTTATCCATTCACCTACCAATGGACACTTGGGCTGCTTCTGTAATTTGGCTATTGTAAATAATGTTGCAATAAACATAATCTCTTCGAATTAGTGTTTTTGTATTCTTTGGATAAATACCCAGTCATGCAATCACTGGATTATTGGGTAGTTCTAACTTTAATTTTTTAAGGAACCTCCAGACCATCTCCCACGGTGGCTGCACCAGTTCCCATCCCCACCAACAGTGCACGAGGGTCCCTTTCTCTCCACATCCTCACCAACACTTGTTGTTTCTTGAAGAATCTATATTTTTAAAAGAAAATGGCTAACTTTCCAACTTCCCAGTATTTAAACTCTCCTTCTCTCCCTGCCTCAGCCACTGATGCAAATTATTGTTTTTTAAAGATTTTATTTATTTATTTGACAGAGAGTGAGATAGCGAGAGCAGGAGCACAAGCAGGGGGTAGTGGGAGAGGGAGAAGCAGGCCTCCCACCGAGCAGGGGCCCCGATGTGGGACTCGATCCCAGGACCCCGGGATCATGACCTGAGCCGAAGGCAGACGCTTAACAACTGAGCCACCCAGGCACCCCCAAATTATTTATTATAATCAATAATTATATGATCCAAAGCACTTTTGGTATTAAAGCTGGATACCACCAAAACCAGTTTTTTTTTTCAACCGGAGCTCATGAGCCCTTCATACTGTTTAAAATAGTGGGGGGTGGGGGGCGGGGATTCTCTTTTCCTCTTCAAGAACTCTTTATGTTTTCATTTTGTCGGTAATTTTTAACAAATTATTGCAAGCATATTGTGCATCACCCAAATGACCATCTTTCAAATTTGGATTTGTGATTACAACTGTGGTGGTATTAAGCCATATTACTTTAAACATTAAACACTACAAAGAAAAGAATAGAAGTGGTTTTAAAATGTAAGGAATACGTTCACACCATATGGAACCAAGTGAAGTCATGGTGCACTCTATACAAGTTTTTGCCGTGGTTCAAATAGAGAATCTCATCGCACAGCGGGATATAGCATCAGAGGGCCAAACTTGGTAGAATAAAAATGTATTCTTGTTGCTAGACTCACACTCTAAGGGATGATTTGATTTTGACAAAACCCGCCACTAAATGCTGTTAATTTTAATTTTTATTGGTTCTCCAGTTTTATTTTTTGTTTAGCATGGAAATGCGTTCTGGTATTACAGTTGTATACGAGTTATAAACACAAGGATGTCACATATTGTTTTCTATTTTTACATACTTAAGAAATATAATAAAAATAATTTAAGTAAGCATTTAAAGCCTTAGAGATGTTTTTCTCTTGAAAGGGGTCCATATATTACTTTTGAGAAACACTATTTTAAACCAGCATTTTTTCAATATTTCTGTCCTGTGAGTCCTCTTCCCTATTATTTCATGAGCCACTTAGGTATTTTTTTAGTCATTTAAAAAAAATTTTGTATGCTACATAAAAAGAAGAGAGTTCACAGAAACTATTAGGTTTTAAATAAGTATATTATTGAAGTATATTTTGTGGAATTTATTTTAAGCCAATCTTTAATAATATTTACTACACAAAAATATAAAAACAAAATATTTTTGTCTTATGTTGTGGACTTCTATTGCATGATTTCTTTAGAATCCATTAAGGAGGGACACCTGGGTGGCACAATTGGATAAGCTTTCCACTCTTGGTTTTGGCTCAAGTTGTGATTTTATGGTCATGAGATAGAGCCCCACATTGGGGTCCCTGCTGAGCATGGAGTCTGCTTGAGATTCTCTCTCCCTCTCCCTCTGCCCCTCCCACTCATGCTCATGCTCTCTCCTGGAAATAAATAAATCTTTAAAAAAAGAATCAATTATTAAGGAAAAGCATCATTGTTGACAAACTGAAAATTGACAATATCTCTCTTTGGATTTTGTACTAAATGCATACTTAAGCATAGACTGAAATATAGCTACATATATGGACATCAGAAACTGACACAAAATACTTTCATTTCTTGATGCTTTTAGTTCTTGTATTTTGTACTTAAAAACCAACTGGGTTTTTTAAAAAGAATTTGTTTTGTTTGTAACTAATGAGATAAGAGGAAAAGAGTTTGAGGCTCTTATTTGTAAACACACCTCTACTATTGTTATATGTGACAGTTGAATCTTTATTTCTAATAAATTGAAGGCCAACTGTTTTCTCTTTCACCTTTGAGTTTTGAGTTGTAGAGTTATGTATTGGTGCTACATAAGGATTTTCATTATATGAATGTAGCCTCTGCATGGGGTGAGCACCATCCTAAGTCATAGGCAGAAAAATTATCACAATTATATTTCTCATTGATTTGTTTTATTCAGGGCCATTTCTCTTCGATCTTAAAAAAAATCCCTAAAGGAAAAATAAAATAAGATAAAAACAGCACATATACTAAAACAGAGAGAGAGGCAAACCATAAAAGACTCTTAACTGCAGGGAACAAACTGAGGGTTGCTGGAAGGCGGGGGAGGGGAATGGAGTAACTGGGTGATGGGCATGAAGGAGGGCACTTGATGTAACGAGCACTGGGTGATATATGCAACTGATGGATCACTAAATTCTATCCCTAAAACTAATAATACACCATATGTTAACTAACTTGAATTTAATTTTAAAAAAATATGAGAAAAAAAGGAAAAAAAAATCCCTATGTGAATGAGAATTAAAGCAACGCAAAGTTGTACAACAGTAAACGTCACCCTCTGATGGGGGTATTTAGCTAGAGGGTAACAGAGTCAAGTGCCTGCTCATCAGATGTGGGATGTCTATCACCAGCTCAGTAGGCTCACTCATCACACACTCAGAGACTTTTAAACTTCCATTTTGAACTGCAAAAATACTTTTAAATGATTTTATTTCCCACTTTTTAAAAAGTAGAAATTGATACAGATTGTGTTACTTCCTTTTACAACGCACCCACCTATAATACGGAGCGCCAGTTGGGAAATGCTGATTTAAGCCATTCAACACATCTCTTATCCTATTTCACTGAAGTCTTCATAAAGACTTAGTTCCCTCTGATAATCTGCTCTGGTGTTTTAAAATCCTGATGTTAAGGAAGTCCTTTACAGGCAAGTCACTTAACCTCTCAGGACCTCAGATTTCTCATTTAGAAAATGAAGGGGTTAGGATAAGATTCTTTTTAAAGTCCCACCTAGAATTAGAAGGCTATGATTTTTGTTTTATCTAAAGCTTTAGTTTTCATAACTGCTTAATATCAGAACAATGTTTTAAAACAAATTCAAATGAGAAATCCTTAATATATAAAGCACATAAAAGTGAAGCTGAGAACATTCAAGGTCTGCAGAACACAATTCGAAAGCCACTGATCTAAAGCTCTCTTTTAAAAATGCTTTCCTTTTTTCTTTGTCTCAGTGGAAAAGGAAAACATCTGGAAAGGATCCACCATATTAGTTTCCCTATGTGTACACCAGAACATATGTATTAAGTCACCTGTCAGCTTTTCTTCTCCAGATTAAATAGCCATTATAAGTCCCATTTCCCATCCCTTTAAAATATATTCCCCCTCTTTTTTTTTAAATGAACCTTCTTTAGTCTCTGTAATTCTTTATTAAAATGTAAAGTTACAAACCAACCACCATCTCTGAGAAGAGCCAAGTGTAGCAAAAGGATTACTTCCAGCTCTATCATGTGATATTCTCATTCCCAACACACTCTAAGTTGTTGCCTTTTTAATAACCACATTCCATTGCTGCCTCCCATTCAACCAACAGCTCAGTTGGACCCACACTTCTTTTTTCTTTTTCCTGTTTTTCTTTCTTTCTTCTTCTTTTTCTTTTTTTTTTTTTTTCTTTTTTTTTTTTCCTTTGGCTAAACTTGCTATATCTAGTCAAGTAATTTCCCACCTAATACCCATGTAATTCGTTATTGTCCTCATGGGCCCTTTGAAGTGTTTCCTATTGAATATAATTCTGTTTTTAATGGAGCATTTCCCTAATTAGTTAAGGTCACTGAAGTTTTCTTCTGCCTTCCAGCATACCTCATCCAACTTCATAACCAACGTGAATGTTCTCTAGTTTCATGTTGAACCTGTAGACTAATAAAATGTCAATTACCTAAAACGAATCTACACAGGAGGTGTGTTATGGGATGAATTGCATCCCATGAAATTCATATGTTGAAGCCCTGTTCCCCAGCATCTCAGAATGTAACTATATTTGGATATACGGTCTATGCATGACATTGTGCAGCCCCTTGGGGCTCACCAAGGAGTCTCCGCCATTACAGAGAAGGCTACAGGAGGGCACATATACCCATAACGCAAACCAGAATGAGTTATAAAGGAAGATCTGAGCAAAGTGCCCTGGGAGCAACAAGGGAGCCAGAATTCCTTCCATTGGGGGATTGAGGCTTGAAACAGGGGATGTCACCTGAGAAGAACCTTCAAAGATGGGCAAAATTCCAATCATGGGAGGCAAGGGGAGAGGGTGGAACTTGGGGGTGGGGGGAGGACAGAGCTTTATGAAGGTAAACTACACTCACACTATACCTGGGAACAAGGTCGGTGGTTCACAAATCTGTCTAAACGTCAGAACTAACTAGAAGTTTCTTTAAAAATACATAGATCCGCAGACCCCACTCCTAATCTGCTGAGTCAGGAGTTCCAGAGAAAATGTCCTGGAATCTTTATTTTAACCAACTTCTCAGGTGCGTTGTATCAGCTTCACCAAGTTTAAAGATCCCTTTTGAATAAAACATCTCCCTGCCTTCTCCCTCTCCCCTTTTCACCACTATATTTCTACTGAATGAGGAAATACATAAAGACAGAAAAAAACTACTATGAGTTTAGTGATGATTTCAAGTGAATTTGTATTTTATTACACAGAACCAAATCCACAGGTTTAAAACTGATATGAATGTATCATTTTTACTTAAGCACATACCATATAAGACATTATTTATTCAACTTGCAGAAATGCAAGGTTGCATGTAAGGCTTCCACCTCCTTATTAACCATGAGTCCTCATCCTGACACTAACGTCCATCCACAGTTTCTGGATCAGGAACTATGGGTCCAGTGACAGCTCCTACACCAAATTATGCTACAGACCCTGCAAATGAGGGAGAACAGAAGTGGAGTGGGAGAAAGGCAGAAAAAAGGACTGTCATCACAGCTCATGCTCAGAGGATCCTGCCTTATTATGGTGGCCACATGGATGTTGGAATAAGGTGACAGTAGCGTTTTCCTCACCAGCTAAGACCTAGAGCCAAGGTCTTAGGAGGAGGGGAAGGGGACAAAGGGCCCAACCAGTGTCTGTTTCTTTCTCTCCCCTTTTCCCTAATCGCTCTAAGAAGGTGGTCATTTTTTAAATTGTTTTTGTTTTTGTTTTTGTTTTTAACTGAAACTCAAAATCCTCCCTTCTGAAGTGATGAAAGTAATTCCTACTTGTTAGGGTACAGATTAGGTGAGATCACTTATATAAAGTATAAAACCTAGTACTGGACTCCACCCTCCCTATCTGCCAGCGCCACTCCCACCCCACCAACACATGTATAAACTCTTCCACATATATTTTGAAGCTGGGTCCTTGAGGCAGCTTTTCTTCAACTCAGGATTTCCTGAAGCCCAAAGCTTACCTCAGAAAAGCTCCATTTCAATAAAAAATTCACACTAATAGGGGCCTACTTCCATAACTCGACAGTCAGTGACCCCCTGATGAGCTATCTTCCCAAAGGGATCACAGTTTCGCTCAAGTGCGTCCAAGGCCACATGCAGACAGTGGTACCCTGCTGTTCTTTCTAGATTCTTCTCCTTCCAGCCTTGAAAGTCACCTTCTCTGTAAAATCTTCTCTGACATCCCCCCTCATAAATCCTTTATTAGTTTCCCTCAGTATCTGCTGTATTTCTTTCTTTTCTTTCTTTCTTTCTTTCTTTCTTTCTTTCTTTCTTTCTTTCTTT
>NW_023270807.1:90733984-90931864 GCF_011800145.1 Mirounga leonina | reverse complement strand
TTTCTTTCTTTCTTTCTTTCTTTCTTTCTTTCTTTCTTTCTTTCTTTCTTTCTTTTATTCATTCATTCATTCATTCATCTAATCAGGAAAAGACAAATCATGCCAGGACTTACTTCAGACACTGAATAAACAAACAGGCAAAGTCTCCGCTCTCCTGGGGCTGCCATTCTAGGAGGGTGGGGGGAAGAGTAAAAATTCAATATGCAGCATGTCAGGGGGATAAATGCTAAGAGGAAAAACAAAACAGTGTAAGAAAGCAAAAGGGGATATTGCTCTTTGGGTAGGACAGTCAGGCAGGAAGACCTCACTGAGGTAATGTCTGAGCAGAAACATGAAGAAATGAATGCGTAGGCCAGCAGGATATCTGGGAAGAGAGTTCCAGGCAGCATCTTTTTTCCCACAGTGGCAGGGGTCTTGTGTTTTTCCGTTTCTCCACCCCTGTTATAGGCTGAATTGTGTCGCTCCAGAAAAGACATGCTGGAATCCTAACTAACCCCCAGTACTTCAGAATGTGACCTTATTTGTTGATAGGGTCTCAGCAGAGGTAATCGAGTTAAAGTGAGGTCATCAGGATAGGGCCAAATCCAGTATGACTGCTGTCCTTATAGAAAGGGGAAATTTTAGACAAAGATAGGCACATAGGAAAACACCATGTAGAGATAAAGGCAGAGGTGGGGCAATGATGGCCAGCAAATGACCAACTCTGGGAGAGAGACTTGGAATAGATTCTCCCTCACAACCCTCAGAACCAGGCCTGCCCGCACTTGGAAATGGCCCTACTAGCCTCCAGAACTGTGACAATAAGTTCCTGCTCTTTAAGCCTGAGTGGCGTAAACAAAGTTTGTAGTACTTCTTTATGGCAGCCCTAGGAAACTAATATAGCCATCTATCGCTGTGAAGGTCACACACAGACCACTGCCTTGCCCGGTTCAGAGGATAAAGCCCTGGTTACATGGGGTTCTGCATACCCCTAGGTGACTGTAACCACCCCTAACTGGACTCCCCATTTCCAGGCTTACTTTCTCAATCCATTCTCCACAGTCCTGTCCTGATCTCTCTAAAATGAAAATGTGATCATCTCCTTTGTTCACCTACTTCTCATTGTCTTCAGGATCCAATCCGAGTTTCTCAGCTTGGGAAACAAAGACTACAGGATCCATCTTCGATTTACCTCTTGCTTCTCTCATCTCTGGCCCCTCCTCTGGTGGCCTAACTCCCACTCATCCTCAGACTTCAGTTTAGTTACCACCTACACTGGGAAGCCTTCTGAAGACCCCTAAGACCGGGTTCGGTGTCCCTCCTACGTATTTCCAGAAGTCCTTGTGTTGAATGCTGTTGTTGCATTTATTACAGTGTGCCCTATGCCTGTTAGACCTGTTTGTCCATCTTCTTTTTGAACATGAGTTCCTATATTGCTTGTTTCTCTAGGCACTAGGAAAGTGCCTGGCTCTTGGGGAACATTCACTGGACAGATGAATAAATGCACAAAGCATGCTGTGTTTTAACCAGCAGGTCCCAGAACTAAATTTTTTTCCCTTTAAGGGGTGGGGGATGGGGAGGTGACCTTTCAAGAGATTTCCCAATAGCCTGTGGAACCACTGGACTTGGATGAAACTGCACCTTTCCTTAATGGTTCCAAGAGGAATTTAGATTAGACATTGAAGAGCTGGTCCTTGTGTCGCAAGACACTGCAGTATAAGGAAGGGAAATAAACAATCTACCGGACAATTTTTGAGTCTGGGGTTGACCAGTATTTCGGAGCCTATTTTTTGATAGGAAGTGGCACTTGCACGTTTCTTCCCAGCCTCTGATTCTGTAGCTGCAAGCCCATGACCTACAGGTAAAAGGGGTGGGTGGACACGAGAGTAGGGGATTATTGCAACCAACAATGCAATGTGTTCTGTGCACAAGACTCCAAAAAGTAAATATTTTTGAGGTTTAAAAAATATTGCACACACACAAAAGAAATTATTGCACACACAGTTATAAATGCTGTAGAGACTGGAAAAGGAAAGACAGGAAGACAGTAACAATGTTTAAATGTGTATTATATATATTTGTATACTAAGTCTATCTATCTATATATCTAACTAGAGGAAGACAGAGGGGTAAGAGATTAACATAATCAGGATTTGCTCTCTTTTGCAAATTCCTGAAAGGGGAAATGTATGTATCAGAATTTCCAGTCCTCAAAAAATAGGGCCTAAAAAAAGTCCTGTGAGCAAGAAGGGAGAAAAGGAGGGGTGGAGGGCGGGGGACTAGCTCTTCGCAGCAGGAAGTCTTCAATGGCTATCCAGTTATGAAGAAACAACTCTGAACAGAAGTCCTCATTCGGAGCGCTAAACTCGCTTTTACCACATAAAGAGCAATATAAAAGCTCGGAGCAGTCTCATCATGGTGTTGGGAAAACAACTCGGCTTGCCCATGTGAGAAAGCAAGAGAGCTCCGACCGGGTAGTAGCCCAGACCGGTGTAAGGGTTTTTATTTGCAAGTCAATGAGCCAAATGGACGACCAGGCTACTTGTGCCGCGTCCTGGGAAGCAAGGTTATTATTATCGCCTATTGCCCCACTGAACAATTTCACTGAAAAGGAAGAGTCCCAGCAGTGTGTGTGCGCACGGTGCCATACGGGACGTGCAGCTACGTGCCCACCTCCAGAACGACTTTATTTACAAAGCGATTACCATGTTATCTATTTGTTTTCCTTTTCCAGCAACAGCAGCTTTACTCAGCCCTCGAATTTCTTAATTACAAACCCGTTCGCTTCTAAATCAACCCCAAATCGTCAGGCAGAGCCCGGAGGGAGGCTGTGCAAGTTTGCACACACCCCCACCTCCCGGATCAAGGGCAACAGCAGAAGCAAGAAACTGTGTATGTGCAAAAAGGTGGATCTGGGGACGAGGATCGCTGAGTTTGTTTACAGAGCAGAGACGCCTCAGCTCGGATGCCAAAGCTACCAAGAGCAGCAAACGCAAACTTAGCAGAAGCACACGTACCCCGGGAGCGGCGAGCGGGCCCGAAAGCGCGGACCGGACTCCCAAGCGCGGGAGCGGAGGCGGCCGGGCCCGCGAGCGCGCTCCGTCCACCTGCAGCCGCTGCCGGTCCCCGCCCCCAGCTCCTGTCCTTGAAAGGAGTTGGGGCGGCGGGGGGAAATGCATCTACACGCAGAACATCTACATCAGGTTTACCCAGCGCCCCTGTAAAAACACAAAGGCACAGCCCAGGAAAGTGTGCTCGGGGAAGGGGCATTATTTGTCCGGGGATTTAAAACCCCCTTCGGGGAAACACAGCCATTCTTCGCAGCCTGGGGGGGGTGGGGAGTGTTGCAAAGCCGGGGAGGCAGAAGGGCACTATGGAGGAAGGGGGCGCTGGGAGAACCCCCTTTTCCCCTAGAAGGCGCCTCAGATCCCTAGGTGAGCCGAGCGGGAGAGCTGGGGGTGGGGGATCCGACCAGAGGGGAGCGGTGCATTTTCCTCGCTCCTCTCAGGGCAGGCGCTACTTTGGGGCTAGGGGCCCAGGGGGCATTTTCTCCCAGCTGCAGGAGCCGCCGGGCTGGTCCCGCGTTTCTGGGGCGCATGGAAACCAGAGCCCGCGGCAGCGAGGCGGCGCCTGGGCCCGCAGCCTCTGCGCACGTGCCTCTGGCCGCGGGGACGCGGCTCGCCTACCCGGTCCGGCGTGCCCGGGGCTCCGGAGTCCGCGTTTTGCCGCCGCCCACCCGGGAGGCTCGCTCCGCCCTTCCTGAAATCCCTTATATTAACTGTGGCCAAAGCCCTAAGAAACACAGCTCATTGTTGGCAGCTGCCGGGCGGTCTTACCGAGCTGTGAGGGCAGCAGAGGGGAAATAAAAGGGAACGGCTCCGATTCTGCCCCAGCGGCCACTGCAAGACCTCCGTGCCGACGTCGCGACAGCGAGCGCCCTGCACACCAGGAAGGCCCCCTCTATGTGCTGCTGAGCCGGTCCTGGACCCGACGATCCCGCCCTCGGTCTTCGGAGCAGAAATCGCAAAGACGGAAGGTAAGCGCGGCGGGCGAAGCTGGCTGGGGCGCCTGCCAGCCCAGTCCTCCGAGGGCTGGGTTTGCCCGGAGGAAGAGCGTGAGGCGGAGCTGGGGAATAACAACAGGATGTGCAACAACAGGATGAGGAGGGCTGATTTAATGCCTGAAGTTCGCGGCAGGGCTACGGGGCACTTCCTTTATTAGGCGACTTCGGGGAGCAGAGGGGGTGTGGGCTCGGGTCCGCCCGCACGATCCGCAGGGGAAGGGGCTGTTTGTTCAGCGCCCAGCTCTGTTGTGGGTTGGCAGGTCCGCCGTGGTGGCGAGCCCGGGTGCACAGGCTGCTAGTAGGATCCCGGGGAGAGCGAGCGATTTCGCAGCCGACGTGCGTCCGGGGAGCCTAGGGGGGCAGAGGCGAGAAAAAGCGGGGTGCGCCGTGGTGGGCTGCACGTGTGGCGCGGGTCTTACCGTCTGCCCTTTTTACTTGCAGGACTGGAAATGGCAGACCATATGATGGCCATGAACCACGGGCGCTTCCCCGACGGCACCAATGGGCTGCACCACCACCCTGCCCATCGCATGGGCATGGGGCAGTTCCCGAGCCCCCATCACCACCAGCAGCAGCAGCCCCAACACGCCTTCAACGCCCTGATGGGCGAGCACATACACTACGGCGCGGGCAACATGAATGCCACGAGCGGCATCAGGCATGCGATGGGGCCGGGGACTGTGAACGGCGGGCACCCCCCGAGCGCGCTGGCCCCCGCAGCCAGGTTTAACAACTCCCAGTTCATGGGCCCCCCGGTGGCCAGCCAGGGAGGCTCCCTGCCGGCCAGCATGCAGCTGCAGAAGCTCAACAACCAGTATTTCAACCATCACCCCTACCCCCACAACCACTACATGCCGGATTTGCACCCTGCTGCAGGCCACCAGATGAACGGGACAAACCAGCACTTCCGAGATTGCAACCCCAAGCACAGCGGCGGCAGCAGCACCCCCGGCGGCTCGGGCGGCAGCGGCGCCCCCGGCGGCTCCGGCGGCACCTCGGGTGGCGGCGCGGGCAGCGCCAACAGCGGCGGCGGCGGCGGCAGCGGCAGCAACATGCCCGCCTCCGTGGCCCACGTCCCTGCTGCAATGCTGCCGCCCAATGTCATAGACACTGATTTCATCGACGAGGAAGTGCTCATGTCCCTAGTGATAGAAATGGGTTTGGACCGCATCAAGGAGCTGCCCGAACTCTGGCTGGGGCAAAACGAGTTTGATTTTATGACAGACTTCGTGTGCAAACAGCAGCCCAGCAGAGTAAGCTGTTGACTTGACCGAAACCGCGGCGCAAAGAAATCAAACCCGCCCCCCCGCCCCCCGCCCCCCCACAACTTCGGTGTGAATTAAAAAACATTCCCTTAGACACAGTATCTCACTTTTCAGATCTTGAAAGGTTTGAGAACTTGGAAACAAAGTAAACTATAAACTTGTACAAATTGGTTTAAAAAAAATTGCTGCCACTTTTTTTTTTTCCTGTTTTTGTTTCGTTTTTGTAGCCTTGACATTCACCTCCCTTATGTAGTTGAAATATCTAGCTAACTTGGTCTTTTTTGTTGTTTGTTTTTACTCCTTATTTCCTCACTTTCTCCAGTGCTCAACTGTTAGATATTAATCTTGGCAAACTGCTTAATCTTGTGGATTTTGTAGATGGTCTCAAATGACTGAACTGCATTCAGATTTACGAGTGAAAGGAAAAATTGCATTAGTTGGTTGCATGAACTTTGAAGGGCAGATATTACTGCACAAACTCTGCCATCTCGCTTCATTTTTTAAACTATGCATTTGAGTACAGACTAATTTTTCTTAATATGCTAAACTGGAAGATTAAACAGATGTGGGCCAAACCGTTCTGGATCAGGAAAAGTCATACTGTTCACTTTCAAGTTGGCTGTCCCCTCCCCCATATGTACAGACAATAATAGGGTGTGGAATGTCGTCAGTGGCAAACATTTCACAGATTTTTATTTTGTTTCTGTCTTCAACATTTTTGACACTGTGCTAATAGTTATATTCAGTACATGAAAAGATACTACTGTGTTGAAAGCTTTTTAGGAAATTTTGACAGTATTTTTGTACAAAACATTTTTTTGAAAAAATACTTGTTAATTTATTCTATTTTAATTTGCCAATGTCAATAAAAAGTTAAGAAATACTTGTTTTCTAGAAGTCATTTGGGGGGAGGGGTGGTTCCTTTCCGTGGCTTTTCTTTCCCTCTTTAAGTTGAACACTTTATTGATGAGAGTAAGCATTCCAAAGGATAAATTACAGGACACTAAAACAGGTCATGATGAGCTTAAGTGGAGAGCAGGATTTAACATAATTGGCATAATGCTTCATTGTTACCATTGTAACATGCCTCTTGGTGTGGTTTAATCAGAAGCTGCAAAGTTGTCCAAGAGCATTTTTTTTCTTAATTGCCATCATTTTCAAGTGTACTCCAGAGTTAGGTTTGTACCATTAAATATCATAAATATTTTTTTCACAGTGTGTTGGGGGGGAACCAAGTGTTTCTGGTTATACCTGATTCAACTACGTAAATGAAGGTAGATAGGGATAATATGCTGGGAGATTGATGAGGATGGCATTAAACATAAATCTACCTTTATCTCTAGTGACGAATTTTATTTCTCAGCAAAAGTCCTAAGGAGAGGCACACATTTTCTAGCTTAATCTCTGAAATAGCTTCTGACTGGTTTATAGTCCTAAGAGGAAGAGGGGGCAGAATTCCACCTTGAGGCTTTCTATTTTGTTCTATAATATTTAAAATTTACACAGGGAGGTTGATTCAAAGGTCAAATTACAGTCTTCACAAGATGTTCCCTCTCAAGCATGCCCTGTTCTCCAGAATTCTGAGCTTTTTCTGTTAACAGGCAAGGGGTGCAAAGGACATAAGGATAAGATTGTCTTAATTTTACCTACGTGTGTTATCAAGAAGACATAATTATGGTTAAGTAGGTGTCGAGTTTTGCCTTATATAATCAAGTAAAAAGTCATATTGTTAAATTCTCAAGTTGTCCCAGTTTGAAGATGGAATTTTGTTTTCCCTTTCATGTTTTCCTAGCTTATCTTATAAGAACAATACATCTACATTCAAGAAAGAATACAGTCCTTTATATTTGACCCACTGGAGAAGTAAAGAAATAGAGCTGGAGGAAAATCTCACAAATAATACTTGAAAAGAGCATTTCATTTAGACTCTCAGATTCTAATCTTAAATCCCATATTTCATAATTAAAAAATCAGAGAAGGAAACACAGAAGTATTAAATTACAGTGAGTCTGGCAGAAAGGCTGGTTTCGGAATAATTCAGATCACCTACATTCTATAATTCTATTTGCAAGACAAGCCATTAAAATTAAGATGCACACTCCACTGGGCTCTTGATACCTCTGTAACTGACACTTCCTTATTCAAAATTATGTCCTAAATAAATAATTTCTTTGAAAATATAAAATCATTTGAAACTCTTCACCCCATTTTTAAAAACTCATCCAGATTTCCCACATTAATAGTTCGAGCTGAAGTTTTCTTCAGCTAAAATATGTCAATACTAAATCTGCAATCAGCAGTAAATCTTCCCGGCTAAGCATTTTCGCAGTAAGTTTTTCTTTTCTTTTTTCCAGAGGCTCAAGTGAAAAAATATGTTTGCATACATACTAGTACAGCAATTCATGTTCTTTTTCACTTGTGCCAGGAAAAAAGGAAAGCTAATGGAGGCATGGGTTGTTTTTTTTTTTTTTTTTTTTTTTGCATAAAGAAAGACGCAAAAGAATAGTCTTGCCACCACCCTTCACCATTTATTGTGCCAGGAAATAAGCCACAACACCTGCTCTGTCCCTAAATTCCTCCCTGCTGCTCTAACACCGGAACACGTATGGGAGATGCAGAGCCCAAGGAACTATTATTAGATCCTGAGCCCATCTCTGCCAGAACAGAGGACTCAAACAGAGGAGCTGGGTTTTTAAAAGCACAATTTCTCCTCAGTGCAAATACAACCCTCCCCCAACCCCGTTCATTTGAATGACCTCTGTTTCATGAAAACTCTTTCTTGATCAACAATTGAGCAGATTCTATGTGATATCGGCAGGTCTCTTAAGCAGAGGAAAAATAACTCCTTGTTTGAACAACCTGATTAATGAAACCTGTACAGTGACCTAGATCACCGGGCTACTGGCGGACGTTTGCAAAACCTTTTGTGGTCTTGCTTTCTACCAAGTTGCTTATAGCATATGGGGAAATTTGACCTCTGTACCTTGGCTGTTTTTCAAAAAGTTCTAATATGGTACAAGAGAGCTTCTGTTCTTTAAGCTTTGCCCACAAATAGACACTCCACGCTTGATTTTTCAAGATGAGATCAATGATAAGTAAGAACATCATAGAAGCATGTCAGAAAAATAACACATTGATAAAAACTTGTCCCTCTGCCTTGTGGCTGCTAAAATCCTGGTGGCAGTATTTTTGCTGGAGCTGATAAGGCCGTGACAACTATGGATGGGCCTTTGAAGGACAGTTACCTAATCACCACTGTTTATGGGGTGCTAGGCTAGACCACTAGTACCAGAAGGCTGACATCTATTGTGAAGTTTATGGTCTCCATGACTTTTACTACTGTAAACGCCTGGGATAGCTATAAATTGATGTCAGCATTAAAGGCCAGATCCTTTAGAGCAAAATATTAATCCACTAATCTATTATGGGTGGCCGGCTTTGAAATATAAACTTTGCAGTCCCAGACCATTAGGTGTTTTCGCCCCCTTGTGGAATTTATTTAGAAGGTCAAAGGAAAGCCATCTGCCCAAGAGGGATTTTGTTGTTGTTGTTGTTTTATTGTTTGTTTACCATTTCTGAATGCTTCGTTTTCTTTCTTGAAGCGAACAGCACATATTTGAGCAACACAATTTTTAGCAAAGAAGATCCCAAAGTAAACTCCTTTGATGCAAATAAGAGTGTTTTACTTACCAAAGACCTTAGCTTATGATGAAATGTACATAGTTGAGATTTGCCTCACATTTCAAAACAGGCATTGGTTAAGGGAATGTCTTTTATCAAAGTATAATGAGCAATGCTTTCGCCTGTCAGTTAAAGCTGATACCCTGCACCCTCACAACAGCACTCTTGGTCTGGGACAAGTGCAAATAACAATGCATCTGATGGTAAGGGTTTGGAGAGGTGGAGGGAACTCTCTAGGAATGCAGAATGCAGTTATCTGTGTTGGAATGTGACCAAGCCACAGGCTCTAATCTTGTGAAAGGGCCACAGGATGTTTAATGAGAATGAGTGCTGCTGTCTAATTGCTTCAGTAAAATTTACTTTAAAATAAGCTTGGCAGATAACATTGTCTCCAAAAAATAAATAAATTTAGAATTCAGAGAATTTAGGACCCAAGCCATTGGCAATTTTCTCCTCTCTGACCGTATTGTTTTGCTAGCACAAAAGAGGTGTTACACAGCTTCAGAGATGGTGTTTATCATTTTGGTCCTGTACCACTATCCTCAGAATCAGAGCTCCCAGGCAGGTTGAAGCAAGAACAAGAGGTAGCAAGCACATCAAGTGACTTAGCCAATGAGCCCCTATTATCATGTGTTCTGTTTGTCTTTTCCCCCCAGAATAGAAGAAACAGTGGCAATGTCAGAATTTTAATTGCCATGGACTGGCTTAAATTACTTGACCTATTTTTATCCAGCGAGGAGAGAAATGATTCTGTTTTTCCTGGTAGCAATACTTCTCATTTAAATTGGAAAAAGAAATATAAAGACATTTCTCTATCAAATGCTGTACTGCTCATAAATAGTTGTAGTTTGCTTTATACTAAATAAGACTCACATACATTTTTGAGAAATTTTAAGACACCCGAAATGAAGAACTTTTCCCCCTCGTTGGAGAACTTAAATTCATAAGGAAGGCTAAATAATGAACTGAAAATACACTAAGAGCTGTTGGTATGAATTCCCACAGTATTTTGCTATTTATGAACATAATAAAAGAAAGGCTAAGAGCAATTGGGGTCTCCTGTGTTGAAGATCTGAATCCATGTGGGTCCTTGGGAAAAAGAATATCAACCAACACCTTCCATTGGATCTCAGAGCAAGTAATGGCTCCTTAGTGCATGGATCCTCATCAGCTACTTCTGTCCCCACGATGAGCATTGAAGTTGTCAGAGCCAGCCCCAGGAGCCAGCTGGGGGTCCTTTTTGAGAATTCTCCTTGGCTACACCAAGACATGCAGAGTGAACTAAAGCAGACACAAGGTGAACGATGAGTATGATGACTAGCTTTATAGGCAGTTGGTTTTCATGAGGCTGAGCTAATCTGAAAGATTAGTGAGGCAGGGAACAACGTGGGTGAGGACAATGCTTCACAGGGTTCTTGGCATTTTCCTGTGGTATCACCAATGTGATCCAGCCTGAAATCCTTCCCCTTCTTCCCTCTCCAGTGGGCCGGTTCCTTGATCACATTTCGGGTTGCTGAACAAAGCAGACAAGGGATTCTGGCTCCAAAGGGCCTTGTGGCCAGCCAAGGTTAGAGTGCTCTGCTTCGCAGGAGGTATGCAAATAGGCGAGTGGCTTTTGAAAAGTTAATAGTGCTAAAGAATCCTGCCGGTCTATTCTTAAAAGCCGGGTGGGGAGCGAGATTTAGGCTTGAGTAAAAGTCAAACTCGCATGAAACCAGAAAAAAAAAGTTGTCAGAGGACAGCCAACTCCAGGGTGTGATATTATTTTATGAACACTTGTAGGGGACAGGATGCTAGAGTGGAGGAAATGTGATCAGGGCTATTGAAGCCTTTTCTCTTTGTGTCTCCCTAGGGACTGATAGAAAATCTGGCCTTGTGGTTTCTTTAACTAGCTTGACCACAGAGCTTTTTAAATTTCTGGTAACCCACCTTTTTTTGTTGTTGTTGTTCCCCCTTTGCTTCATGACCATATCTCCATGCTGACAAACACATAGTACTTAAAATTGTTCATAAAAATCCTTAAGTCACCTTGTAAATACTGCCTTGATACATTTATTTTGGCTAACTCTTTGAAGGAAGATCTTGGATGCCAAATGATGGCTAGTTCCAAATTTCTTCTCTTAATCTTATGTGTTTGGCAAATATGTGGACGATGGAGCCAGTAGGTGAAAAGTAATTGAACTGCTATGCTCTTAATATGAACCTAAAATAAATATCTAAATGTTTCTTAGATCCCTGTCTGCTACCATGCTTTAGGACAAAGATTCTCAGCTAGGTGGGGCCACTCCTCTAGGAGGCAGATCAGAATGGGGAGAAGGTGTAGGACAGTAACTTGAAAAAACATACTCCATACTATCAATGTCTTTGGGAAAATATTTAAATACATATTATTTCAGTAGGACTTTTTAAAAATCTTCTTGACCGATGGGGCATGGACTTTAAACTGGTGAGAAACACTGTTTAGGCTACATGATTTTTACCAAACCAGAGAAATTCACCCTTCAGCCAGCATTACTTAACAAATTATTTTGTTAAGCTTCCTATGACTGAGCTGACTTTGCTGAGCACCTACTATGGGACAGGCATGGTGATGGGCACTTTATGTACGGAATCTTATTTGATCCTCACAATATTCCTACAAGGCTCATGTCATTATTCCAGTATTAGATAAGGAAACTGTTATTTGGAGAGGAAGTAAGCTGCTCAAGGGCAATACAGCTGGTAGGAGGCTGAGTGGTTTTCCAGACCTCGCTTCTAATACATAACACTACCGTTCTAAACCAAATTAGTCTTACTCTTGGATGTCATGATTGTAAGCTCATCGGTCAATTTAATAATGTGCTGCAGGAAAAAAAAAAAAAAAAAGCACTATATTATATGTATGCAAATGATGAAGTATACTAACACAACTATGACACGGAGCTATCCGTACAGTGACATACCATTTATTTTTGGGATTCACAACATTTGGATCTACACTTCTCACATCCAGTCTAAAGATTCTTCTTGTTCAGCCCCAACAGCGCAAGAGTAGCGTAGGTGGTGAGTCTGCCTAATCCCTTCTCGTTCACACTTCAAGTCAAATGAAATAGTACCAGTGATTTAAATTTTTATTTTGTTTTTTATTTAATTGAATTACAGATTGCTGGATAATAAAGTTTCTTTTGCAAATTAAGGGAACACCTTAGCTTTGTCAATTTCATAACCTATTAAATCAGAATGTCAATGGCTAGATTCTTCCATGTAAACAGAACCACCTCACAACTTGACATGCTGCCTGGAAGCAACTATGATTTAACATTGTTCATAAGAGTCAGGCTGATTTCAGAATATTAGCATGCCAAAAATAGACACATCTCAAAATAAAGAAAATATAGTATTTAGTTACTTTACACTTAAATAAGCTTCCTCAATCTATCTAAACTTTCTTCATGGAGGTACAAGCCCACTTCCTCTTGCTTTGGTCTTCTATGGAAACAGAAAAATTTTCCATTAATAATCGTAGTAAAAAGAATAGTACAGGAGGAGTAAAAACCATGGGTTATAGTCTTAGCTCTGCAACCAAATAGCTGGGTAACTTAATCACTGTTGGCTCAAGTTTCTCCATCAGTAAAATGAAGATATATGTTTAATTAATATATATCCCCTATTCAAATTCTCAAGAAGGAAACATAAACCCATTCCTATCATTTTCTTCCTCTGGAAAACTGCAGTAGAATATGATAAAACCTCTTCAAAATCTTTACATTCCTCTTGCCATTCATTTTCCAAGATAAACGTGAGTCTGGGGATGTGTTGCTATTTAGGTCAACTCTTCAATGGTTGGAATCATCTCTATAACTGTCCCCCTTCGTTGCCATAATAAACACATAAAAACTAGAGTTGGCTACTATAATTTCTCAGTCTGTAAGCAAATGCCAAAAAATTGCTACTTGCAAAGACACAAGTGACTATGCAACATTCTTGGCTGATGCAGTGGTTGAAGTATATATATTATGTATTGAAAATAATTTGATCAATTCTTCATTCAGTTTCTGTTCTATGTTCTTACAGGTTAATTTCATTTTTCAAACCTCATAAATAGCAGATGCAGAATAAATGTTTGGGCTCTCTTTCCTTCAAACAACTCTTCCTGGACCATCATCATCATCACTGTTATTGTTTATTTTCTGGAGAAGACAATCCTATATTAAAGCTAAAATACAGGAACCTAGCAAGTGCTAGACACTGTGAGTTTTCAAGCAGGTAAGAGGTACACATCTGTGCCCTCTTATTTCCTTTCCCCCAACTTCCCAACACACACAGTCTCTTTTCTGTTTTATACCATCACAGTCCTCCAGTTTGGGGAATCAATTATTTAGCTAGATGAAAAATAGAGTGATTGAAAATAGTTATACAGAGGAAACTGTACACTATAATACATAACTACCCAAGAAATAATTATTGACTGACATGTAAAGGGGAAGGAGATGAAGAATCATGATCAACTATTACACTAAAATATGTTCCTTTCACTACTTGGCCACTAGGTGTAGCTGAAGGTCCATAAGTTCATATTTACACTTAAGTCACCTATTCGATTGTTACAAGCTTAAAGAACTTGCTTCCTAAGAAGTCAAACTCTCTCTTTTCGCAGACGACATGATACTTTATGTGGAAAACCCAAAAGATTCCACCCCCAAATTACTAGAACTCACAGCAATTCAGTAATGTGGCAGGATACAAAATCAATGCACAGAAATCAGTTGCTTTCTTATACACTAACAAAGCCACTGTAGAAAGAGAAATTAGAAAAATGATTCCATTTACAATAGCACCAAAAACCATAAGATACCTCGGAATAAACCTAACCAAAGAGGTAAAGGATCTATACTCTAGGAACTACAAAACACTCATGAAAGAAATTGAAGAAGACACAAAAAGATGGAAAAACATTCCATGCTCATGGATCGGAAGAATAAACATTGTTAAAATGTCTATGCTACCCAGAGCAATCTATACCTTCAATGCCATTCCGAGCAAAATTCCCATGACGTTTTTCAAAGTACTGGAACAAACAATCCTAAAATTTGTATGGAATCAGAAAAGACCCCGAATCGCCAAGGAAATGTTGAAAAAGAAAAACAAAGCTGGGGGCATCATGTTGCCCAATTTCAAGCTATATTACAAGGCAGTGATCACCAAGACAGCATGGTACTGGCAGAAAAACAGACATAGAGACCAATGGAACAGAATAGAGAGCCCAGATATGGACCCTCAACTCTATGGTCAAATAATCTTTGACAAAGCAGGAAAAAATATGCAGTGGAAAAAAGACAGTCTCTTCAATAAATGGTGCTGGGAAAATTGGACAGCCACATGCAGAAGAATGAAACTCGACCATTCTCTATCACCATACACAAAGATAAACTCAAAATGGATGAAAGACCTCAATGTGAGACAGGAATCCATCAAAATCCTAGAGGAGAACATAGGCAGTAACCTCTTTGACATCGGCCACAGCAACTTCTTTCAAGATACATCTCCAAAAGCTAGTGAAACAAAAGCAAAAATGAACTTTTGGGACTTCATCAAGATAAAAAGCTTCTGCACAGCAAAGGAAACAGTCAACAAAACAAAGAGGCAACCCACAGAATGGGAGAAGATATTTGCAAATGACACTACAGATAAAGGACTGGTATCCAAGATCTATAAAGAACTTCTCAAACTCAACACCCAAAAAACAAATAATCAAGTCAAAAAATGGGCAGAAGATATGAAAAGACACTTCTCTGAAGAAGACATACAAATGGCTAACAGACACATGAAAAAATGTTCATCATCATTAGCCATCAAGGAAATCCAAATCAAAACCACACTGAGATACCACCTTACACCAGTTAGAATGGCAAAAATGGACACGGAAAGAAAGAAATATTGGAGAGGTTGTGGAGAAAGGGGAACCCTCTTACACTCTTGGTGGGAATGCAAGTTGGTACAGCCACTTTGGAAAACAGTGTGGAGGTTCCTCAAAAAATTAAAAATAGAGCTACCTTATGACCCAGCAACTGCACTCCTGGGTATTTACCCTAAAGACACAGATGTAGTGAAAAGAAGGGCCATATGCACCCCAATGTTCATAGCAGCAATGTCCGTAATAGCCAAACTGTGGAAAGAGCCGAGATGCCCTTCAACAGACGAATGGATAAAGATGTGGTCCATATATACAATGGAATATTACTCAGCCATCAGAAAGGATGAATACCCAACTTTTACACCAACATGGATGGGACTGGAGCAGATTATGCTAAGTGAAATAAGTCAAGCAGAGAAAGTCAATTATCACATGGTTTCACTTATTTGTGGAACATAAGGAATAGCATGGAGGACATTAGGAGAAGGAAGGGAAAAATGAAGGGGGGGGGGAATTGGAGGGAGAGATGACCATGAGAGACTATGGACTCTGAGAAACAAACTGAGGGTTTTAGAGGGGAGGGGGTTGGGGGATGGGTTAGCCTAGTGATGGGTATTAAGGAGGGCACGTACTGCGTGGAGCACTGAGTGTTATACGAAAACAATGGATCGTGGAACACTACATCAAAAACTAATGGTGTAATGTAGGGTGATTAACATAACATAATAAAATTTAAAAAAAAAAAAAAAGAACTTGCTTCCTGCCCTTGCTGTTTGTTTTATTTATTGAATGTAAAATGTTCCATGTGATCTATTAGAACTCAAAATTAAAGATAAGCCAATGATACCTTAACACGCTCTGCCCACATACCATTGCTCACTACAGCTTGATAGAAATTGGAAATGGACAAAAGCTATCTTTGAACAGCTCTCCACTTCCCCACCCCTCTATCCCCTTCCCTTTCCAAAGTGCTCTCACCCTGTCTTCCCTTCACTCAGGTACCAGTGGCTCAATTTTCTGCCCTGCTGGGAACACTTATATCTTAGGAGGGAAACTGGAGAGAGTACAACATTTAAACTGAAGGAGTAAGTTTTGAGTGGTAGGTTTTTGTGCACCAGCCTGAAAGAGATTTGAAGGTTGCTAGGTCTTTCTCTGCCTTTCTCTGACCCTTAAATCATTCCCCTCTTCTGTTTCTCCTCTTATCTTTCAAGCCAGTCCAGTCTGACGTCTTATATTAAGCCTTTTGCTCTTCCCTTAAGTATTGATATTCACCAGAATTCTCACCTCACCCTACTTGCCAATTCCATAAATTCCTAAAGGTTCTGATACCATTAGAAAGGGTTCTAACACTGAGGATTCCAATACCTGGATCTTCAGCCCCAGCCTCCTTACACACACACACACACACACACACACACACACACACACACTGACTTCTGATAAGCATTTAAGCACATCATGTCCAAGACTCATTCAGTCCTCTCTCCCTTAACCCCTATGTTGAATTCCTGGTAATGGAACTACCATTCTTTTAGATTCACAAGCCAGAAGTCTAGAAATCCTAGATTTCTTCCTTTTTATCCACCTCAGTTCCCATCAATCTAATTGGTCAATGCAATTTGCCCTTGCTTTCTCTGTGCCTGAAATGTGCTCTCCTTCCTAAACATCTCTTTGCTTTTTCAATGACCATATTAATTAAAATGGAAAACTACCTCCTGTTTTTCCCCACGGGTCCCTGAGCTGCAATATAAGAAGCCCAACTATCCTGAAGCTGTCATACCATGAGGAAGTCAGGCCGCTTAGAAAAGCCATGTATAGGTGCGTCTGCCAACACGCTCCCACCTGATAGCCAGTAACAACCTCCAGTGTGAGTGAAGATGCCTCCACGTGCTTCCACACTCCAGCACTGAGTTGCCCTTAGCTGTTAGGTCTTTCCAGCAGGAGCCCCAGATGTTAGATATTATAGAGCAGAGATGAACCATGCTCCTGGTACCCTTTCTGAACTCCTGTCCCATAGAATCCATGAGCATCATAAAATGGAGAGTTTTGGGGTGATTTGATAAATAGCTACCATAACTGAATAGCACTTAACCACTATCTCGCATAATACATAATTTACTTATTCAAATTATTTCCGGATTCTCTCCCTACTTTAAATTATGAGCCCTATGAGGATAGGAATTTTTGTCTATGTTGTTTATTATACCCAGAAGAATACTGGTACCTGGTAGGTGCTTAATAAATATTTGTTGATTAAATGAATGACTCAAGGAGTGAATGAATTCATTTCACCTTTGTTGTATCATTCTCCTCTCCATTCCCCTCCTATTGTCTTAGTTCAGACACTACTTCTTACTTAGACCGCAATAACTTCCTATCTGGTCTCACTTCCTCCGATTTTACCCCCTACCATCCAAGCTTCTTGCTTCAGGAGGAGTTATTCTAAGATATAGATTTGATCCTATTACTCAGGCCAACTGAAACGGTTCATCTAAGCAGTCATGTTCATATCACAATGACCCTGTCTCCCAATGACACGAATGATTGGACCATAGGCAAGTAGCTGTCCAGAGGCTAGTACCTTGGCTGGCCAGGAAAATTCCAACCAAGAGACAGAGAAACTATAGTCAGATCACAGTGGTGTTTAAACTGAAATCATCTAGAGGTGAGCCCAGGATGTCCTTTTGGGGTCATATACTCATACTGAAGACCAGAGAAACTAGCTTGCAGAAGTCCACAGGAGAGGAATACTGGGTCAGAACAAAGTAATACTAAGAGACCATATGACCCCAAATACAGAGGGAGAGAGAAGATACGTCTGTCCGCAACAGATTTCTGATTCCCCAATTCAGTGTCCATGACACCCGCCTGTGCATTGTTCCTATGAGATATCCCCAGCCCTTAAAAATCCCCTTGTTAATATGATTAATAAACAATTTCTCTGAACCAAGAAAATCATGTACATGTTGGCAGATGATTAATCTCAGTGCAAAATGAATGGAACCTAATATTTATGAACAATTTACTGATAGCTAGCTATGTGGTCTGTTTCCATGATTAGATGCACTGGCCCATATGCCAAAGCCAAAAAGAAAACAATAGTCCGGTAAGATTGAAACAAGGGGATAAGAGAAATCTAATACACGACATCTTTTGTTCTATCCACTCATTGCTTGCCTGACCCTTCCACAAAATGCCCCTTTCTGCATTCCAGTCATGTACATCCACTCAAGAACTCCCATGATCTTACTTGGCCACAGCGACTGGTTAGAGCTACCCAGATAGACTCCATTGAACCAGTCATCAGACCTTATCTTCCTGGTTGCAGCTAATTTGTCCACAGATAACACTTGACCCAGTAAAAACCTTTCCCAGGAAGTTTTTAACTCCACAATAGACAGATCAAGTTTTAATCCCTCTCTAGTGATGAAATTGAGCCTGGAAACTGCTGTGAGCCATATTTCCAGCTGTGTGGAAGAAGCTGGTCTGCGACAATGAAGACAATATGAAGAGAGAAGCAGAGACAAAAAAGTGATCTGTTATCATCGAAATCCCTGAGGTCTACTTGCAATTTTGCCTTTCCTGGAGTTTGGTTACATGAGACAATACAATTTCCTGTTTCTGCACTAATTTTAGTTGGGTTCAATTACATGAAACAAAATCACCCTGACTAATACATACTAACCCAAGTTTCATCTCCATTTGGGTTTTTTTTCAATGTGTCACTGAAACGTATGTTTGAAGGGGAACTTCTATTTTAGAGCAATACTAGTGAGTGACGTAAAACTGTTCTTTTTTTATGAACAACATGAGGTATATAAAGTGCCAGCAGTAAAATGCACTTTTTTCCTCTCAGATGAAGCTTCCAGCATCCTCTTCCACTAATTGTAATTACAATTAGCAATGGATACGGCCCAGATTTCCCTTCAGGACTGAAGAGCCTATTCCCTCACATGCTGGGAATGCCGCCAGCAGACAGCCCATGGCTGACAACTCTCCTTCAGGACAGTCTCCTTACTTCGCCCAAGGTCACATCCCTTTCCCAAGGCAGCCTGCCTCCAATGACTGCTTGATGTTTGATACAAAGGCCTGGCTCCCTTGCCCCACCTCAGGACAACTCTGGGAGGCCGTCCTAGCGTCAGAGCTTGCCACGGAGTGGGCCGAGGACTTCCCCGGGGCTGCATTAAAGGCCATCTTCTCACCGCCCTGGCTCCCTTCCCTTCCACAGCCATTGCTTCCAACAGCGCTTCCCACTCAACTCCCAGCCTGCTAATCTCCATCTCAGAGGCCACCCCCTGAGAAACTCAACCTCAACACAGTGTTATTTAGAAATCATCAACCATAAAGATATTCTATGGCCCTTTAAGAAAAACTCAACAATATATTTAATGGCTCCTTAAATTTTCCTAGCACTCTTCTAAGCATTACAGAGGACTGAAGAAAAGTAGAAGGCACATCTCCTGCCCTTAAGGAATTCAGTCTCATTGGACACATGCAACTTAAGCAATCATTTTCATGCAACTCAGCAGTGTGCTCAGACAATGAAAACTAAAAGGAAGCCCAAATTGGCACAGAGTAGATGATTCATAAATATTCACTGAATGGTTGGAAGGAAGGAAGGAAGGAAGGAAGGAAGGAAGGAAGGAAGGAAGGATGAATGGGAAGAGATATCTGTGAGCTGGGATAGACCAGAAACTATATGTGAAGCCTATCGACATTTGTCACAGTCACCTTTCTTCTATTGTTAACCCCCTTTATCATCTCCTACTTTTCACATCAAAAAATAGAATAATCAACCCAAGTGAACACACAAAATCCTACTAAGAACTCAGCTTTGGTTTGGGAGAATTTGGGGGGGAAAGAGCCTACCCTTTGCACCTGTACCAGAATCCAATCTCTAACATACTCTCCGGATGGCCAAAGTGAAGCGACCGCACTCCCACCTCACAAGCGAGCTGCAGAGAAAGAGTTATTCTATGGCCCGTAATGACCATACCAACACTGATAAGAATATCTTAAATCACAGTAGTGTTTCATGGACCTGGCTCTTATCTTATTTGACCCTCACATCATCCTGGGAGGTAGAAAGGGTAAATATCACTGTATCCCCCTTTCACAGATGGAGACACTGAGGTCTAGAGGGCCTACATATTAGAGCAGAAATTAAAATGAAGTCCTACTTCCATTGCAGTCCTATAAACTATTAGAATTTACATAGACTATTGATGGGGTTCTGTCTCTGAAAGCTATACCAATTGAGAATTATTTAGTAATAAGATAATTGATATTTTTAGTTCCAGCAGCACAATTAGTTTTGGACTCAGTAAAGGTCAGTCAAACTTAACCAAGCAGAATTTGTATTATTGCATATATTAATCAGAAATGATGTATCTGAATATAAGCCTGGAATTAGAAAAACAGAAAGAAGTTTGTCCAATTAATTATATCCATATTTGGACAGATAACTATGTGTATTACATTCTAGGTAATAAATATCTTTATCTTCTATCTAGGATCTTATTTACAATTGCACAATTCCCCAGGAGATAAAAGCTAGATTCTGATCAGAAACCTATTTCCTTTTCTACTCAGTTGTATGGCACAACATTCTATTCATAACTGAGATATACTTATTTTGGATGTCTACTTTGGCAGGTCCCTTGTGGGGCGCGGGTGGGGGTGGGGGTAGAAATAGATGGGAGAAGAAATGAGGCTGTCAGCTCCTGCCATGTACCTTCGATTCAGATCAGCTTGCTATTTCCTTTACCTGTCTTCAGCCAGCATATGGGAAAAACATCAGTTCATTTTCTCTTCCCTTCATGAGTGAATTGAGGTCATCTCTTGTGCAGTCATTATTCAGTAAGGATTATTCTGTAGGATGATTTGACTTCCTATTGTCTTGTCTACTCTTGTTTCCACCTATATTTACATCTCATTGACTCTCAAGAATAATGTCTTACTCAGCTCCATTCCATCTGTTCATGTATATAATGAAGATTCAGTTTCTAGGGTGTTCTATTCCCGAATCTGAGTCTCGTCCCAGCAGTCTCACTTATGGACTGTATGACCTTGGCCAAGACAATTACGTCCTCATTGGGTTCGGCTTCCTCTTCTAGACAAACGGAATAATTATAACTGTTCCATTTATTAATGTGCTTTGAAAAATCACAGGGGATCATTGTAACGTATGGATTTAATTGTCATGGCTATGCATTCACACACTCTCTGACATATTCAGTAGATTGTCATTTTGAATTAGTGGGTGTTTAAGTATGATACCTGAGATAGTCATCAGTGTGCCTGAGCCCCTGGACTGTCCAATAACGAATTTGTTCAGGCTTTGTAGTTCCCTTCTCATCTGCAAAAACTCACGTTGAGCCATAGAAACTTTGTTTCTTTGGAAACATGGATAACTTGGGCCAAGACAAGCCATATGCAAGTGTTGGAAAAATTGAAGACAAAGTAAAGAGAACTAAGAAGTAATAGTCATTAGTCAGAAAAACTAAGTTTTAAATATATTAAAGAGTGGAATCTTGAATTTGGCCATGGTTACTGACTCTATTATGTGAAAGATTCTGTCGTATTTATTGAATGTGAAAGAAGAAAAAGTGATTGAAGAAACTACTTCAGCTAGAGCTTTAGCCAGTGCAAATATGGAAATTTGTGGGGGGGGGGAACTATATGTTAAAGTACTTTTGTAACTTGAAAAATTCCAGATGGGTTCAGATGTATCTCACTTGAATGTTAAGAACCTGCTATACAAGGCAGTGTGGAAATTCTGGGCATGTTATTGTGGTCCCACCCAATGAGATAATGCTGATTGTACAGAAACTACTTTTAAAGATTTTTTTTTTTCTGCTACATAAAAGGACTAAGTATTTAAAACCCCCTAGAGCTCATATTCCATACTTCTGACTGAGAAAATAGTAAGCAGTTTAAATGACTCCTAAGCATTTGTTTAAAATTATTGACTAACTTAAAAGTGACTATGACTATATAAATATCCTGTCTTTCAATTTATCTGCTTTACTTCTATGAATCTATCCTAAGAAAATAGTTCAAAATATAGAGAAATGTTATTCACTACAGTATTTATTGCAGCATTTTATGTAGTGGGAAACTGTTGGAAATGACCTAAATATCCACTATGAAGGGGATGGTTCAGTAAATTATGGTTTAAACATGAAAGAAAAATATTGTCACTTAAAACGGCACTTTAACAGACTTTAATGAAAAGTAGAAATTCCGTGACAAAATATTTTAAAATTCAGAATAAAAACCCATTTTACTGTTTGATTTTAACCATGTACAGATGTGTGTTGATAAAAGTCTGAATGTAAACCTGTGAAAAGACAATGGTTTTCGAACACTGGAATGAAGACTTCTTTTTTTTTTTTTTTTTAAGATTTTATTATTTTACAGAGAGAGAGACAGCAAAAGAGGGAACACAAGCAGGGGGAGTGGGAGAGGGAGAGGTAGACTGCCCGATGAGCAGGGAGCTCGATGCAGGGCTCGAATCCAGGATCCTGAGATCATGACCTGAGCTGAAACCAAGAGTCAGACGCTTAATGAGTGAGCCACCCAGGTGCCCCTGAAGACCTCTTTATATTTGAAGAACTTTCCAGTTTCTCTATGATGTATACACGTCACATTTACAGTCAGGAAAAAAGTTGGAGGGAAATTTTACATCATCTATCTTTCTTAAAAATAACGATATTATCTGGAGGAATGATGAACAAATGAAACACTACCCCAATGTCAGAAAGTGGAATTGTGGTTGACAATCCACAGCACCTGAGGCCTACAGGCGTGTAAATGTCTCCCAGCTTCTTGTCTGCCACTTATGAAATGTTTGTTTGTAATGCTGGAATGTTTCCATAGCTAGTAAAACAGAAATCACTGACAATATCAAGAAGGAAATTTGCAGATGCTTCTATTACTATCCAAAGTAGTTATTTATGTACAAATATTGGACTAACTAGATACTGGGTACTGTGTGCTTTAGGGGCTGGGGAAATAAGACAGGATGAGTACTGCAGAATTTACAGCCTCATGGTAGAGCTACATGTGAAGCAAATCATCATCTAACCTGAAGCTAGAAAGATTAGTGAGGGTTAGCAAAGCCAGATGAGGGCTAAGTCAGGCATGGGGCAGTCTATGCAACAACTCTGGACGCAAGAAGGTGAGTACCTAGAGTTCTCCAATATCCAATTGTTGCCTGTTCACAGAGGATTCTACTGCTCAGTTCCTTTGTAACCCGGCAGAGCAATATGATTAATTCTGTCCATTAAAATGGGAGCAGAAGTGACACAGCGCTTGCAGGTTACGGCAGTCTCTGTCATCCTCTGAACTTTAACTGAAGAGGTCCTGGGGGTGCCTGGGTGGCTCAGTCGGTTAAGTGTCCGACTCTTGATTTTGGCTCAGGTCATGATCTCAGGATCATGAGATTGAGTCCCAGGTCAGGCTCCATGCTCAGCGGGGAGTCTGCTTGAGAGTCTCTCTCCCTCTTTCTCTCTCTGTCTTCCTCTGCCCCTCCCCCACCACTCATGCATGCTCTGTCTCTCTCTCTCTCTAATAATAAATAAATAAATCTTTAAGAGGTCCTGTGTTCCAGATTACAGGATCATGCCTCAGTCACTGAATAACCACATGGATGGAAGTTGACCTGGAGAGTCACATGGACCCACAGCTGATTTTGCATTGATAAGAAATACTTATTGTGCTCAGCTGCAGAGAATGGGGAATTGTTTTTTTTTTATTTCTAGTACAACTCAACTTATCCTGTCTTAAACAGGGATTTTATTTATTTGTCCATCTATTTATTTATTTATTTATTTATTTATTTATTTGAGAGGGGCAGAAGAGAGAGAATCTCACAACCCACAATGATGTAGTAGACATCATTACTACATGGTCCCCAGAGGGACGCATTCCGCAGCATTATCAGTTAGTACTCATTCTCTCTTCAATTCTCCCCATGACATCTCTAGAACACATTTTTTCCCAGTCCCATTTGCTTAATTTCTGCTCAGAACTCCCCGTTGCAGTTATGTTTATAGTATACTTCACAATAGACTACCACCAATCCCTAACAACTCTTTCTTTGAGGACTCCTCTAGTCAATGTAAAATTCAAATTTTAATACCCAGTATGAGGTTTCTTTGCTTCACTTTTCTAGAACACCATCATCAAATCAATTTGCCAAGTATAAGATAAACAACTTAAAGAGAAGCCACAGGAAAGAATACCATGTTGCAACACAGTCAACTCAACTCAGAGTAGTACAGTGGAGGGGTGCCTGGCTGGCTCAGTCGGTAGAGCATGCAACTCTTGATCTCAGGGCTGTAATTCAAGCCCTACACTGGGTGTAGAGATTACTTTAAAAATGATAATAAATTTTTTTGTATTTTTTTTTAAAGATTTTATTTATTTATTTGACAGAGACAGAGACAGCGAGAGCAGGAACACAAGCAGGGGGAGTGGGAGAGGGAGAAGCAGGCTTCCCGCTGAGCCGGGAGCCCGATGTGGGACTTGATCCCAGGACCCTGGGATCATGACCTGAGCCGAAGGCAGGCAGTCGCTTAACCAACTGAGCCACCCAGGCGCCCTAAATTTTTTTTTTTTTTTTTAAAGAGTAGTACAGTGGAGAACATTGTACAGAACAGTAGTACAGAAATGTGCATTGCCAGGAGTGCAGATTACAGCCTGCTGAATTAGTTTTCATTGTTTAAATATATAATAATAGTTAACATTACACAGGGCTTACCATGTGTTAATAGATTAGAACAGAACAACCACCTCCATCAATCATGCAAATTTGAGAACTGTAAAAACTATCCCCAATTTCAACTTTAAAATATTTTGGGACTCATATAACAATTCCTTTTTCTTTTTTTCTTTTTTTTTTTTAAAGATTTTATTTATTTATTTGAGAGAGAGAGAATGAGAGAGAGCACATGAGAGGGGGGAGGGTCAGAGGGAGAAGCAGACTCCCTGCCGAGCAGGGAGCCCGATGCGGGACTGGATCCAGGGACTCCAGGATCATGACCTGAGCCGAAGGCAGTCACTTAACCAACTGAGCCACCCAGGCGCCCAACAATTCCTTTTTCATTAAGAACATCATGGCACTTGCATCAACCCTCACTTCAAGAAATTAACCAAAGACTGTTCCCACTTAACGATATCCTAAAAACAAAAAATGAACAATAAAAACTTTATAGTCATTTCCTCTAATGAGATACCTTTTCAGAATTGAAATGTTCCCCCTTGTTTCTATAAGTTTATATAGTTTGTTCATTTATATTATAACTGGTTCCTTTATTTAAAGAGGAACTTTCCACAGTTTGGAGGACTTAGCAAGATTCAGCTCTGACTTCCCTGTGCAGACCAGGACCTCTGAGCCAGACAACTTCTGTATACATTCCTCAGGGCCTTGCTTGTCTCTTCTGCTTGAGGTTCCTGGCTCTGCTGGAGAGATAAATCATGTGTTGGGTCCCCTAATATATTATTTCATTGCAGCTTCCGAAAATAAAAAAAGTCATTTTTTCCTGAGAAAATGATATTTTATTCATTCATGTCTTGAACTTTCTGATCAGATCTGTGCTACAAAAAATTCTTGGTGAAAAAAAAAAATTCTTGATGATATTGTGTTCTCTTACTTCTCTTACTTCTCATAAACATTATTTGTCGATTAAAGGGAAAACAATATAGAATGATAAACAGATAGAATCCCATTAAGCCTAAGTCTGTGGCACCATGGTCTTCTGCTTATGGCCAAGATGGAGTAACAGATACTAGATTTACTCTCTTGCCTGAAACAACCAAAATAAGTGGACAAAATATATGAAAGGAACAGATTTCAAGATTCTGGGCATCAGGTGAAAAACACCAATGGCTAAAAAATGAGAAAGCATTCAGAAATCAGATTAATCCTATGATTGCCTTAGCATATGGCCTTAAGGAATTTCCAGGCCACACCACAGAAAAGGAACTCGAAGCAGACTCCTTGCATTGAGGAGATGGAGCTTAGAGTCTCAGGAAAACAAGGTGGCTAGAGTTCACAGGGCAGAGTACTAGAGATTGCTGCTGGGAAAGAACCACCCAAAGGATTAAAACTCACAAGGCTTAGTGCTCACCCAGGACTGGGAATAGTGCCTGTTGCCACTAACTAGACTGAAATACTTCATAATTCACAAATCATTTGGTAGAGCATCTTGCTTCAGTAGTGTGGGATGATTAACCCTAGACTAAACCCTGCACTAGGACTGCTGAACACATCTTAAAAGCAGTTCATGAAAGAATCAAACTTTTCCTAGTAACTTAACTGCACCCCAGAACAATGCTCGAGAATATTTTCACTAACATAAGAATGTCCAGCACAGAACAAGGAAAAAATCTACAATGTCCAGCATCCCATAAAAGATTATGAGGCATGGAAAGAAGCAAAATACAACCCTTAATGAGGAAGAAAGTCAATCAATTGAAAACAACCAAGATATTAAAACTAGCAGAGAAGGACATTAGAACAGTTATAAGTGTTAAGACAGACACAGATGACATAGAAAAGACCTAAATCAAACTTCTAGTGATAAAAACTTAAGTGATGAGATGAAAAATAAATGAGTAGATTGGGGGGAAGAATAGATAAGATGCTTCACAACAATGTGAATATACTTAACACTATTGAACTATGTACTTAAAAATATTCAAGATGGTAAATTTTATGTGATGTGCTTTTTTTACCACACTAAAAAATTATTTTAAAGAGTTGATTAGAGGGGCGCCTGGGTGGCTCAGTAGTTAAGCATCTGCCTTTGGCTCAGGTCATGATCCCAGGGTTCTGGGATCGAGCCCCTCATCAGGCTCCCTGCTCCACGGGAAGCCTGCTTCTCCCTCTCCCACTCCCCCTGCTTGTGTTCCCTCTCTTGCTGTCTCTTTCTCTGTCAAATAAATAAAATAAAATCTTTTGAAAAAAGAGTTGATTAGAAATTGCAGAAGAAAAACTTAGTGTGTTTGAAGACATAGCAATAGAAACTATCCAAAATAAAGCAGAGAAAGAGAAAAAAATAAAAATCAGAGTGTCAGGGAGCTGTGGACAACTTGAAGATACCATATCTATGTACGTGGTAGAAGTCTCTGGAAGAGAGGGTGACAAAAAGAAATTTGAAGAAATAATGGCCAGTAATTTTCCAAGTTAAATGAAAACTATATATCTGCATATCCAAGCTCAATGAATCTAAGACACAAGATTTAAGAAGAAAGAATACACCAAAGCACATCATAATTGAATTTTTCTAAACCAGTGATAGAAAATTGTAAAAGCAGGAAAAAACAGAAAAACCCGTTAAGTACAGAGAAATAAAGATAGATAATGGCAAATTTCTTGTAGGAAACAATGCAATGAGAAGACAGTGAAGCCACATCTTTAATGTATTGACAGAAAAAACAAAACAAAAAAACCTGTCCACTTAGAATTCTATACTAAGCAAAATATCTTTTAAGAAATAAGGTCAGGGCGCCTGGGTGGCTCAGTTGGTTAAGCGACTGCCTTAGGCTCAGGTCATGATCCTGGAGTCCCTGGATCGAGTCCCACGTCAGGCTCCCTGCTCGGCAGGGAGCCTGCTTCTGCCTCTGACCCTCCCCCCTCTCATGTGCTCTCTCTCTCTCATTCTGTCTCAAATAAATAAATAAAATCTTTAAAAAAAAAAAAAAGAAAGAAAGAAGGTCAAATAAAGATTTTCAGATGTACAAAAGCTGAAAAAAAGTCATCGCCCACAGACTTGCTATATAAGAAATATTAAAGGAAATTTTGGGGGCAAAGGTAAGAGGACAAAAAGGAAAACGGAAGAATTGGAATGAATAGAAAACAAATGGCAAAATGATAGACTTCAACTTAACTAGATCAATAATCACATTAACTGTTAATTGTCAAAACATCCCAGTTAAAAGGTAGAGACTGTCAAATCAAAATTTTTTTTTAAATGTAAGACCTACCTATATGCTGCATATAAGCACTGCATAGAAAAGGATAGAAAAAGATGTACCCTCCTAACCCGAAGTAAGAGAAAGTTGGAGTGACTATATTAGTATCAAGCACAATAGATGTCAAAGCAGAGTATTATCGGGATTTTTTTTTTAAGATTTTATTTATTTATTTGAGAGAGAGAATGAGAGAGAGAGAACACATGAGAGGGGATAGGGTCAGAGGACAAAGCAGACTCCCTGCCGAGCAGGGAGCCAGATGCAGGACTCGATCCCGGGACTCCGGGATCATGACCTGAGCCGAAGGCAGTCGCTTAACCAACTGAGCCACCTAGGCGCCCCATCGGGATTTTTTTTAAAGGTTATTTCATAAGGATAAAGGGGTTAACCCATCAAGAAGGCATTAAAAACTAAATATTTATATAATTGATAACAAGATACATGAAGCAGAAACTGATAGAACTACAGAAGTGGACTAATCCATAATAGTTGGAGATTTCAATATTCTTCTCTCAATAGTTGATAGAAAAAATAGAAAATCTGTAAAGTCATAGAAGAATTAACAAAATAATCAACTTGACTTAATTGATATTTTAGAACACTCCAATGAACAAAAGCAGAACATAACCTTCTTTTTAAGTGCTCATGAAACATTGACCAAGATAGACCATATTCTGGGCAATGAAAAAGCATCTCAATAAATTTAAAAGATTCAAGTTATACAAAGGATGATCTCTGACCATAATATAGTTATCAGAAATTAATGACTAGAAGAACTCTAGAAAATTACAAATATTTGAAAACTAAATGACACAATTCTAAATAATCCATGAAACAAATAATCAATCAACAAGGAAATTAGAAAGTATTTTAAACTGAGTAAAAATAAAAAGAAACTATTTCCAAATTTGTGAGATGTGTTTAAAACAGTACTCAGGGGAAATTTATAGCATTAGAAAGAGAAACCCAAGTAACAGAGGAAGAAACAATAAATCAGATCAGAAAGCAATGAAACAGAAACACAAACCCAGCAGAGAAAATAAATGAAACAAATAGCTGGTTCTTTGAGAAGATCAATAAAATTAGAAAATCTCTAGCCAGACTGATCAGGAAAAAAAGGAAAGGAATCACAAGTTACCAATATCCACAAAGAAATGTAAAAACAGTCTAGATTCTACAAATATTAAAAGGACAATAAAGTAATATTATGAAAAACTTTATGCCAATACATTTGACAACTTAGAAGAAATGGAAAAATTCCCTGAAATACACAAACTTCAGGAAAAAACAGGTAATCTGAATAGCCTTATATCTCTCAAAGAAATTGAATTTGGAGCTAAAAACTTTCCCACAGAGAAACTTCAGGCCCAGATAGATATTTTTATTGGTAAAATTTACCAGACATCTAAGAAAGAAACAATACCAATCATAAAATATTGCAGAAGGTCAATGAAGAAGGAATACTTCCCAACTCAGACAATGAAGCAAGCATTATCCTATACTAACACAAGACAAAGACTACAAGAAAAGAACACTACAGAGCAATACCTCTCATAACATACATGTAAAATTACTTAACAAGGATTTTAGCAAATTGAATTCAAAAATATGTTAAAAGGCTACCATGACCAAGGGGGAGGGAGTTATCCCACAAACGCAACAATGGTTTATCATTCAAAAATCAATTAATGTAATTCACCATATCAACAACCTAAAAAGAAAAAAAAAAAAACCACATGATAATCTTAAATGCAGAAAAAGCATTTAATAAAATCCAATTCCCATTCCTGATAAAAATTCACAGCAAGGGAACTTTTTCAACCTTATTAAGGAAAAAGGGACATCTATGAAAAACCTACAACTAACTTCATTCTTAATAATGAAAAACAAATGTCTTTCCCCTATGATCAGAAAAAACAAAGATTCCACCCTCACCACTTTTAACCATCATTTTACTAGAGGTTCTTGCCAGTGCAGAAGGCAAAAAGAAAAAATAAATGAAAGACATCCAAATTGAAGAGGCAGAAGTAAAAGTCTATTTGCAGATGACATGATTGTCTGTAGAAAAGCCTATGGAATTGATCAAAAAGCTACTAGAACTAACAAGTGGACTCAGCATGCAAGATCAATACACAAAAAATCAGTTGAAGTTCTTTATACTAGTAATAAACAATCAGAAAATTTTAAAAGCAATACCACTAACAATAGCATCAAAATGTGAAATAGGGATAAGTCTAACAAGAGATGTAGGAAACTTACACAATGAAAGCCACAAAACATTGCTGAGAGATGTAATAGAATTCCTATATAATAAAGTGATAAGACCATGTTCCTGGGTTGGAAAACTCAATATTGCTAAGATGCCAACACCCCTCACATTGATCTATAGATTCAGTGCAATCCCTATCTAAACCCCAGCAGACATTCTTGTGGAAATCTTCAAGTTTATTTCAATACAAAATTTAAAGGAAAATACAAAGGAACTAGAATAGCCAAAAAAATTTGGAAAAAAGCACAAAGTTGGAGGACTCTCACAACCATATTTCAGGACCTAGGACAAAGCTATGGTAATCAAAATGGTATGTGTTTAGCATAAAGACAGATAAGTGCATTAACGGAAAAGAATAGAGTCCAGAAATGGACTAACAGATATATGGAAAACTGATTTTCAACACAGGTGAAAGGAGACAAGATAAGCTTTTCAACAAATATGCTGAAATAATTGGATATCAGTGTGCAAAAATATGGACTTCAATCCATACATCTCACTATACATACTAATTAACTCAAATGAGATCATAGATCTAAATGTAAATCTTACAACTATGTGACTTCTAGAAAAAAGCAGAGCAATATCTTTGTAACCTTAGGTTTAGGCAAGATTTCTTAGATAGAACCCCAAAAGTAAAATGTGTTTTTTTAAATAGTTCAGAAATTATGTTCTTTGAAAGACATGAAGAGAATAAGAGAAGCACAGACTAAGAGAAAATATTTACAAATCATATATCTGAAAAAACACATGTGTTCAGATTACATAAAGAACTTCCATAACAACCCAATTAAAAAATGGGCAAAAGACTTGATTGAACAAATTCTTCACCAAAGCAAATACACAGATGGTAAATAAAGCCAAAAGATGTTCAATATCATTAGTCATTAGGGAAATGCAAATTAAAGCCACAATGAGACCCTACCACACACTTAATAAAATGGCTAAAATTAAAAACAGTGATCATGAGTGTTGGTGAGGTTACGGAGGAATTAGAACTCCCACACATTGCTGATGAAAATGTGAAATTATGTAAAATAGTATGACCATTTTGAAAAACAGCTTGGCTGTTTCTTAAAAACTAAATATATCCCTACCATACAATGCAGTTGTTATACCCCTAAATATTTACTCCCAAAGGAAAACAAAGCATATGTGCGCAAGAAGTCTTGTATATGAATGTGCACAGTGGTTTATTTATCATAGCAAAAACCTGAAAAACACTCCTATGTTCATGGAGAGGTGAATGGGTAAATAATTTGTGGTATGCCCATATAATGGGATACACACCAAAGATAAAAACAAATGAACTATTGAGCTACACAACATGGATGGATCTCAAAATAATTATGTTCAGTGAAAGAAGGCAGAGAGGAAAGAATACATACTATACTCCATTTATGTAAATTTTTAGAAAACAGTGACTAATCTATAATAATCTATATAATTTATAATAGTCCAATTTTTACCAAGGGGCATGGGGAATCTTCTGGAGAAGATGGATATTTTCATTATCTTGATTGTGGATTAGATCACTGATTTATATATATGTCAAAACTTACAAATTTTATACTTTAATTGTGTGCATTTTATTGTATGTTTATATCTCAATAAAGTGGTTAATAAAAATCTTGCAAGCTAATGCTCCCCACTGGATGAAATTTACTTTGAGTTACCATCCAAAAACTTTACAAGATTTATTTTTCCTCTTTTCTGCGTTTACAACCCTGGGAGTTAATCTGGGAGATAAATCTCCACAAATTCTACCTGCTGAAGACCACAAATTATCAAATCTGTTGTCAAAGATGGACAACCACTGGCTTAAAGCTTGATATAGGAGCTATGGAATCAACACGTTAAACTGACCATGACAATTTTCCAGAGGTAGCCTAAGTTCAAGTTTGCTCATCTGCCAAGCCACTACCGCTTCTTATATGCAGTGTCATCGTTACTCAAATTCTTGCACACATCTCACAAAATGGCACTATTTCATCAGTGATCATTTGGAATCACAGTGATCCCTTTGGGTGAACTCTAGATATTTCCCAAAACCGTCCATCTTAGAGTCATCTTAAAGCAAATGGGTAGTCAAATCCCTAGTATTAAATGTACTGTCTTCTTTTTTTTTTTTTTTGATTGCTATAGAGAAGCTTCTAAACAAAATTCCAATCCTCTAATAACTTTAATTACAACGGAAGCCCCAAAAGCCCATAGCTTCATAGAGACTGTCTTTTGATCCAATGGCAAAGACCTACCTTGCCTGAAGGCTATAGCAGCCACTGCCAAATTTATGGTGCCTTCTGCTGGCACAGTTTCAAAGTCTTCCTTGGAACTGGTGCTATACAATTTGGCACTTACCTGAACATACACATTTCCAGCAAACTGGCTTATATCCTATAAGGTAGTCTTGCTTACTCCTTGTTGCTTTGAAACCCTCTCTGGAGTTTCGTGGGTGAAATCTGAAACCGGCCCCTGTACTCAGAGGGCAGAGAGAGACTGAAGAAAAGAGGTGACCACTTCAGGCTGGTAGGAGGCAGATTTCAAAAGCAAAGGGAACTTACATACAAGGCTTGTCTTGGGCGGCAAGATGAGTGGATCCCCACGTATGTCCGCCAAATCTTAGAAGTTTATACAGAGGCCCTAACTGGGTTCAGTCATGTATGCCCTGCAGATGTTCTCAACACCACATCACTGTCTCAAGGCTGTGTCCTTGGAGCACTTCTGGGAGTGGGAAGGGCAAGCGGAACCCACATACCAGGAAGGGCAGGGGACCTGATTGCCCAGGTTCAGCTCAGGTGTCAACTGGTGGTCACATCTATTCGATGACCTCTCCCAACAGTCCGTTATAAATTAGTAGCCATTGTTTTAACACTTTCTCCCTTGCTACCTCCCTTCTCAGAAGAAGGAGAAATGCACACAACTGGGGGGACATCATATATGACACCTCCTTAAAATTAGATATTCCTTGGGCAAGATTGATATTTAGGGGAAGAAGCCTAAGTTGAATGAGTTTACCCTGAAATAACATTTTTAAAGTCCTGATTTGATTAAGTTTATTCTGAATTGGCAAAATTAAATTTTTCATTAGCTGGTGGAAATTAACATTTATGACAAATTAATTTTGACTATAAAAAAGTTCTTAAAGCTGTATTTTATGCACAATTAGGGCACAGACTGATACATTTGCATCCATTAAAACAGCTTCCTTTCCTGCTAGGAGGAATCAGGCTCCTGGATGGTTTCATTTGGACAGTAACAGAGTGAATCCTACAAGCTCCTAGATAAGGGTCTCAGGCTAGAATTTAAAATAATTCCACTGCAAGGATAAAGGAGGTTATGGAACAAGCTGATTGGAGACTCTAGGACAGAAATAGGAATCTAACCTAAATTCACATCAAAGTTTATTTGAATCCAAACCCATGTTCTCTCTCTTTCTGAAGAGGTAGCCCAGGGTTTGAGATCCAGTTCACCAGTTTGATGTCTGGGCATCATAGCCTCTTATGTAAAAGGAGAGATTACAGTGATCTTGAAATATGAGATAGCATCTGTGAACACCTGCTCTTAACTAGTGTTTAACACCTTTTATTTAAAATTACAACCATCTAGCAGAATGTCAGGTGATATGTGGAGAAACTGAGGGACCAACCCCAAAAAAAGGAGGCTTTCATACCTAATGATCAGTTTTCTGGTCAAGGAGAAATGTATTCAAATTGGCAGGAAAGAGGCAGCAGAAGTTTTGAACGGGCTGTACATAATTAGGTGGAAGTCAGAGGGAGTCAGAAGAAATTTATACTTGCTTTCTCAGCTCCTGTCTACAGTGTTATTCACCACATAAATCTTGCAGGGGTTTTGTTCAGACAAGTTCTAAATGCCTGCAGAGCTAATGGCCCCACCTTTTGGACACTATTACTTCACCTACCTCTGTTAGGAGACAACTAATAGAACTTCCCATTAAAGGTATTTCTGGATCCGAAATTTACTCATTTTCTGCTGTCATCTGATTCGATCTCTTTACATATTCACCAGTGTCAATGATTTCAGTTTGATTTGTTCTTGTGTTTTACCTTGACTCATGCTTTCAGGCCACTCCATCCACCATCCAGCTTTCCCTGACCCCCCTCAAGAACAAAAACAAAAACAACCGTCCAAAAAACCTTTCTGAGAGTATGTTTCTAAGTAACAGCCTTACCCGTATGTTATAGCCCCTAAGATTATAAAATCAATACACATATTTTTCTTTTGAGACAGATTTCATCATCGCAACCATGAAAGAAACATTAGATGATTTTTAGTGTTGATTTTTTGAAGATGAGGATGCCTAGGGAAAGGTCTGTTTGTTGGAAGATGCGTCACATTTGGCAAAGGTTTAAATGAAACTGCAAATTTGATAAATCTGTCCAAGGTTTAAGAATATTCAGACACCTTTCTTCTCAAGAAAATCCCCATGGATCTCTTCAAGAACAAAAGCTTCTCTACTATGGCTTCAGATGATTCAGACATAACTTCCTGCATATGCCACCAAAGGGATTTCTTTACTTTTAGTAAGACCATTAGCTGGCTTGCCAAATTCTTCAGCATAACAAAATTATAGGCCGTTTCTCTCTTGGGCATGTTGAAATGGTGAAAATTGCCCAGAGAAAATTGAAACCCTGATAATTGATTTTCTTGCTGTTTTCAAGAGACCCAAACCTTTCTACGATTAAATTGAAACTTTTCAGGAAGAACACAATCAAGACCACAGGGAATACAGTTATATTCTTAGAACAGTTTCACAGCTAAAACCTATACATGACATTTCTCCAGACACAGATTTAGAATTAAATTATTTTTCTAAAATAGAACTTTTCTCTTTGGGCTTATGCAGAATCAGCTAATTTAATTATGTTGTTCAGTTCGTCTTTGGAATCTGGGAGCCAAGAATTAAAAATGAAAAAAAAAAAAAGGTAACAATTAGCTGTGAAAAGAAATGCTTCACATTATAAACGTGATATTGAAAAATAAATCTTTCTCCGCATTAGTGAACTTCAGATTGGGACTTTGTTGACAAAATGACTGAATGTGAGACCCTTAGTTTCCTCATAAAATACACTTCTAAGTGATTAGATCATGTTGTCAATGTGATTATGTGGTGTATATATTTCCAAATCAAGATATTTTGTGGTTGTCCACAAGACACAGATTGGGTCGCATAATACCATTGTTAGCTGATATGTGAAAAACATGTTTAAGAGTTGGAGGAAACTTCATATGTATATGGAAATTCTTACCATACAAACACTTGGTTACCTTTTCTAGGATAACTGTGTTCCACAAGAATATTTGGGCTATTAAGATGAGTTCTTTGAATCATTATTTCTTGAACATGATACACCAATATTTAAAATCTCAACTAATATTAATGCCCTTTATTCCCGAAGACTTAGATCAGAAGAAGGGGTTCATGAAGAGGCCCATAAGGTCATTGCCTTCAAATTCTGGCCAGCCTTACCCTTGGAACATCCACATTCCATCTTAGCGTGGATATTTGTTCTTTTTGCCTAGAGCATCCTGTCCCCCTTATGGTGGTAGGTAACAGCATCCCAATTTTCCTTTGAGTGAACAAACTCATCCCCACTGCATGTGTGTGGGAATAGTCACTCCACTTCACTTCAGATGTGGGGCCTAAGCCAAGTTGCTCATTTTGCCACATACTCCCTGCCCAACCACAGTGACTGGCTGAAGGATGAGATGGGCCCAGTAACCAAAGTGAGACCCAGAAAGAATGTGTGTGCCTCTCTAGAAGTATGAGGAAGCCACAGAAAGTGATTCTCCCTCTGCAGAACTTAAGAGTAGAATAATATGGATCTGAATCTGTCATGGACCACAGAGTAGAACCTAGAAATGGACGCTAGTGGTACCGTTTGAGCGCAGAATCAAGCAATACCTAAAATTAGCTCCATTTCATCAAAAGAAACATTAAATGCTAAGTCAGTTTAATCTTCAAATATTTGCAATGAAAAAAAAATCCTAATTGGCATATGAGCTTCTCGACTGCTCAACAAACAACATGTGCATTTTATATCTTAATAAAATTATTGTTAGAAACAAGTTTTCAAAAGGAACTTCCATTAACCTGAGAGAAAACAAACAAAAGCATAAATAGCTATGTATGTAGTTTATAAATCATGTATGCAACTCTCAGTTTTATAGTAAAGTGCTGTATTAAATTCAAATACTTACATTTTTTTAAAAAAGAACTATAATGAAGGGTCTTGAATAAAGCCAATAGGATCAATAATAAGGGTAGATTAAGAACATAGTTCCCATGTTATGGCTTTCACAAGAGCATCATAAAAACACAAATTCCAATTTTGACCAACTATTTTATTGTTATTTTACTCAGCTTTACAGGCCATAATCATCTCTCCTCATTCTATAGCTCCAAGACATTCTCCCATTTAATAGTTTATTTGAACAAACATTTATAGCTGGATGATGATAGCTACTCAGTCACCTCAAGAGGAATAGAGACTCAAAAGACAATCTTTTGCTTATAGAATCCTTCAGAAACTATCTTGAGAGTAGGGTGCATGGGTGGCACAGTCGGTTAAGCATCTAACTCTTTGTTTGGGCCCAGAACCTGATCTCAGGGTCGTGAGATCAAGCCCTATGTCAGTTTCCATGCTCAGCACGGACTCTGATTGAGATTCTCACTCTCCCTCTGCCCCTCCCACTCGTGCTCACTCTTGCTCTCTCTCTCTTTCTAAAATAAGTAAATAAGTAAATAAGTAAATAAATAAATGAATAAATAAATAAATAAATCCTTAAAAAAAAAAGAAACTATCTTGAGTGACATATCTCAATCCTGGCCAATTCTTTACTCTCATTAATATCTCAGGTATAGTTTCCTCAGAATGGACTCTATGGAATCAATCTTCTATGCAAAAGGTAATTCTGTTGTCACTCCAAGTTACAAATTCTTTAACACATTTTCTTCTTTTGAAAGTATAGGACAGATTTCAGATGCTAGGTCTGGGTTTCTCACTCTGTTGTAAGAGAAAAAAACCATGACCATCTGACCACAAAATACTACTTTATTTTTCCTTCAGTCTCATGAAGTTTTCAAATTAATGTCAGAATCATATTGGTATTTATTAATCATTTTAAGTGGTGTTCTTTCCACTTTTATGATCTTGGTATAGAAGAAACCAACCTTTAAATTCTTGCCTACCTGGTATCTTAACATTCTGGCAAAATGAGAATAGACAAGAGTAACATTCTGAAAGACTGAGTTTTAATTTTAATGTTTTCAAAATTGAGTGTATTTGTGTGTATGTATGTATGCAGGTGTGTGTGTAAAGGGTATTATTTAGATCTTAGTTAAATAATGTCTATCCGGCCTTCTGAATAGGAAGATGGCCACCTGGACAATAAGAAGAAAACTCTGCATATCAAGGCAGTTGATCCTGCAGATAATGGTATGTTTGGCAAATCATTCTTAAAATGTAATTCTAAAAAAAAAAAAAAATGTAATTTCAACCAAAATCATTAGAATAATGCCCTACTGAACCCAGAAATTCAGGGTGGAAACTTGAGTAGGAGGCATAAAAAAGAACGATTTTTTTTTCTGTTCATTTTAGGGTTCCATTATCATTAATGATATTTGAAAAAGTATGTATTGATTTCTACTTCTCTTTTCTTAATAAACTTTGCTTTTCTCTCAGATTAGTTCATCTCTCAGAAAGTAACATCCACATAGTATCTTAACTCCTCACTGAAAAGCCTTTGCGAAAGTTTAATACTATCCTTTCAGTATCTGTCAATGGTCAATATATAAAAATGGTCATTCATAGAACTTTTTGTGTCTTCTATAAAATAATATTTAAAGGTAATATCCACTGTATTATCAATTGCTCCTCTGTATGGATCCATGCCAGGAATTCCTCCTGGAACATAATTTCTGCCTGCCTTATGATATTAAAATACTGTTTGCTTGTTTGTTTTCTTACTGTATACATATATTTATTTTATAATATCTAAAGAGACCTCTAGAACCCACTAGGCTTCCTTTTTGGTCTTGTCTACCAGGAAACTAAAAATATATATTGCTAAATTTAGGTTAAATTATATTTACATATTATATTGCATTAATGATACAATGTTAGATTCTGTGGCAGTAAATTTTATTTCTATTAAAATTCTGATCATTCTTTTACTCTTCATATTAATTGCTTTGTCGATGCCTGGGAAATAATAGTATGAAATTTCCAAATTTTATTTGGAAGTAAGGGTAAAATAGCATATTTTATATATATGTTACCTTCTCAACTTACATCTAGTTAAATTAAAGTTGAAAAAAATTATGCATAAGTACTTTTTGGTACTAAAGCCAAGAGCATTGTGGAAATGGAGGGTACTATGGAGGTTTGTAAACCATAAAGAAAAGGCTGAAGCTTTTTCCTAAAAACAGATGAGGAAACACATCTAAGTGGTGATTAATAGTAAATGAGGTAACCTGAAATGAAATGCCACATGTCTTTTGATATTGGTACTCTAAACTTTGCCTTTATTCATTGCTTGATTTATATTATGTAGATACTGCCATCAGAAAAAAAAAAATGGTTTCCCCCTCTCCAAGAGAAGTTCAACCCTTTTAACATACATGGAACTGTGAGACAGGAAGGGGATACTTTATTCACCCAGTAGTGTATTCATTCTTCCAACAAATATTTATGAAGCACTCACTATGTACTAGGCACTGCATTTGCAACCCTATTTTTATGGAACTTCCTACCAAATGGAGACAGATATTAAACAGACAGAACAAAAATGTCAGATAAATATATCATTACAAAATGAGAAGTGCTACGCAGAATTCAAAAACAAGGTGTGAAGAGGAAGAACACAAGGAAGGCAATATATATCGGGGGATCAGGCAAAGCAACTCAGAGAAAATGACATCTATGCTGGGCTCCAGAAGAACAGTATGAGTTAGCCAGTCAAGGAGGGCAAGACGGAAAATATTCCTAGCAGAGGAAAAAGCTGGCGGAAGGGCCAGAGACAAGAAAGATGCTGGCACATTTGAGGAACTGAAAGACCAGTAAGACTCAGCTTAAAAAGCAAGGGAAGAGTGCAGAAACATGGTACAGAAATGAACACCTGTTTTAACCACCAGATCAGTCAAATAAAGCCAACAATAAGGCAGAGAGCAATAGATATGATGGACTGGTTGCTCTTAGACTATCATTGTTGGACTAGAAATTGATATATGTGTCTATGGTCATAATTTTTAGTAAGGTGAGTTTTTCAAAAGAGAGATAATAAGTCCATGGCTGCTCAGTGCTATCTGAGGCTGAGGGCTGAGTTGTTCTCTCACTAGTCAACAAATATTTATTGTACTAGGGTGCATATACAAAGGTGAATAGGATAAACACCTCTCCTGCCCTCATGCAGCCTGCAGCCTAGGGAAGATAAAGCCAAGCAAGGAGAAAAACACTGGGGACTTTCTCAGAGATGAGCAGTGGTGGAGGTGGCCATTCCACGCAGGAGGGAGGGGGGAAAGCAGTGGTGAACAATGACCACAGTTCTGTGGTTGAAGCAGGTGTGAAGGTTGGATAGAAACCCAAGGCTCTGGTGGGAGAAGGAAATATTCCCCACCTGAGAGACATGGACTGACAGGTATGGGAGGGGGGCTGTTCTGATGCCACCACATTGGTCTTGCCTGGAGCAAATCTCTCCTAGTTCTTGATTATCCAAGAACACTTCATTTTATTTCCCTCATAAAAAGGAGGTACTACTGACTTGGGGAATCATTCAGCTTAGATTCAGGGTTTCTTAATAAACATTTTTTTTGCTACAACATAAGATATTTGATAATTAAATGTCAGATTATTTGACTCTGTGTGTTTGCATTTGAGGGAAATGGTGGTCATAATGGGCATAAAAATTAACAGCCCTTGAAGAATGAGGAAGTGACTCTGGCAGTTAGTAAACTGTTTCGGTCTCTGACCACAGAAGCAGAGGTTAGCACCAAATTTGATTTACAAAGTAAATATAATTTCTGCAGTTGGGCTCAGCCTGTTGTTTCCTTAAAGGATATATATTTTTTAGTTTGTGCTGTGAAAAACACAGATTAGCAATTTTCAGAACATTAAGAATCAAACATTGTATCGTAAAAGGAACTCGTTTTATCTTCCCATCACAGATGATGTTCCCAATCAAAACAACATGAGACTAATACTCAGATATCAAATTTGTGGGGCTCTGCTCTTATCTACATATTATTCCATATCTGTTCCTTTATGGCAGCAGAAGAAAAGACTCCAGCACTGGTTCATCTGTGTGATGAGAATATGAATATATAAGAATTTTCTCTATGCCATCTGATCAAGAACAACTATCTCTTAATATTCTTGACTCTGGAAAGTATTGGCAGACCTTTGAATTCAACTCAGGATTTTTTTTTTTTTTTTCAAAATAGGCCTTAATCATTAAAAAATCATTCTATATTCAAATGAAAACAATTTTAATAGAACCTTTCTTTCCAAAAACAATAACATATAGAGCAAGACATTTCATAAACTGTGGTCCTCAACTAGTCACAGTACAAAAATAAATGTATACTAAGTACCCTAGTCAAACAGAGACTACTCTCTGTCCCTTGAGCTTGAGAGGAAGCTGGACAAACTTTGGGCAGGGGTTTCCCAAACCAAAGTTAAGCTCAGGCTGCATGTTTAACATTTGGTGCTAGGATATGGTGACCAAAGATAGAAATCATAAATCAATGTCCCTGTCCCAGAGTGCTTTTCTTTTCTTTTTTTTTTCCCAAAGATTTTATTTATCTGACAGAGAGAGAGAGATCACAGAGGGAGAAGCAGACTCCCCGCTGAGTAGGGAGCCTCATCCGGGACTCAATCCCAGGACCCTGGGATCACAACCCAAGCCGAAGGCAGATGATTAACCGACTGAGCCACCCAGGCACCCCCAGAGTGCTTTTCAAAGTCAAAAGTAGAGTTGTAAGAATTAAATACACAATAACCTGAACAGAACCCATCTCTACTAAGATGACAGTAAATAGGGTGGGGTGGCGGGGGTGGGGGACTCCTATTCACCTTCTCTGCTCAAAGCTCCTGAGGGTATATTTTGGCGTATGGGACCCTTTCAAAACCCTGCAGGCACCAGACTGGACATGCAGTGGGCCCTGACAAGGGCAATCCATGGACTATCCCCTACTGGAAACTAGAGTGGGCCAATTTTGAGAAATAGAGGCTGAATCAGTCAGAAGTGAAGGATGGGAGCAGATGTGAAAGGAAGCCCTGTAGTAGACCAAAGCCTCTGCAAACTGAAGAGGAAACAAATTATGAGTAAGCAACGGAAGTTAGTAAGTAAGCCTAGAGAGGAAAATGGAGCAGATGTGCAGAGAGAAGACGCTGAGAGACAAACTATGTGCCTCTTGATTCTTGGTGACTTTCCCACTCATCCCCAGCTCAAGTCCATATATGTACCAATTGTTACATAAGTAAGTTTAACAGTAAACAAATGCTTTTTCTTGGGGTCACTATAATAAATCTCTAGAAGTTAGTTACATACAAAGAGGTCCTAATCTACACCAGTCAATCCAAGTCTCTACTTCATCTTGTGCTGACCTGAGAAAATAATTTTCTGTCTTTAAGTGAAGAAAAAGCATAGTCACTTACCCAAATGAAGCTTCTTACTGAAAAGACAACTGAAATTACTCCTGATCTCTCACAGAAATCCTGGCTTAATATTTGAAAATGAGGAAAGGCCTAGAGGACATAAAGGGATTTAGGGAAAACAGACATCCAAAAAGTGATTGCCCTTTTCTTGGAAAAAAATGAAAAATACAGATGTGCAGAAAAATAAAAATTATCCATAATCCCACCAGTGTAGCATGCTTCCTCACATATTTTTTTCTGTGTGTGTGTGTATACATAAACATTTGCATATATACAAAGGTATATTTCATTCTACAAGAACAATTTTTTAGTTGATGAATAATTGGCATTTTATATTAGTTTCAGGTGTACAACATAATGATGTAATATTGGCATGTATTAAGAAATGATCACCCCAATAAGTCTAGTTAACATGTGTCACCGTACATAGTTACAATTTTTTTTCTTGTGTTGAGAACTTTTACAATTTACTCTCTTAGCAACTTTCTATTATGCAGTACAGTATTGTTAACAATAGTCACCATGCTGCACATTATATCCCAATGACTTATTTGTTTTAGAACTAGAAGTTTATACCTTTTGATCCCCTTCACACATGTCACCTCCCCCCAACCCCTGCCTCTGGCAACCACTAATCTGTTCTCTATGTCTTTGAGCTTGTTGTGTGTGTGTGTGTGTTTTTTTTTTATTCTACATATAAGTGAGATCATACAATATTTGTCTTTTTCTGTCTGACTTCATTTAGTATAATCTCAAGGTTCAAGGACAATTTTTAACTCAACTTTCCCCTTGATTTTATATCATGAGCATGACCCCATGTCATTAAATGGTCCTTAAAAGCTGCAAAACATTCCTGTTCATAAATGTGTAATAATTCTATTTTTATTCTGGGGTATTTCAGTTGCTTTCAATTTTTGTTATTATAAATAAGTCTGTAATGAACAGTCTTGTGGCTGTAAATATTTCTGCATCCTCTGATTATTTATTCAAGATAAATTATTAGAAGCAAAATAAATCCTGGGAATGAATATTTTTAAAGCTTTTGCTACATTTGCCATATTGACCTCCAGAAATCTTGATCAATTTTTACATCAAGGCATTAAGAATGTGTTATTAAGGGGTGTCCGGGTGGCTGAGTCAGTTAAGCATCCAATTCTTGATTTCTGTTGAGGTCATGATCTCAGGTTGTGAGATTGAACCCCACACATCGGGCTCTGCTCTGGGTGCAGAGCCTACCTAAGATTCTCTCCCTTTCTCTCTGCCCCTCCCCATTAGTCAATTAGTGTAGTTTGGAGTTGAAGACAGATAATATTGTCATCTAGTTCTTAGGTTTCCAGACCAAGAGGAGCCACACTTGGATTTGATGTAAAGACCCCTATGAACCATCCCCTAATGAAGAAACAACCCCACACCAGCGACATGAGTTTGAATTTCATACCGTGACTGAGTGGGACTTTAAGGATATTACCCTCAGAGAAAGGCTGAGTGTATTTTGCATGCAGGAAGGCAAGTAGCCTGAATTTAATTACCAGAGAGGTGGACTGTGGTGGTCATTTGTCCCCATGGTAGATGTGTTCTTACCCTGAAAGCTGAGGCCAAATGATTGGTGTTGGCCAATGAAGTGTGGATGGAAGTGAAGATCTCTTCATTGGCTACTGTTACCCAGGGAAAGAAACCCATGTGTTCCCTTTCAGAAAGTGTTTTCTGAGGTCTGCCACCTTTGTCCCCCATCTCTGCATGTGCCATGACATATTCTCCATCTCCCTCAGTAATTATTCCTATTTGTTCTCAGTACTGCTCACTCAGAGGAGTGCCCTTTTCTTTTGAAAGTGAATATTGATGGTAATTTCTAACATCTTCCGCACTGGTCCTCTTCACACTATCCATTCTTCTCTATAACACAATAATTTATCAAAGATTTCCATGCAGATTTTGCTGATCTCAATTATTTTGGGCCATATTTCCATATAATACAGAGTTTGTAGGATTTGTTTCTTGATGACCATGTGGCTGTAATGTGTTTTTAAATTATTTTTAAAGGAATCATTATACAGTAAAATTGAACTTCAGAGATTATATAAAATCCCAATATGCAAAAGTCCATATTCTACAAGTGTTAACACAGATTTGTATAAAAACCACCATAATCTATATACAGAACAGTTCCATCAGCCCCCAAATCTCCCCTGTGCTATCTCTTTACAATCATACCTTCCCTACCCTTAACCCCTGGCAATCACTGGTCTGTCCTCTGCCACTACAATTTTGTCATTTAGAGAATGTCATATCATTGGAATCTTGTATACAACTTTTTGAGACTGGATTCTTTCACTCAGAATAATGCCTTAGAGTCATCTAAGTTGTTGTATGTATTAATAGTTGGTTCCTTTTTACTGCTGAGTAGTATTCCATTATATAGATACACCAGAGTTTATTTATCCATTCATCCACTGAAAGACATTTTGTTTCCAGTATTTTGCCACTATGAAGAATTCTATAAAATTTGTGTATAGGTTTTATCATGAATAGGTGTTGAATTATGTCAAATGTTTTTTCTGTATCAATTCTTTAGACTATTTATATGGCAGATTGCATTGATTGGTTTCCAAATATTGAACCGGTCTTGTCTTCCCAGGATAAACCTCACTTGGTTGTAGTGTATTATTCTTTTTACATATTACTGAATTCAGTTTGCTGATGTTTTGTAGATTATTTTTACATCAACAGTTTTCTCCTGTTTTTCTTTTTTGGGTACCATCTTTGTCTGGTGTTGGCATCAGAATAACGTTGATCTCATAAAATGCCTCAGGAGGTATTCTCTCCTCTTTGATAATCTGGAAGAAAATACGCAGAATTGGTGCCATTTCTTTAAATGTTCAATGTAATTTGCCAGTGAAACAACATGAAACTAGACATTCCTTTTTCAGAAGGTTTTATGCAGCAAATTTAATATCTTTCATAGTTATAGGACTGTCCAGGTTACCTATTTCTTCTTGGGTGAGTTTGGGTAGTTCTTGGATTTTTAAAATTTGGTCCATTTCATGTATGTTGTCAAATTTACATGCATGGATTTTTTTTTTTGGTAGTGTTCTTTTATTATCTTTTTAATGTCTGCTGGCTCTGGAGCTATATTCTCTGTTTATAGTTTAATTTCATTATGGTCAGGTGTAGAATGTTTTCCCACTTTCCTCATTGCTCTGTATGATTTCCAGAAGAAAAAGTGGAAACATAACATAACATAATAAAATAAAATAAAATTTTTAAAAAATAAAATAAAATAATTGTAACATTAAAAAAAGAAGAAAAGGTGGAAACATTTACAGCTAAGGTTCTTTGGCATTCTTAGTAAAACTGAAATATGAGAAAAACTTCCCTCAGATTTCCAGTGCCTCTTCTCCAACCCAGGTCCAAGAATTGGGGTTTTTAATGAGAGTAAAGTGTTAGGAAAGGAAACAGTTCACTGGCAACAGTTGTGTTTCTCCAGGACTGAAACTGGCAAGTCATAACCAGTAGCAATAAAGGAGATTGTCTCATTCATTATAAATATTCTTTGTGGTTTTCAGAAGTTATTTGGAAGCAGAAACCTAAAGGAAGAATGGATAAGGGCTCAAAATTATTATAATTTTAATTTTCAAATTTAATTTTGTTAGAGATGTGATCAGATTTATACTCCCACATTGGTAAAGTAGGACCTATGTCTTATATGATATTTTGGAAAACACATAGACTTAATTACCAATTAAAAGGTGTTTCTTAGGTAACTTTTTTTTTTTTTTAAAGATTTTATTTATTTATTTGAGACAGAGAGAATGAGAGACAGAGAGCATGAGAGGGAGGAGGGTCAGAGGGAGAAGCAGACTCCCTGCCGAGCAGGGAGCCTGATGCGGGACTCGATCCCGGGACTCCAGGATCATGACCTGAGCCGAAGGCAGTCGCTTAACCAACTGAGCCACCCAGGCGCCCTCTTCGGTAACTTTTATTTAAGTGAGGGGGGAGGAAAGTCAGTTACAGGGCATTCATATTTATTTAAAAGATTTAATAATTTAATATCACATTAGATTTTAATCAGTTTAAGAAATTTAATTTAATTTAATTTAATTTTTAAATTTTATTTCATTTTAAAAAAAGACATGAACCACTATATCCACTGCAAATTATGAAATACTTCAGTTCTGCATTATTGCCATAGAAAAATATTTATAAAGTAGTAGAAATGTGTTTTTTAAACTGATAATCTTTTGGGGCGCCTGGGTGGCTCAGTTGTTAAGTGTCTGCCTTTGGCTCAGGTCATGGTCCCAGGGTCCCAGGTTTGAGCCCTGCATCAGGCTCCCTGCTCCATGGGAAGCCTTCTTCTCCCTCTCCCACTCCCCCTGCTTGTGTTCCCTCTCTCACTGTGTCTCTCTCTGTCAAATAAATAAATAAAATCTTAAAAAAAATAAAAAATAAACTGATAATCTTTTGACTTTTTACCCACCTAATTGCCATTTTAGTATGTTGTTTATTGCTAAGCCTTTCTAAATTTGCCTATCATTTCCTGTTATAACTGTTTGTCAAATTCTACAAATTTTTAAAAAGTGGCCCAGATTGTGATTTATTAATTAATGTGCAGTACTCATTCAGAGGACTTACTTGTTCTCATGTTGTTCCTTTTAAAAAGGAGAAAAGTAACCTAATAAATCCTGAACAAAGTTGTACTTTCTTAAATCCCCCCAAAATGTTAACTATTTTTAGTGAACTCATCGTTTTAGTCTATCCATTTATAACTTAAGATTTGAGGGTCTCTCTCTACCTTAATCAATGTTAATGTGGGTTTATTGGCAATAAATACTCTCAGATTTTTGTCTGAAAAGAATGTCTTTATTGTATCTTCACTTTGGAAGGATACTTTTGCTGCCTGTAGAATTCAAAGTTGGCAGTGTTTTCTTACGGCATGTTAAAAATAGCATTCCATTATCCCCTGGCTTTCATCACATCTTGGCAGAGATGTGTTCTGTCCTGTAGATGCTTTTAATATTTTCTTTTTGTCTTTAATTTTAGGCAGTTTTACTATAATGTACCTAGGTGTGCTTGGGTTTTATAGAGATGCTTAAATCTTTGCTTGATATCTTGCATCAGTTTCGGAAAATTCTCATTTACTACTTATCTCCCATTCTCTCTTTCTTTTCCTTCTGGGGCTCCAATTACACATATGCAAGAATTTCTCAACATTTGTTATATATATCTTGCTCTTTGTACTTTTGTCTTTTTCATTTTATACTTTTTTAAAAGATTTTATTTATTTGAGAGAGACAGAGAGCATGAGCAGGGGGGAAGGCAAAGCCCCCCACTAAGCAGGGAGCCTGATGTGGGACTCAATCCCAGGACCCTGAGATGACCTGAGCCAAAGGCAGATGTTTAACCAACTGAGCCACCCAGGCACCCCTTCATTTAACACTTTTTACTTGGCAGCTCAGTAATCCTCTTCTCTGTTCTAATTTACTGTTAAATTCATCTGATGATATCTAATTTTGGTATTTGTGTTTACCAAATCTTGAACTTTGTTTGGATTGTGTTTATAGGTTCCAGTCTTCCTGCAGAATTCTCTTTTTATCTATTTTCTTAAATCTATTAATCACAATTATTTAAAAGCCTCTGTCTGATAATTCCAATACATAGATCAACCAAAGTTCTGTTTGTATTGTTTTTACTTTTGTTTTGGTCATTTTGTCCTGTTTCCTGGAATGCCCAATAATTTTTATTGAATGCCAGTCGTTGTGAATGATGAATTTTAAGGGCTCTGGATAACATTCTCCTTGAAAGAAGTTGAGTGTTTTGTTTGTTTGTTTGCTTGCTTTTTTTTTTTTTAATTTAGTTTATTATGTTATGTCAATCCCCATACATTACATCATTAGTTTTTGATGTAGTGTTCCATGATTCATTGTTTGCGTATAACACCCAGTGCTCCAGTCAATACATGCCCTGTTTAATTTGTTTGTTTGTTTCCTAGGAGACAGTCAAAGAAGTTGTAAATCACTTTGATCAATAGGGGATTGAGATGATTAAAATCCAAGAGATCTTTGGAAATGTCTGAATCCAGTGTTTGTGTCTCTCAAACACTGTGAAACTATCTAAAGTTAGTTTCCACTTTCTGCTTTGTTACTTACATTCTCACTCTATGCAACTTATCAAATACCCTGAAGAAAAAAAAAAGAATTGCAGAATATTGGGCCCATTTCCTTGCAATTCCCTTTAATCCAAGGTCTTGACTTCACAAGTCTTAGCTACCCTGGCCATATGGAACCCCAACTCCTGCCTACCCAACTTTGTGAGCATAACCAAAGTTCTAAGACTTTTCTTTCTGTTTATCCTCTCATCTGTGCCACTTACCTATTAGAAAATGGCTTGAGAGGACAACCAAGAAAGAATGTCATGTTTGCATCAAAGCATTGCTCTTGTTTCCAGGATTTTATCCCACTAATCCTAACAGCTTTAGTTGTTTTCTGATGCCTCCAAAAGCTGGGAGGGGGGTGTTAAATTTTCATACATTTGCTATTTTTTTTTTCATTGTTCTTGTTAGGGGAAGGGAGTTAATCTGATATAAACTACTCTGCCATAGGTAGAAGTGGAAATTTCCTTACAAGATTTTTGCATTCTTCTCTATGTATTATTACCAAATATATTTCCTCTCTGTCATGTTTAACTTATTATTTCAGCTAAAAGAGCTTTTACTATTATCATGACTTCATAAAACTTAGTTTTTGAATTTCTTTCCATTGGTTTAAACCTATACCATTTACACATTCTGTTTCTTTTTGGTCTGCAACTTTAATCTCATAATCCAAATTCTCTCTGTAAATTCTCTGTCTAAAACAGTATTCACTCTAGTTCTCCTGATTAAATGGCTTATTTCTAAAGTTACAAGAAAGGAACTGTGATTTGTAAAAAACTGGCCTGCATGCCTTTTGTTCATGCCAGAATAAATTCTTTTTCTTTTATCATTTGTTTTATTCTCAGAAGAATTTCAAACTGCCTTGCCTGAATATCCATCCTTGTGTTTCACAGTTTTTGTAATACATTTTACTTAAAGGGAAGCTGAAACTCAAACTTCTCTGGGATGCCATAAATATTCTACTTGTATAAAATTTGTATTCAAAAATTTGTGCCTTTACTATGTCATTCATATAAGTAATATCCTCAGTGAGAGAGATGACAATTACATGCATGCCAACTTCATCCAAAGAAAGTGAAGATCATGAGTTTTACTCATAATTTACTCTCTTTCATGCCAGTAACAAGTTCTTTTAAAAAATAATAAAAATTTTTAAAAATACATAGTATTGTTCCAGATAAAGTTATTGTAAGGTTTGAAATCTCATTTTGTAGGGGAAGAAAAATCTTATAAATGAATACTAGAGCTGCCTTCAACACAGGAGTCTTAAAAAATTAGTTTGCAGCTGTGTTAGTATCCCAAATTTACCTTAATAGCATGAACTTTCCTATATCAAACTGCCCCCAGTTGTTTCTGAAAGCACCACTGAGCTTTGTCATATATGCTCCACAACAGATCCTGCATGTGTTTTTTCTGGCCCAAACTCCTACAAGGCACCCTTTCCCTTTCCCCTCTCCTGATAGGAGTTCTAAGATCACCATTTTGCAGGAGCAGCTACACTGTGAAAAATGGCCATTGCTAACACCCAAACAGCCTAGGCGACAGACCTTTCCCTTAACTAAGGGATGCAGCTAAGTTCAGACTGCAGCAGATGATGAAAGGATACTGTAGTTTCTTTGATGTGCAGCACCCAACAGAAGGGTGTCTTACAAATGCCAATAGAGGTGGCTACACTCACAGTTTAGGCTCCACTTAGCTTCAGGGTCCATTTGGGTGCTCCCAGCCAGAGTTAACATAGTAAGGGTCAGCTTATTCTAACCCCAGGAATGCTCTGAATAGAACTGTACCTAAGAGTCCAGATCACTCAAGACGAGTTGAGAAAGAATGATTTTTTACCCTTCTTCAGGTCTAAGGTCCTAAGATCAGTTCCTCTTGCTCAAGGATGACTGAAGAAGAAACATCTTCACAGGAAGGTCCTGCGCTTGACCACATGAGTGGCCTTGCATAAAGACCCCATCAGAACAATGACATCAAACAGAATAGTACAGTGTTAGTCATCCTGGAATATGTCTTTATTTTTTTAAGATTTATTTATTTGAGGGGGGTGTTGGAGGGGCCGAGGGGGAGAGAATCTCAAGCACACTCCCCACCAAGCACAAAGCTAGAGGCGGGGCTCTACCCAGGGGCTTTAGGCCGGGGCTCCCCACAGGTCACCACCTAACAACCTGAGATGACACCTGAGCCAAAACCAAGAGTTGGGAGCTCCACTGACTATGCCAACCAGGTGCCCCGAATGTTTCCTACTTTTTAAATGTTTCTCCAGCTTCTACTGATCAAGGTTCCAAAAAGTATTAGGGCCACATTGTCAACCAGTGCTCTCCATGACAAAAGACAGGGTGGGTGGGCAGAAGGATATAGGGCTGGCTAGCTCATCTGGAGGCTAGAAAACTTGTGTTCTTACCTTAGCTCTAGATTAACTGTTATTTAAATAATTATTTCATTGGTTATTATATATTAGTACTTACTAAAAAATGCAATAAGACCTGACAACGTCCGGCAGTGAAGCAGAATGGCAGTTTAGCATCAGTGCAATGATACTAAAATTTATCAAAAAAAAAAAAAAAGAAAAAAACACAGAAGTATCCTTTTAATAATTAAAATACTTCTTCATTGGGTAGCTGGGTGGTCTGAGCTTGCTCTGAAGGCTTCATAATTGGAAGGATAGATAGAACGGCGATCCTTTAGCTGCCAGAAGTTTATATCTGATAGATTGAATGGTGGGAGTGGGAATTTGTTTTTAGGATAGATACCTTCTTTTTGGGGAGGTATCACTTTAATAAGCATTTCAAAGTCAAGAATCTAACCATTTCCCTTGGGATATCTCTGGGCATGGCTGGAGGAACCCAGCTACAAATGCTTCATGCTGAGACACTAAGTATTCTGTTTAATAATGTTAAAGACTGTCCCATATCCCATCTCTAATTAAGGGTCTTTTTACTCCAGATTGTCAGTTTCCCTGGTCTAATAAGAAAAAAAGTTTGGGGGAGCACAGGGCTTGGGTGAGGAAGGCAAAAGGGAAGGTCCAAGTCAAGGATAAGAATGTTAAGGGTAGGGCGCCTGGGTGGCTCAGTTGGTTAAGCAACTGCCTTCGGCTCAGGTCATGATCCTGGGGTCCCATGATCGAGTTCCGCATCGGGCTCCCTGCTCAGCAGGGAGTCTGCTTCTCCCTCTGACCCTCCCCCCTCTCGTGCTCTCTCTCCCATTCTCTCTCTCAAATGAATAAATAAAATCTTTAAAAAAAAAAAGAATGCTAAGGGTATACCTGCTCTTCCTCTGCCTGGACTGTCTGCCCTGGTCTTGGAATGGCTAATTCTGTCTGATCATTTGAATTTCAGCTCAAATATCGCCTCACCAAAGAGGACTTCTCAAATTGCCCTGTGCATGGGAGCCTCTAAGATGGCTTCTCATTGTAGGGTCTCCGAGGAAGGAAAGGAAATAATTTTTAAATGCATCACTAAAGAAAAAAAATTTCCCACAGTTTATTTTCCCCCTCCTTTGTATGTAAAAGTATCATTTTTAATCAGTCACTCTTAGAAATTTATGGCTCCAAGCAAAATTTCAAGAGGAAATTCCCATGTTGTTTGTTAGATAAGAATAAACATTTTGAATTCTTTCTGCCATCTAATGCTGAGATAAAACACACCATCTTTGTTCCCAAGTAACACAGTCCAGTGGGGTTATAGGCAAATAGATCATTGTAACGAAATTGGATGAAAGGCTGCAATCATGGCTATTCTCCTAGGTAGATCTTACAGTTCCTGTTTGACACTAATATTAATAAATTGTTTTGACCCTTTTAAGTTTTTCTCTGCTTAATTCTAAGTCTTCTGGGGATTAAAAGATTCATACATATTGAGAATGATGATTCCCTTTCTAATTAATTGAGATTATTTACTGTTGGAGACAAATGGAGGATCTGGATCCGTCTCAAGACCTGAGGATTAATGCAAAACTCTACTTACAGTAATCATGCTAATAATTTCACAACTCTGAGAGAAGTGATCACCCAGCTCACTTTCCTGGATTTACATTATAAACAATTTCTAATTCTTCCACCTATCTTTAGAAATCTACAGATCCTGTCCAAGATGATGCATTTGATGGACTTGGGATTCTTAAGCTATGTAAATATCTCTTTGACTCTAAAGACTTACAAATTGAAAATATCATAAAATATGTAGATGCTTTTCCATTTAATTTTTTTCTTAATCAAAATTTTTGTTCCATGATCAGTCCATAGATGCTATGAAACTACTTGTAAGTAATTCTTAATATAAACACTGAACATTTAAAAATTCATGAGTTGTAATCCATAGCTATTTTTCACATAGCTTCCTATCTTAAAATTTGTAGGCAAATTGTTCTTAAATAGAGGATCTCAAATATCAATATTTTAAAATATTAATGAGCTGTTAGACCTAATTTCCCTCCAACTTGTAATTTAATACACAAAAATTTCCACTCTTTGACAGCACATGAAAAAAGTAATAAGGAAAACTAGAGTTCCACTAGCAAAGATGTCACAGTTCTAATGGAAGAGCTAAGAACAGGGAGCAGGCATTTGGTGAAACATTTCTACTTTAAAAATGGATTTAAAAAAAGGAAGTCACTTGAAATACTTGTCATGCCAAATACAAGATTATGACTTCAAATTGTTCTGTAGTTACACCACATATCGTAGGCTATTCAAATTGCACTTCTGCAGCCTATGGAATGTTGACACAGAAGACAATCATTCACTCTTTAAAGAAGATTTGCAATGAAAGAGAAAAAAAAGCACCTACCTAAATATGTAAAAAGGAGGGGGCAAGTAGAATAAGGGGTGGGATTTTTCCCCCTTTAAAATATCTTCCTAGAGGGGGCCTGGGTGGCCCAGTTGGTTAAGCGTCTGCCTTTGGCTCAGGTCATGATCCCAGGATCCTGAGATCCAGTCCCATGTCGGGCTCCCTGCTCAGCAGGGAGTCTGCTGCTCCCTCCCTCTGCCCCTCACCCCTGCTCATTCTCCCTCTCTCTCTCTCTAATAAATATATAAAATCTTCTTTAAAAATACCTTCCTAGAGCTACCAATAATTTGCATTTATAAAGGATTGGTACAAATACCTCTGGATTAACAAGAAGAGACATCCAAGGACCACAGGTGAGGGCTGGTATATGACACTAACTAGATTTCACTTTTAGTTTCTCTGGTTTCTTCAGGGCAGTCTTCTACAGTTTCGTGATGAGCCACCTCAGCCTTTTCTCTTTTGTTTGCATTTATTTCTGTCTGAAGATTTGTCCTATCCTGTTGTCTTTTGTGGCTTTGTTTCCATGTGCACGAGCAAGCCTTGCTGTTGCCCCTTCAAATCTTCTTGTCCTGCTCCTTCTGTTGAATTGACCTTCTTTTGCTCCCTGTGGTGGTTATCTGCCTCCTCCATTTACCTTTAAAGACATTTGCACAGGACACATTCTTCCCCATTTGCATCATTTAAAAAGTGATGCAAATGAATTTTGGAATTTGACTAATGACTGACTTATAGTCACAAGTTATGGAGTCTTTCTACTGACATTCTTACCTTATGTCAGAAAATGCCTTCAAACTGATACATTTAGGATCAACTAATTCCTGTAATCTTTATAGGTACAATAAACAAGCCAGTAATGCCAAGTAAAAAAGAAGGCTCAGCAGTAATAAATTCTTGTCCCTTTATCTTCTTTCAAATATTTCATGTGATTTTTTTTTTCTTTTTGTTCATCATTAGGGAATTGTGGCTTTAATAGATTAAATGTATTTAAGTTGACTAGATGATTTGTTACCATTTTTAATGTCTCAACTTTGGCTAGTGGTGGTTTCATTTAGGCAGGTTCCTGTCTTTCTGATATGACTTTATTTTGAAAGCTTTCTTGTTTCTGGAACAAGATGATCCAAAACTATCCAAGCTGTATGTCTAGACCATGCATAGACTGAGATGTTTCTCCAAGGATCTTTAGTTTCTTTTAGTGAAAAAATGGAGACACCAAGAACTGAGTAATAGGGTGCAACATGGGGTAACATTGTTCCTAGGTTATTTTAGTATCAAAGCTACAAAAGTTTTCTTTTTTTAATCTTTTTTTAAGATTTATTTATTTATTTTGGAGAGAGAGAAAGAGAGCATGGAACCCAATACAGGGCTTGATCCCAGGACCCAGAGATCATGACCTAAGGCAAAATCAAGAGTCGGACACGTAACTGACTGAGCCACCCAGGTGCCCCAAAAGTTTTCTTTTAAAGCTTACACTGGTATTTCTAATCCTGTTCTAAAATTACAATGTTCCTCCTTAATTTGATGAATTCTATAATCACAGCACCTTTTCTCTTACACGAGTAAGAGTAATTTCATATTTTCTTTATTTGATTAAGACTTCCAAGAGACCCACCCCAATATCAATATGAACAAGAAAGATTGAATAAAGCACACCACTTTTGTTCTGAGAGGGGGATCCCAGAAATGGTGTGCATTCCAGCTACCTGTTTCCAGGTTCGTTCTGCAGACTTCATTCTTCATAGCTATGCAGATGCTTGTTTGACAAATCATTTAAGTTTCACTTGTTTCAACTGGTTTTGAGTCTGAGATCTTTGGCATCCTCACAGCTGCCAATGCTGCATCGCAGGAAGTGGAGGTTTTGGGTCACTACTCCTTTCTTGGTGCTAATAATCAGCTTTGGAAGAGAGCCCAAGAACTAGCCCAGCCCACTCTGAGAGGATGGGAAGAGTTTTAACTTGTGGTCCACTAAGATTTACTGAGCAATTGAAAGTATAAATTCATTTATCTAAGTGCATGCTGGGCAAATTGATTCTTCTTACTCCTTTTTAATTTCCAGTAATTTCTATTTCACACATTTAATTAAATTTTAGCTCTCCTAAATTTTGCCTTTCCCTGGATACTCTTTAAATGTATCCTACTCTTTTTCCTGAGCCACAAGCGCATCCGTATATATACCATGCACCATTTCCTCATTTCCTTAGCAACCTAACATATCGTGGAATGTTTTATTTGCATTTTATGGACCCAACTGATTCTCCCCATTCCATTTCCCTCCAGGGCCAGGTCAGTTGAAAGTGTTTAATTTTCTGTAGGGAGATCAAGGAAAGACTTTGTGTGCAAATAACATGACTGTAAACTCGGGCTTTTGAGGTTTAGACACAAAATCTCTCCTTTGACCTATGATCAAAAATTCATGTATTTTGAATATATCATCTGATAAATTTTCATTTATCAAAAACACATATGTCTTTAATTACAGATGACATCAGTATAGAACTCAAGTTTCTCAGGAGCCTTCGAGTAAATAAAAGTATCCATTACTTAATATGTTATGAATTCAAGCTTCCAAAAATGACTTTAGGATATCAGAAAAAAAGCAGAATGTATCAAAATAAGACAGTTGGATAGAAATATTATATACATTTACCTAAAATAATTGTATAATTTCACTTGTTTTTATGCCGGAGTCTAACCTTGTGTCACTTAACCTTACACAGAAAAACAAAATCACATTAAATTTTCCAGTTTCATTAATACAATATAGGTATGATTACACCTCAAAGTTTAACAGGTTTTTAATACAGAATTACTGAATTTGGGAATAAGTAGTATAGAAAACCCACCAGATTATTTTTGTTGTTGTTGCTGTTATTCAACCCTTATCTTTCTAGAACTGGAGTTTTTGCTATTAGGACAGATTTTAAATGGCCACTTTTTTCCCCCTCTCAAAACTTGACTCAGGCCCAAGCTTCCTATCTCTTCCTTGGCCTTATTTTTTCTTTTTCTTTTTTTTTTTTTTTTAAAGATTTATTTATTTATTTGAGAGAGCGAGAATGAGAGAGAGTACATGAGAGGGGGGAGGGTCAGAGGGAGAAGCAGGCTCCTCGCTGAGCAGGGAGCCCGATGCGGGACTCGATCCCGGGACTCCAGGATCATGACCTGAGCCGAAGGCAGTTGCCCAACCAACTGAGCCACCCAGGCGCCCTGGCCTTATTTTTTCTTATTAGCACAAAGTCAAATGTCTCTTTTTGAGCTTAAATCTATGATATAAAAAATATTCATTTAAAGCAGCTTAATTCATGTAATATTTAACATCTACATACATTTATGTTGTCATCCTATTTTTTTTAGCTAAATACATATAACTCCATTCGAACAAAATATTCAAATACAAATTCTTCATACCAATAAAGCTTTTGACCAATAAAGCTTCATCATTTCAATTAAGTGTATGTTTTTTTAAATTGTTGGCTTGTTGGGACACCTGGGTGGCTCGGTCGGTTAAGCGTCTGCCTTCGGCCCAGGTCATGATCTCAGGGTCCTGGGATGGAGCCCTGTGTCCTAGCAGGGAGCCTGCTTCTCCCTCTGCCTTTCCCTCTGCCTTTCCCCCGACTCATGCTCTCTCTCTCTCAAATAAATAAAATCTTTTAAAAAAAAATTGTTGGCTTGTTGTTGCCTCCCCCGCCCAAAGATTTTCATTCTTTAGATTCTAAGATCTCTGGATTTTAAATTTTGAATTTTGAAAAGCTATGTCAGTAGCCTGTTTTGCTTTGTGTTCAGGCAGTGTTTGACCATGTTCAAGCGTTGATTTCTGTGAACAGATTTCTTTGCTGAGGGCCCTTTGTCCCACTCACTGTGGGACTCCACAGGACAGTACTTCTTTTGGTGAGGACCCAAACCCATTCGTGTTAGGCTGTCCTCTTCTAATTTATGGGGAAGTAGTGATCGTGTCTCAGGAGCTTCTTCTTATTTCTAGACAATATATAGAAGGCTTCCTGGGATCCCTAGAGGAAGGATATATGGTTGCTTGTGGGATGTCCTAGGAAGGTAGATGCAGGGCAAAGAACAACAGTGGAGATTGCAGAGGCTGACCTGGGCACTGCCATCCCCAACAGCCAGGTATCACTACTTTTTAATAATAGTTGACATTTTTCCCTACAAAGTGCTAAAAGATACTATCTTTTGCCCTTGGGGGCACTATGCAGATACCCAAGATGATTCCTTTGCATTTGTCCTTCATGTTTTTATTTATTTGTTAATTTATTTCTTTTTATCTTTATTTTTTTTAAGTAGGCTCCACACCCAATGCAGGGCTTGAATTCACAACCCTGAGATCAAGACCTGAGTCCAGCGCTCAACTGACTGAGCCACTCAGGCGCCCCCCTTCACCTTTTTAATACTTTTGCAAAACTCTCTTGGGTACTTATGAGAAAGGCAAGTAGGAATTTGTCCTTCCCAGATACCATGATTCCATCTGGCCACAGTCCAGGTTGAACCTAGGACCACCATGACACACTAAGCTGGGGGGACCCTTTATTTTGTTTCATTGATGACCCCTGGAGTTAAACAACTAGCCAGCTCTGACAGGATCCCACTACAGCTTAGCACCATTACGGATTAATTCAATTCCAAATGGATACAGAATGGGATCCACTAAATGGTTTAAAGATGAATAGGAGAGGTGAGGTGCTTCCTCCCTAGTCCTTGAAATTGAACTAAGGAGCATAAATGGTCATTTACACATAAAAGACTATTAAGAGCTAGAAAGGTTCTTAAAGATTAGATAGGCAGATAGACAAACTCAGTTAATGGTCTGTCTCCAAAACAACAAAGCCTAGGCATCCCACACCACAAAAGGGATATAAGGAGGAGACATAATAAGGAGGATAAAGTAGGGTCAGTGGTCTAAGCATTTGCTCACTCAGTCCTATCCTGCTGACCACCTCTGCCATTCTCAGGGTCTGTGTTGGTCTAGATCCTATCAAAACCACATCAAATTATTTTGGAGGAAAAGGCCACGTACTTAGAATTTGAAAATAGGTCCAGACTCTCTGATAAGAACTACATTGCAAGAAGGAAAGAGAAGAGAACCCACCAGCTTGTAACTAGGTGACCACCACACCCCTGTTTTTTAACACATCAAAATGACAGGCTTTTCTTAAACATGAGGTCAACCTTAGACCCTTTCTGAGAATTGCTCTGTGATCAGCAGGGGAAAAGGGGCCTCATGACACTCAGGTAGGGGAAAGAAGAACTCATGACCCTCACGGGGGAGAATCAAAAGAACCTTTGATACTAAACAGAAAAAAGAAAAATGAACCTTGTAGTCATTAGTTACCAAACCTCAAAAAAGGGTCTTTGAAAGAGAAGCCTTTGTCAAACTTTTGAAAAAAGGCACAATTGCTTAGGGTAAAACACCATGGATCTATCATTTTGGAAGACTTTATTCCTTTCTTTAACACTTGACAAGTAGTGCTGACTTATTAGGAAGGGCTGATTTTTTTTCACCAAAATGTCATCTACTAATGGCAGGTCAGGGTAGCTCTGGACAAAACCCCTGAGTCCAAGGAAGATGGTAAGATGATCTGTGAGGTCCCTTCCCTTGTCAAGATTCTACAGATGCCACAGTGGTCATCAAATCCCAGAACAAGAAGGAATGAGAAGAGGGGAAGTGTTGGGAGAGGGGGATATACCTGACAGGGAGTTGCAGTCCAAAACCATGGGTGGCTTAGCAACCTCAAAGTTGGGACCATCAGCAATTGGCATTTTCAATCTGCATGATTTCCTTCTTGTAGCCATTAAATTTTGTGACTATAGTTCTTTCAAATGGGATGTATATCCCAAGTTTTCTGTGGGGAACATGAGCCAGAGGAAGTGGGACATCAAAAGTTATGATGCCCCTGGAGTTCAGGAGCTTCTGTCCCCAGAGTTATGTTATGAATATTCAAATGTCAGCAGGATTTTCCCACTGGTCTGCAGCAATAAGCAGACCCTTACCCAAGGAACATCCTGGAACTTAGCTGGGCAAATCGCTGATGACACAGGTTTTAGACAGGACTAAGGGGAAAACCTGTCTCCATGCTTCAACTATGTGGCCTTCAAGCCCCCTTGTAGGCACTCAGAGGCTGAAATGGTAAAGCCTGTTTCAGGAGAATGTCATTGCTGCAGCCCTTGGCAGCCATTAAAATTCAGCTCTACCCTCAGTGGACACATTCTAAATGAACAAGGCAACACACAGACCAATGCTCCCGGATCTCTACTACATTCAGCAATGCAGTAAGGAGGGACTTTTCAAAGATGAGAGATCCAATATTATACAATGTGACAGACTTTATTCTGATCTTCCTTGGACAAAATACTGACACAAGCCAAATCTCCTTCGTGCAGTGCATGCAGCAAAATCTTGTTAATTCAGATTAAATAGAGAATCGGTGTAAAGAAGCTTACTCTAAAATGTATCTGCATTATTTATAAGAAGAAATTCATGATTAAATTATTATCATGAAAAAAAATTTAAGTGTAATCAAATAAGGCCACTTCAGAAGTGGAGCTCTTTCCAAGCACAAGTGTAGCACTCAATATTTATGCAAATTTCAAATGATTTATTTTATTCACAAAAGCTAGTTCACATTGCCCTTCCTAGAGACAATCCTTGTTTGGTTAATTCTTGCTTACAAGTAATAAAACCGAAGCCTTTTCATAGGATGTGAATCATAGTTTTCACTTCTGGAGACCAACTGTACACAAGTACAAATTAAAGAAGCATCACCATAAAAATTGGACATTGTAATTTGCTGCACAGGTTTTTATATTTAGACTAATTAAAATAATTTCTGCTTGGCCACAATCCTACATTTTCCCCTTTTCCAGAAACACAGAGGTGTTGTCTGATGAGTAGGAACATAATGTACAAAGATTTGCTCCTCACCCCAAACCAATCTAACCCAGGTCAAGTACATACCATGACCAAGATAAACACAATAGATTCTCACATTTAACCTTGCTTCTAGACAGCAACAAGTTCAAAATGCTATTAGTGTAGAAAATATTAATTTCCATTTCACAGGCTTCACTTCAACACACCATTATTGGAATTAGTTAACATAGACTGTGTGTTCATTATATACACCACATTTACTATATTAGTCTCATAACAGCCATATAAAATAGGTAGTCCCATTTTACAGAGAAGGAACTTGAAGCTGAATAAGTTAAAATATAGTCTAAGGGGGTGCCTGGCTGGCTCAGTCAGAAGAGCATTCAACTCTTGACCTCAGGGTTGTGAGTTCAAGCCCCCCATTGGGCATGGAGCCTACTTAAAATAAATAAATAAAATAAAATAGTCTAAGCAAAAGACAGATCTGGAATTCATATGCAAGCTGCCTGATTTTCAGACTTATAATCTTAATTATTATATGATTTCTGCTTCCCTTAAATCCACAGTAAAAAAGTATAGAATTAACCAACTCATATTTGATAAAGGTCTTAAGTGAGTCATTTAATCTAATTCTCCCCCACTCCAAGCAGAAATTTCTTCTTCAGTATCTCTAAAAGAAAGAACAACCAAGGCTTTATAAGATACTTCTGGTACTGAAGCTTCTGATTTGGGCTGATAGTTCATTTCATTGTTGGACCACTGTGCTGGTTAAACAGATCTTCCTGACTCCAAGATGACATTGTAAAAATCTTTCTGACCTCTTTTTCTTCTAAAATTCTACAGCAAACAAGAACAAGAAATAGAAACTTATAACCTCAATGAAACCAGAAAATATGGATTTGTAAACCCCAAACCATAATGAATGAGGACTAGAATAAAAGACATAATGGTAAATAATCTAACAGAAAAAGGATGCTTGACAGAAATGGGTTAGTGAGCTGAGGGAAAGGCAGCAGGAAAGTTAGAAGCAACATAATTTTCCTGGCAGACTTTGAAAAGACTAAAGAATTTGAGGTTAATACTCAGCAAACAGAGGTACTATCAAAAGTAGTAGTAGGGCTGGGTTTATTTTAGTTTTGGGTTTTTAATTAAGGGAATGAACAGTCAAACCCAATGGTCCCCAATCCCACCTTACAAAGTAAAGTAACTTCTCTCCACCCTTTCAGGATACCTAAGGATTGTTCTCTGGGGAAGCTCCACCAGAAAGACTCTGCATTCAGGGATATGAGGCTCCGAGGAAGAAGAAGGTGAGTAACAATGATAAGAGGGAAGGAAGTTAAAGCCTTACGTCTCTAGATTTAAAAACCCATTAAGCATCCAACACAATAAATGAAAAAAGATGGACATCAAATTTTATCATTGTGAAACTTCAGAATATAAGGGATAAAGAGAAGATTCTAAAGGTTCCACAAAGGGAAAAAAAAGAAAAGAGGATCATACAAGGGATCAAAAATAAAAATGACTTTCCACTTTAAAGAAAAAAAAATGGAAACCTAAAAGACAAGGGAATAGTGCCTTTAAAAATTCCATAGAGGGGCGCCTGGGTGGCTCAGTTGGTTAAGCGACTGCCTTCGGCTCAGGTCATGATCCTGGAGTCCCGGGATCGAGTCCCGCATCGGGCTCCCTGCTCGGCGAGGAGGCTGCTTCTCCCTCTAACCTTCCCCCGTCTCATGTACTCTCTCTCTCTCTCTCTCTCATTCTTGCTCTCTCAAATAAATAAATAAATCTTTAAAAAAATTAAAAAAAAATAAAAATTCCATAGATATGTAAAAACAGTTTTATCAAAAAAAGTTTTTCTACATTTTGTAAAAAAGTTTACATCTAGCCAAGCAATCAAGTAAGTATTAGGGTAGCAAAAAAGGCATTTGACACATACAAAGTCCCCCATAAATGCCTTCTCAGAAAGCCAGCATACAATATGTTTCACTAAATGAGGAAGTACACCAAGAAAGAGGAAGAATGGGAATCAGAAAACAAAAGAGAGATAAAGGGATTTCCCAGGATGACATCAGGGGAAGTGCTAGGACCACAGCTGTGCAGCAGGCCAAGAAAGTCACCAAACCAGACTGTAGCAGGAAGTCAAGTCTCTGGGGATGTTTGTATATGGGGGTGTTATCTCCAAGAAGATACTAGAATGTATAAATTATATGAGAGATTTTACCTTGAGGAAAATTGCATAGCAAGGCATTTTACAGAACTTTTGTGCAGTTTGGGAAAACAGAGTACTCTCGATACTAAACAAATGAAAAGTGAAGGTAGTCATTAACTCCAGGAAAAACAAAAAGTTACAAAAGAATAGAATTATATACAATCCCAGTGCTTTACCCAATTTAGCAGTGAACATTTTTTCAATAATGAAAATATAGAATATTAATTAAAAATGAATTATATTTTATGAAGAAAATGAGGGAAAGGGGGATATAACTAAAATCTTTATTATTATGGGAAGACAATAGGTAATGTCAAAAACTGATGAGTTGACAGGCAGCAAGCTAGGCATTATTTATAAATGAAACAATAAATCACAGAAGAAATATCTGGATTGGTTTAATATTACCGCCCCTTGGGAACATGACAAGGTTAGAGGAACAGGATGGAGAGGGGTACAAGGGATTATTGTTTCTTGTGATAAACTTTTTAGTACTGATATTAGAAATTAGGCTTCCTATTTTCTTATAACATTTGCATAAAAATCAAAATGTTATTTTCCCAAAAACTTCCTTATAATAGCTCAAAGCTTTATTTTTTTTTTAAGATTTCATTTATTTATTTGACAGAGAGAGAGAGAGAGATCGCGAGAGCAGGAACACAAGCAGGGGGAGTGGGAGAGGGAGAAGCAGGCTTCCCGCTGAGCAGGGAGCCTGATGTGGGACTCCATCCCAAGACCCTGGGATCATGACCTGAGCCAAAGGCAGACGCTTAAAGACTGAGCCACGCAGGTGCCCGCTCAAAGCTTTATTTTATAAAATCACTGAGTTCTGGGGTACCTGGTGGCTCAGTCAGTTAAGTGTCAGACTCTTGATTTTTGGCTCAGGTTATGATCTCAGGATCGTGAGATCAAGCCCTGTGTCAGGCTCTGTGCTCAGCAGGGAGCCTGCTTGAGATTCTCTCTCTCTCTCTCCCCTCTCCCTCTGCCCCTGCCCCTGCTCACCCCCCCTTTCTCTCACAAAAATAAATAAATAAATTTTAAATAAATAAATAAACAAAATACTATTATTATTAATTTGTTCTCTTTACATTCCCAGTTCTTTGGGCCTCTACCAGGCTAGAGATGGATTCTAGAGAGCTACAAGTTTGTGTGTTTGTATTCATTTTAATAATAATTGAAAATGTATAAGCCTACCCTAGATCACCTGGATAACTGTCATTTGGTGCCATCACTATCATGTGTATATCTATCAACTTAGCTCAAAGTACCACTACTTTTTTTTTAAGTTTTTATTTCAATTCCAGTTAGTTAACTTATAGTGTAACATTAGTTTCAGGTGTATAATATTGTCATTCATCACTTCCATACAACACCCTTGCTCATCACAAGCACACTCCTTAATCCCCATCACTTAGTTAACCCATCCCCGCACCCACCTCCCCTCTGGTAACCATCAGTTTGGTTTCTACAATTAAGAGTCTGTTTCTTTGTTTGCCTCTCTTTTTCTTTCTTTTTTTTCTCCCCCTTTGTTCATGTGTTTTGTTTTATAAATTCCACATATGAGTGAAATCATATGGTTTTTGTCTTTCTCTGACTGACTTATTTCACTTAGCATAATAATCTCTAGCTCCATTCATGTCATTGCAAAGAGTAAGATTTCATTTCTTTTTTATGGCTGAGTAATAGTCCATTCTTTTCTACTTTTTTCTCAGATCTAGGGTTAGGATTAGGGTTAGGGTTATGGCCAGGGTGAGGGTATGCAAGTAGTATTATTTTAATAATTGCAAGAAAGTAAGAAAGAGCTATAAATTATACATCAGTATCAAAGGAAGTCCAGTTGAAATTATGGCCGGTAATGTGAATGAAACTTATGTAATCATTTGGACAGACCAAGTGTTGAAGAAATCGAATCATTTCATAAGGTACACTCTAGAAGAGTGTCATAAACTCAATAGGACCAGCAGGCACTACCATATTCATGTTGCAAGTAGCAGTTTGGGTTCAGCAAAATATTATCTGTCACATAAAAGTAATGTTCATTTGAATTTTACTTATTCATTTTGTAGGGTTTTTAAAATAATATATACTTAAAATTTGTATCATATAATAACTATAAGCAGCAGAAGTTTATATCTATTTTTACATTAGTACATATTGGTAAAAATGATAATATAATAACTTATTTCAATCATGGTAAGTTCTTTTTTTTTTCCTTTAAATTAATTTCAACATTAAATTAAATTTGAGAAGAATTGACTTACTTTTTGTATTCACTGAGAGATCTAACTACACCAGTTTAATGCAGTCCAGTATGCCACCCATTTGTGGCCCTCACCAAGGACATATTAATTTAGAAAGAAGTACTTTTTCTCTCACCCATTTTAATTTACCAACTTTATCATCAAATGATGCAGCAACAGCCTATTGTTGAGAACACTTATCTATATATAACTTATGCCTCCCCTGAACTCAGAGAAAGGCATGAGAAAATGTTTGGGGGCAGAATATTTTAGTTTTCCTTTACTACTGTAGCAATTTACCATGAATCTAATAGCTTTAAAACAACACAAATTTATTATTTTACAGTTTTGGAGGTAAGAACTCCACAAGGAGTTTCACTGAGCTAAAATCAGTTGTCAGCAGAATTGCATTCATTTCCCAAATCCCTTGGTTTGTGGCCCCACATCACTCTGACCTCTTTTGGAGTCCTTTTCTGACTCTGACCCTCCTGCTTCCCTCTTTTATTTTTAAGGACCCTTGTGATTACACAGGGCCCACCCAGATAGTTCTGGATAATCCCCCCATCTCAAGATCCTTAATTTAATCAAATATGCAAAATTTCAACATCTCTTTCATCTTGTAAAGTAACGTATTATCAGTTCCTGGGATTAGGATGTGGACATCTTTCTGGTGACACTATTCTGCATAGCACAATGGGTATCATTATGCCCAGCCAGTCCCAAGAGCAGGAACTCTGATGGAGAAACCTGCCTTGGAAAAGTGTGGGAACATGTTTTCTAGAAAAAGAAGGAAAAGGGCATGGATGTAAGGTAAGAGAAAGGGGCATTTTGTGGTGAATGAGGAGAAGATTCTTTTTCTGAGGAGGATTAAGGAGCAAGTTGAAGACGTAAGAAGGGTGGAAAAACTTGGAAAAGCAGTTGGTGGAAAAGGCTCCAACTCAGGAAGAAAAAGTGACTGCCTCCCCAAGGGCTTATCTGAGATGTGAAGTTGGTGACATGCTTAAGATGTGGGATCTGAGGCCAATTATGCCAATTACCATGTCCATGAAGATGCCACCAAACTCAGCACCAAGACAGCCACCTCCATTTGTATTTCAAATTTTACAAACAAACCAATGACATCAGAATTCAACTAGTTCTCCCACCTCCTTTTTGTTATGCCGTTGGATTTTCCCCCCATGATTCCTATGAGAAATCTGACGCTAATTAGACTAGCATAAGAAGGGGGAAAAAGATGAATCATGGACCACACTGGAAACAAACTAAGGAATAAGAAAATATGATCTCTGCCCAAAAGAATAACGGTGAAAAATTGTGTTAACAGAGGGGCTTATAGAGAGAGTTTAAATTTTTTAAAGGATAAAACATGGAGAGTCTGATATCTATCAGCTGTTTCTCTTTCCCCAGACACTTGCCCTGGAGACAGCTACTGAAACTTGGGTGTATTTCTCTCTTGCTGTGTTATACACTGTTCCTTTTCCTCCCCACCCCCTCCCTGCTCTCCTGCCGCCTCTGTGTGTATATGTGTGTGTGTGTGTGTGTGTGTGTGTGTGTGTGTGTGTGTGTGTGGTTTCTCTCTCCCTTGAAAGAACACAGCTGCCTGTCTCCTGTTGTCGCCGCTCCTCTGACTAGCTTTTTGCAGCCTCTTGCTTCTCCTTCTCTTTCTGCTTAGCTCCTTGTCTTCTGGTAAGTGCGACAAACACTCCCCCAAACCCTGTGAGAAGGTGTAGGATGCGGTTTGTGGTGTTTGAAACTTGCAACTTTGAGATTGCTGCTGAACTGTGGAAGAACTTTCCATTGTTTTATTTATAATTGAAATGTGTTACTCAGGAAGGGATGTGTGTGATAATCTGCTGGGTTCCCCATACAAGTGAAAAATTCTCAGAGGAGCAAAAAAAAAAAAAAAAAGGCAATAAAGTGTATTAAGAAGATAAAATTTAGAAATAATTTCTTGCCGTCAATTCATACAGAAAGGAACAACTTAAAAGTAGTGGAGTTCTTTGACTTTTTTTCCCCTCTTGTTGATTTATCTTGAGGCTACTTTTAGGAATTGAGTTGTGTTGTGGTTTACAATGACTCAGTTATTCTGTTTTAAAGTAAATGTGGGCTTTGAGTTTAAAGGATATCCATGGAATTAATATTAAAAACATCAATGGCTGTGGCCTCTGAGGAATGAAGAATAAATCAAATACAACCCAACTTTTCTGTTTAGACTAACCATACTAAAACTCCTGTGAAAAGTCAGTTTTAAATTCATTGCTTTGAATTTGGGGTTTAACTTTAGATTTTATTCCTTCCTCAGAAGGATCCCTAACACTTTAAAACCCACATATGTATTTAAGCCAGTACATGTTTACTGCTTTTAGTTCTGATTTTAAAAGGATTCTCTTCCCTTGATTTTTGAAGAAGTGCTAAATGTCATGGCTCCTTTTAGAAGCGCTTAAAATAACTTCTGGCTGGACAGCAGGTGCCATGTATCTTTCTCAGAGTTTAGGGGAGGCGTAAGTTATATATAGATGAGTGTGCCCAACAAGTAGGGGTCAGGATAAAGAAATGCCAGTGATGAAAACAATAAGGCTGTTTACTGCATCATTTGATAATAAAGTCGGTGCGTTAAAGTGGGTAAGAGAAAAAAAGTACTTCCTTCGAACTGAATGAGTACTTGATGAGGGCCATCAGTGGGCGGCACTGGCTGTAGGCTGAATTTTCCGTTCTTACTGTGGTCCAAGCACTTGACATCCCCTGCCATGAGAACAAGAGAAAGAAGCTGTGCAGTGCATGGAACAGTATGTTTTTGTTTTTCCTCTTGGGCCACCACAACAGCAAAATCTGTGCATTATGAGAACCCCGTCATATTTTTATGCTGTTAATTAGCAGCATTGCCATTAGATACCATTGGCAAATAAAATGCACCATTGCTTAAAAGCCTAAGTCAACCCTATTGCAACCCAAGAAATGGAGATAGCCAGAAATCCTGGTATTCTTTGACTGAGCTTGCAGCCCCTATTTCCAAAGAGGCCATATTATATGTGGATTGTTTCCCAAGTTCATTCCCTTCCTATTCATTAAACATTACTATTTCTTAAAAATTACAAAGTTATCCTAGAGCTTCTTGACTGAGAAAAAAAGGGTTGTAATCTGTTTTTTTTTCCTAAAAGAAAGTCAGTTTTTATATTGGAACAAAAAAGTATTATTGAAATTCAAGAAATTATTTTTATGGCCATCACCATGGTTCCAAACTAGTTTGTTGGTTAATTTGTACCTTCCTCCATTCTCCGTTTTATTCCAAAAATGAAGCTAGTTTGAAACTCGGAAAATGTATCTTGCTGATGGATAAATTATGTGTTGCTCATCTGAGAAAAGGAAAATACCTGAAAAGCAAGAAAGTATTTCCTGTATGTAGTATAATAATTCATTTGTATCAATGTACTCATATTTATCAAATCTTCACTTATGAATTAGAATAGAGTTTAGGACTGCTGTTGTTATGAGTGATTTTAGTAAGTTCAGTTGCTCTCGTATTAAATGTTTTCACTTAGAAAAAAAGTAACAGCACTTTAAACATTTTAAATATAGACATCTATGTACTTCCAATGACCATAAATCTACATAGAATAATGTAAGAGAATGGTAACACAAGTTGGCTTAAGCAATATGACAAATATAACATGAAAAACAATATCTTGAATTACTCCATTAATGTCAATCATAGGAATTTCTACTGGAATTTAAAGACCAAAACCAAAAATACGCTAATATTATGACTTGCTTTGGAAAAATGGCTTTCCTCTGTTTCTACCTAATTAATTGAAATATCAATGGTTTGTGAAAATACATTCATTCTATGTTAGAAACTGTAATTAGTAGGTGCCCTTTTGGGGATATCCTTACATTTTACATATAACTGGGTTAACTATATAAAATTTGACTATGCTTACCACTAGATACTACTCCCAGTATGGAGACAAATCACTCTGTACAGCTCTCAGGAGAACCCCAGTCAACACCTCCAGGGGAAAGTTCATCATTACCCAATCAAAATGGCTTGGAGAAGCAAGATGACAAGGATTCCTCAACCCCACTTCAAGCACCAGAGGGGAAGACAGGTGTGCAGTCTGAACAGGGAGCTCATGATATCTCTGAGGAGTTGAATCGACAATTAGAAGACATAATTAATACCTATGGGTCTGCTACTGAAAAAGAGGGTCCCACCAAGACAAAGGAGCAGCCTGAGAACATAGAACCACCCGACAATGGGGATGGGGACTGTGATGAGGTCACTGAAGAGACAGAGAGAGAACCCATGGCTTCTGGAGAGCCAACCACAGCCAAAGAGCCTGTCAGCAATAAAGAGCAAAAGTTGGAAAAGAAAATCCTAAAAGGATTAGGCAAGTAGTTATGTTCTAATGCATGACTTTTCTTTGATGATTCCTAAAAAGGGGCACTTCCTCCAACCTTTACTAAAAGCCACATCTCATTTTTGGATTACTGTAATAGCTTCCTTCAGGGTCTCCCTACACTTTGCTTGTTATACTTGTGTTTAGCCACTTCCCTTCAAAAGAGAGAAAGTGAACTTTTCAACATGTTACTCACTTACCCTGTCTCCCCAATGGTTTCCCACTGCTCTTAGGACAAAGACTAAAATTCTTACCATGGTCTTTCAGGCCCTAATGGTCTAACCCACACCAGTCTCTCTAGCTTTATCTCCTATCACTCTACCCCACAATATCTCCTTCCTGAACTCCCTATCCCTATCACCACCACTACTACTACTGCCTAATTGCTCATCATTCTGATCTTCTCTACCCGTTTTTTGAACACAGCATACTCCATCCCCCACAAAGCCCACATACATCCTATTTTCTCTACCTAGAAATCCTTAAAGTTCAGCCCTTTGGGCACTTAACATTTAGCTTACAATTCAAATGGCATTTTCTTAGCCCAACCCTAGATAAAGTCTTCTTGTTTTCTGTTTCTGTTGTACCGTGTATCTTTCCTTCTTTGCATTTAGCAGCTTTTGAGACTGTACATTTACTTTTTGTGATTATTTGGTTAATGCATGTCTTCTTTTAGCTCTTTCAGATCAAGAACAGGGACTGTGTGTGTATTCAGACATCACTGGATGCCTAGTGTCTAAGATAGTGGATGACACCTGCTAGGTGCTCAATAAATATTTGTTATAAGGACGAATGAACAAGGGAATGAAAGGAAAATTACTTAAAGCAAAGCTAGTGGAATCTGGATTTAAGCAAAATATAAATATAGAAACGGGTTTTTTTTTAAGATTTTATTTATTTGACAAAGAGACAGAGAGAGGAAACATAAGCAAGGAGAGTGGGAGAGTGGGAGAGGGAGAAGAAGAGGGATCAGGACCTGAGCCAAAGGCAGACACTTAACGACTGAGCCACGCAGGTGCCCCTAGAGATGGTTTGTATATAAAATGATTGTCAATTAGATCACTGAGTAGTATGTTCTATTACTACATAAAATATTTTTTATTTCACAAAACTTTAAAAACGTATCAGTTAGGGCGCCTGGGTGGCTCAGTTGGTTAAGCGACTGCCTTGGGCTCAGGTCATGATCCTGGAGTCCCGGGATCGAGTCCCGCATCAGGCTCCCTGCTCAGCGGGGAGTCTGCTTCTCCCTCTGACCCTCCTCCCTCTCATGCTCTCTGTCTCTCATTCTCTCTCTCACAAATAAAAAAAAAAAATTTAAAAAAATGTATCAATTATAGAATGTCAAAAATTGCACAAAATAATTTTACTCTCATTAGTTTATTGATTCAGCAAATATTTATTAATGCCTCAACTTTATGAGGTACTGTGCTAGGTACATAAAGATAAATAAGTCAGCAAGGCCCTTTGGTTAAGTAGCTCTAAATATGGAGAGAAAAACAGATATGTAATCTAACTGTTATATAGGATAAGTGCTAAGAACAGGCATGGGAAAATTGTTAGGAGACCATGAGGGATTCTACACCAAAAATGTCTGTTAAAGAAGGATGAGAGAGTTAATTTTTTAGCTACTAGTGAAAGCATGTTACTGTGCATAGGAGAGCCCCTCTGCCTGTCTTCCTTGGTGAATTTCACTGTGACACTCAGTACAAACACTACTTCCTATATGGTACATTCCCAGACATGCCCAGCTAGAGTTAGCATCACCTTCCTTACCTCTCCAACAAATTTTCTGCATCAATCATTTGTTTATACACCTGCCTCCCAAGGGAGGTGGAGAATCTATCAGGGACAGCTATAATGTCTTATTCATTTCTGTAAGATAGTGTGGCAAAGTGAAAGATCATGGGCACTGGAGTCAGAACTGTGTTCAGATTCCAATAACAAGCTATCTATAAATCCCAAAATACGTCTCTGATGGCATGGGATATCACTATGGTACTTAAAACCCATTGCGGGCAATGCTTTCAAGAAGGGCTAGAAGACACATTTAAATAGGACACATGATCCACCCAACATAAAGAATAAAATAACCCAAATAATACTTTAAATATATCTACCAAGTTGCAAAGTGCAAGACTGGAATCACTCAAGTGTTTTGGATCTTTGGGAAAGAGAATAAAGTTGCTCTGTGTTCAAAAGCTGTTTTCCTTATCTATCCAAGACATCTCAGAAATGTCCCTTTGTATTAGTCATTGTTAAACTTCCCATAAGACAGTACATAATCACAGCATGGAGGTTTATGATTTCAAGTGTTCCTAACCCAGAAAGTTCTTTTGCTTTATCACTCTACAACTATTTATACAGAGGAATGTGTATGTGTTGTATTGGGATATGAAAAAATTAGGGGTAAAATTAAAGATGACCAATTATGGTTTCTTCTCTGTCTTCCATGAGTTATTTCAAAATCTATAGTAATCATCTAATTACCAAATAATCAAAATAATTGTAGAGAAAGAGAACATTCCACAACTCTAATTCTGCCACTATCTCCAAGTTACCAGATTTCAACTGAATGTTTGATCAGAACCAATGACTGTGAAGCCGGGTGCCCACTAGTATCCACCCTAACTACCTGTATGTGCATGCTGACCCTTCCATGCCATTCCTCCAAACACCATCAGCATATTCCTCTAAGCACTATAATGTTTCAGCTACATTATGGGACTTAAACATTTTTAGGCTAATCTAAATATGCAACCACCATTTTAAACATGATTTCAGCTTCAACAAGACAGTACTTGCAGCCATCTGCAAGTAGCTTTAGCACTTAACTGTGCATTAGAATCAAATACAGAATTTATGAAAAATGCTGTTCCTGAGTACAGAAATTCAGAATTGGGAGGACTGGAGTGGAGCCAAAGTACCAAGGGTGGTTCTGATACAGATAGATTGTGGAAGCAATGATTTTGTTGTTTCAGAAAGTTCTTCCTCCATCCTTTTGAAGAAAAAGTGAAGTGCTGGCTGTGGTCTTCTTTAGAATCTATTTGGACCTTTTATAGAATTTTAGTAAATCATTTGACCAGTACCTGAAAATATCCTTAGATTTTGCTTAGGTACTTGATCAAAGACAAGTCTTTCATTATTGCATGTTTATCAGATAATATCTGCTTTATTAGTATTTTTGAGATGCTGAAATGTTCTGGCTCTCTAACCCAAAATTTTCCATAGTATATACTTTGGGATATTTGAGATTTCAGACAAAGTTAAAGTTCCCTTACTGCCAGAATTCTCTGACCTTTAATATATACCATGAAAATCTGCAGTAGAGACAGGCATAGTTTACAACATTTCCTGGACTTACTGGACCAAAGACACCCTTCTTTCATAGAACACCTTTGATTATTTGGGAAATGTCTCTACAACTCAAGTACCCAGGACTTGTTTTTCCTTTAGAGACTGCATATCCTCCCACAATCAACACACTATACACCAGAGCAGTTGGAGGAACATTTTTAAATCTCTTTAGTTGATAGAGTCACTTTCCCCTTGGCATCTGAATTGAAAGAAACAAAAACAGATTCTCCAATAGACAGCACCCTGACACATCCTGTCAACATCTAAAGTAACCCCCTTACCTCCCCCACCCCATCCTCCAGACTCACAAATGTCTTATTAATCACTTCTCTGCCAACAGTACGTGGGCTGCACGAGCACCCCATAGTAATAAGCACAGAACAGTGATAAAATATAATATACATACTGACATTCAGGTTGATAACTGATTGAGTAGGAAATCAGAGGTTTGAAGCATAAGCCTGGGAGGAAAACAAAGCTGATCCACAGGTCCAGTCTGAGTTCAGAATACATCTAGTCAGCCCACTAATTTTATAGACAGGGAAATTGTAGCTTAGAGAGTTTAAGAGTCTACAAAAAAGGTTACTCAACTAGTTGATGCGATTGTGAGATTAGTCATAAAGAAAGCAAGGGGGCAGAACTGAAGTCACTAATATTGCAGGATTGAAGAGACATACAAACTAACTGGTATATTGGTTAAGGAGCATTTACCATAGCTCAGTTAATGGTTTGTCTTTAGTTACAGGTGACTTTCAGTTGTACCTTCAGAGGACCTTGACTAGGACAGTGGATTCTGAAATGTCTTTGGAAAGACATTTACTTACTCTTCCTTAGAATGGGCACTTTCCCAGATGATTTGTTTCTCCATTTTAGCTTGATTGCTAGTTTCACTGTGAAAGGGGGATAAACTGTTGCCTGGATACAAATGCCAAATTTTTGGAAGAGATGGTAGGAGACCAGAAGAATTCAGGGAAAAGAGGAATCAACAGAAACTGCAAGGTTCATGAGTAGAGTCACAGGGAAGCTAGATTTTAGGCCATATCCTAAACAGAGAGAGAGGTTTAAAAATAGGTCAAATGGGAGAGAAAACTATAACTTGAGCAAAATGATTAGCACTCTCTTCTGATCAGAATTAAGAATAGATGTATTCATTTCCTACCGTTCTTCCTGGTATTTTCTTTTTCACTAAGGTTTTGCTTTATTTTCTCTGGAATAATCTCCTCATCATTAGACTCTTGAAGGTTTTTTTTTTTTTTTTTTTCCTTTTAAGAAAGTTTTCTTTATAGTTATAGCCAAGAAATTGCTAATAGTTCAAACATATCATCAACTGACCTAATAAGAAGTCCAGGTCCTCTCCCCAACTGAGTGAGAGGCCAAAGTTCCAAGTACATATACCAAGGTGACTAAAACACAGAAGATATAAAATGTTGGTCAAATAAAAACAATACAGACTAGGCAGTATTTTCAAAACTGATAAGCCATTAAAACCAAGCAAAACAAACAAAAACCAGACTATGAGAGGTGACAATGAGGGATAAGAGAATCTTGATAAATTTTAAAAGTCTGTTGTGTTTTTTTTCCCCAAAACATATTGGGAAGACAAAGATACCATCCAAACATTGTTAGTTTTGTTGTTGTCTAAATCAAGCTAAAAATGGTTAAAATTATTCCAGTCATGGAATCAACAAATCCTAAATGCTAAACTCAGAACCCATTTAGTCAACTTAATAATTTTATAGACAGGGAAATTTAGGCCCAGAGAGTTGAAGACTCTATAAAAAAGTCAACTCAATTAGTCAGGGACACAGTCTGTTCTAGAACCCAGGGTCTAGTCCTTATCCTTAGTCCAGTGTGAATTTAACTACACTGTCCTTTTCATCAACAAACACAAATCTTATTTCTCTCAAAAGATACCTATAGATACGCAGGAATTATTTGTATCATAGTCACTATTTTTAAATTGTGTTAGAAAACAAAATTAACATTGAAATATGAATCTGGGTCTAACATTTGAAACAGAACATTCACGATCTTTTCCAGCTTTAAGTTTCTGCCATAACACATGGAAATCAGGAAGGGGAAAGAGAGGCACACTGGTGTGTCCAAGACCAAATTTTAGCCCCAAATTTCTAGAAGATAATTTTGGAAGAGAAAAAGCCAGGTTTTAGACACTCATCAAATCTGCATAAACTTAGTATAAACAGTTATCACTATGCTAAAAGTTTAAGAAAAATCCCAGCCCTCATTTATATAGCTGATTTCATTATCTCAATTTAAATATTTTAATTTCTTTGATGTAAAAATCATTCCTTTGTATTACAATACTCCCTCAGTCTACAACTGTGCCATTGGCCATAGCCATGTGTGACATGGCTGTTCTTGTTGCTCAGGTGGTCCTACCTCCTTGTAGACTTACTACTACCTGACTATTTTGTGGAGGGATGGCCATATGCCCTTCATGTGCCTTCTCCAGCTTAATGGGGACTTCAGGTCTGTCCCTTGCTTTCTTTATGACTAATCTCACACTCACACTGCTTTGGAATGACACATTGGGGAAAAGGCAGGTCATTCCCTCCCAACAAAATGTCCCTAAAAAAAGTCAGTTTGTCTCTTCTGTCTGACACTATCACCAAATGACCCCATTTCTGTAGAACTGTAATTACAGCCTTTATTAGAAGATGAGCAATCTCTGTCTATTCCTCTTCTCCTCCATAATCCCACACAGCATTCTAGTCCAGCAAACCAATGGAAGTTTAAAAATTAAGCTCCCTGATGTCACAAATTTATTCATTCTGTACATGCTTATCTCCAATTTCCTGGGTTTTTGTGTTGTTGTTGTTGACGGGCAAAATCATTTTTGAAGGATAAATTGATGCTTCTGAATGTTGACCTTCTACACAAAATAACGGGGCATGAGAGCAGAAAGATACCTCAGTGAGTGTGCCCCAAACAAAACAGAACAAAATGAAACCCTCTTCTCACAGTTAAAGAAAATAAAAAAGAAAGAAGGTACTTCGTGTGGAGGGAAAAAGAGACCCACTGGACTCACCCAAATGTTTCTATCTCCCCACAATGAGACACATAATGGTTTTATGTGACCATACTCCTACTGAGAGGTATCCTGAGCATATACTCAGAGGCACAGGTGAGAGTAAGACCTGTCTGTCCTCCAGTCAATCACAGAGTTGTCTTCAGGACAGTGTTCATTTAATTTACGTGCTACTAGTGGGCACAGGTTGGCTTTGCTTTGTTCCACTATTACTGACATTTACTGAGAACTTGCCGTGGACCAAACATGATCTGAGTCCTGGGCCAAATCTGATCCACAACGATCTCTTTCTTCTAATAGACGACACTCACTTGGGACAACAGTCTTCATGTGGGACCCTTTCCCAGACTGAAGACAAGGGTGAAGGGATGTCACATCCTTCCCTGTTGCTCGAGAAATAGCTCTGAGCACAGACACAGGAGAGGTGGGGCAGCACGATAAGCCACAGGCCATAATTGGAGAGCTGGCGGGCACTTTTCACACCCACCTTCTCCCCATCGTAGGCTGTGTCTCTAATCCGAACTGACTCACTGGGCAGAGATGGACAAAACCAGCTGTTAGGAATGAGGTCATGTTTTTTAAGAAAAAGTTTCCTTTTATTTCTCTGGGTTTCCTGGCATCCAAATTCCACATGGGAATGAAGTGATTTAGAGCAAGTAGACAAACCTTGGATCCAAGCCTTGGCTTTGCCAGTACGAATTATGTAACTTTGGCCTTCACTGGGCCTTAGATTTTTAATCTATAAAATTAACCAGTTGTCTGGATGCTCTTTAAAGTCCTTCTAGACCTAAAATTCTTTGATGGCATTGGAGTTACCAGATTTAGCAAATAAAAATGCAGGATGCCAAGGGGAATTTGAACTTCAGTAAACAATGCAAAAATTTTTTTAGTATAAGCATGTCCCATGTCATATATTTCATATGGTAAGCCTAATTCCGTGATTTATCTGCCTCCCCAGGATAAAAGCAAATATTCTGGCAAAAAGGAAATGCCTGTTCTTGGGGAAAGGTTGTCAAAGTTGTTAATATTCTTACATAGATTTACATCAGGAAACGTGGCCTCTACTGTGTGGCTTGACCTTCCTATTCTAATTAGACAGAGTGGCTGTCACTCTGTTCCACCTTGATCAGACTCTTTGAAAAGATATCATCAGTGGTACATGCAGGCCCCAGGGTCCCTCTCGTCCCCACCAACACTCAGCCCAATGGCTACTTGAAAACAAGATTTCCAGGCCCACAAAAAGGCAAACGGGGAGGCTGAGCTGAAGAAGACAAAAGGAAGAACAATGAGGAAAGAGAAGAATCTGAGATTCACTATCAAATAATCATGAACAGATGAGTCTTAAAATGTAGCATAAACTCCAAGTGAGGTCAGAAAAGGAGACTGCCAACAAAGATTAAGGCCTGGGTGGGAAGAAGGAAGGGCCAGGAAGGCTGAACCCATTGTCACAGAGATACAAAAAGGCCTGTGGGGAAGGCCCTCTGTGTCTTGGCTTGGTTTTCCTTCTATGTTGATTTTATTCTCTGCTAGGTAGGAAATATGAGCAGAACATTCCCACCCAAACTTCATGGAATGCATTCATGCACAGAAACAAGACAGTTGGTTCCCCCCAAAAAGAGAAAAAAGATACTAGGAGAACAAAACCAAAACCCAAAAATGGCAAACTGAACTGTCAAATTTCTGTGCTTTGGGCTGGAATTCTAGAACCGCATGCGTCAATGTTGGCAGTTTGGTGGGCGTCAGAAGTTTTGACTGGCTGCTCTGCTTCTTTTCTTTTAAATTAATCAATGCGGGGAAGGGGTGATATATAAAGTCAGCATTTTTTATTCTTTTGAGTATTTTCAAAAGATTTAAAACATTTTTCTAAATGTCTTTATGGTCTTTGTTTTTGTTTTTTTTTAAGGAAAAGAAGCCAACCTGCTAATGCAAAATCTGAACAAGTTGCAAACACCTGAAGAAAAACTTGATTTTTTATTCAAGAAGTATGCTGAATTGGTAAGATCTCTGATTAGCTTTTTGTGTCCGAAAGATTCAGGCTCTGGTTAGAGCTGAGAAAAGGCCATTCGTTTTTCATGTACCTCATTAGAGACCATAGCTGGTTACTTCACACAAGCCAAAGCGAGAATCCATAAAAGCAGAATTTTTTGAAAGGAAAAAGAAACAGAAAAACTGAGGAAAAACAGCACAACAAAGAAAGAGGATAGAGTTGGAGTCTATTCTGCCTTCAGTTATATGTATAATTTGGGGAATGGAAGAGAGAATTAGAGATCATTGAAAATTGTGGATATTTTAAAGTTCTTCTTAGGTTTGTAACAAAACAGAAATATACTCGACCTAAAGGCAAACTTTCATTCAGTTCTTATGCCTAGGTGTTTTGAGGGGCCCCCTCAGGAAGGCAGTTGGATGAGTTTATCCTACCCTCAGCTTGTGACACCTTCTCATTTGGTCTTGAAAACTCTATTTGTTCATTCATTCATTCATTGATTCAACCATTCCTTTGTTTCTCTTTGATCTACATTCTTCTCCCCACCCCCCACTGTGGTGGTGTTTGATGTGGATTGCTTTGTGCCTAGTTCTAGGTCCTCGCCAGGCAGGATCCCTCTGGATAAGGCCAGTGGGAGGCAGGGAAGCCACTCAGAGACATCAGAGAATCCGTGAAGGGCACTGCCTCCCCACCAGTACTCCCACAATGGGTCAGCTGGGAAAAAGAGGAGGGTTCAGTGAGGCCAGCCTCTCTGCTACAGGAGTGCCATCTGAGGTCTGGGCCACTACTCCCCGAGGTGTGCGACCCGCTGCTGGGATGTGACACCCTCTGATGTGAGGCTAGCCAACGTGCTTCTCCTTCCCATCTTCTTCCTTTTTTTTTTTTTTTTTTTCAGATTTTATTTATTTATTTGTCAGAGAGAGAAACACAAGCAGGGGAAGCGGCATACAGAGGGAGAAGCAGGCTGAGCAGGGAGCCGGATGCAGGACTCGATCCCAGGACCCTAGGATCATGACCTGAGCCAAAGGCAGACTAAGCCACCCAGGCGTCCCTCTGCTTGCTTTCTTTAAAAAATATGTTTTCACTCACTTATTTCTTTTGGACAAGCAGTGACAGGAGTATGACACGAAGTTCACACAGCAAAACGCTTCCTCCAGGCGGCGGATTGAAGGCAGATTTACTTTGCCGCTAACGAAGTTTCATTCAGAGCCTCTCACTGGCATGGGCCCCTCTGAGGCCCTGGACGCAATTCTCTTTTCTTAATTTTGGGGGGTTTTGTGGGTTTTGTTTTTAAAAGAGGGCCTCCAAAACTGAACGAGCTTCAGGTGCACAAAGCCCTCATCTTATCCCTACTGATGGAGTTTAACAAGTGACTTGTTTTCTTCCTTTTTCTCTCTAACTCTCGTCCTGTGGTCCCCGTTCGTTCCTTTCTTCCTGTCACATTGCCGCATCTTCTTAGGCTGAACTGTCCTGCAATAGATCCAGAGGGACCCTGAAACCCTGAGTCACTGGCTGGTTGTTTAACTCTGCCAATACTTTTTAATTGTTTTTTAATCACATAAACCCCACATCACAATGATATGAGAAATGCTGCAGACACAAGCAAACACATCTCTAATCCCATAACCTAAAACACAAACTTTGATTTATCCGTCTTCACTCCCATTCATTCTGCTATATATGCAGAGATACTTTTTATAACAATTACTTCCATAAAGGTACATATATAATTTGGTATCCAGTTCTGTTGGCTCATACGACAGACATTTGCCCATGTAGTTTAGAGTCTTTATAATTATATTTTGTAATAGTTATGTCATTTTCCAGGAAATGCAGAATTTTTTGAAAGGAAAAAGAAACAGAAAAACTGAGGAAAAACAGCACAACAAAGAAAGAGGCTAGATATGGGGACTTTATGGGGTCTCTAATATGGGGACATTAGATTCCGTCCACTGTTTGCTTTACCAAATACTGCTGCACTGAACATCGTCATGCATTAGATCTGTTCCTTCTCCTTCCTTTTATGATCTATGATCCCAATCGAAAATTGGGATTACTGAATCAAACAGTATGAATGCCTTTTGTTTGTTTAGGGGTTTTTTTAAATGGTCATAGCACTTTCTAAAAGAATGGTAGAAATTTATAAAGCGAGTATCAGTGTATCAACTTGTTTTTATCATAGCTTGCTTAACATCAGCTATTAACCGTCGTGAGCAATTTCAACGCCATAAAATAAGTAGGTTTCAAAAATATTTTTCCCAAAAGTAAGGCCCCCATTCTCACTGACATGTCCATCCTTGTTCTCTTCGGTATTTTCCACATTGTTATCCCTTCGATTTACCTCCTTCTACCAAAGCCATTCATGTTTCGTTTCTAGTGCCATGCTCCATACTTGGCTGGACTGGGCAGCATTCCAGCCTCGTCCGGAAAGCCATGTGGGGTGCTGCAGCCCATAGCAGCAAACCAGAAAAGCATCACTTCTCCCGTCTGTCTGAGATTTTCTTCCTGGGCCACAGCTGTTCACCCTAGGAAATCCCTCCACCTACTCACCCTCCCAGTCAGGAGTCACCCGACAGAGGTTATCTTTCCAGAGAGCCTACTCAACTCAAGCCTTACTTACTATACTTTGGCATTTATATCATGTCCTATAATAAACTTTAAAACCCAAAAGATCATTCTATAAAAAATGAATAGGAGAAAATTGGCTAAAAACCCATTACATTTCCTTTTCAGAAAGGAAAAATTATGAATAATTTCAATCTTTTACCTGGGGACTAAAACCTATTTCATTGCTCACTGATTTGGACATTAATATAGAAGGTGTCCGACGTGTAAGTATTACCATAGAATAAATCATCAAATTCAAAGCTGTGAATCAAACTGCCACTCTAGCTAACTCACCCTTGCAGATTCTGAATCCTGTAATATTACCTACTATTGTTTTCATTAACAAATAAGGATACATTTATTAATAAAGATACCACATGACCTGGAAGAAATAGTTTTTCTAAGTTTCCTCAGTTTTAATGTAGTTACAACAAATCACTAATACTATTCTGATTTAGTAATTGGCATTAATTTTACTTTTTTAACTTAATAATAAAAAAGAGAGAGCAAGAAAAAGAGCAGATAAAAATCCAATATGCCTGTCACAATAGTATAGAAGTGCCATGGTGTCTAAGTGCATCGTTAAATCACTAAGCCAGGAAGTATCTGACTGAAGTTGACTCAGTTGCAATATGTTTTCATTCATTAAGAAACCATATATGTATTCACAAGCCTGAAGTATTTGAATAAAATTAGCCATGCTCTTAAAAAAATTGTCAGAAAGTTAAGGGCTTTTATTTAGAGCAAAGCAAGATAGACCTAGCTAAATGTGAAACGTATATGACTTTGCAGTAAAACTAGAACATTACATCGTTGATAAGCAAGCAACTTCCAACTTATGAAACACATGTAGAGTATCTTCCTCCTGGCACTCAGGTAGATCCACATGGGGCAGTGCTCCCTCATCAGGGCCAATAGTCGATGTATGTCTGGAGATATTATGGATGTTACGATTGTGGGAGGTGATCCTGGCATCCAGTAGGTCAGGGACCTACATCCAGTAGGTAGGCTAAACAGCCTATGATGCCCAAGATAGCCCCCCACAGCAAGAAATTCTGTGGCCCAATATTCTAAGTGCTAAGGTTGAGAAACCCTGACATATGATTTAATCTTCAAAAGATAAAGTCTAAATCATAATGGCAATAACAATAATAACAATATCTAAATTTCAGAAAAAGATAATAGATCATTCAAAATCCAAATATACTCTCTCTTAATGATTTATTGGCCTATAAGCATGGAGGCTGGGGGTGGTCAGAGGGCAGGGCACGTTACGGATACTTGCCATTCACACTGCTGAATTGTGCAGCAGCCACCTCTGAAGCTCTGGTGGAAAATCACCAATGGTAGGTAGTCAAGAGGTCCTTTCTCTCTTCTGTCCCTGTTTCACAAACCACAAACTTCATCCTCCATTTACCAGGAGGTTGTTTTATGCTTTCCTAATTTTAAAAGAATAGTTGCTATAAGATTGTTTTGAGAAAGAATTGTGAGCACAAAATATACACCAAGCAGACACACCATTGACCCTTGCACCATTGCAAGGCATTATCGTGAATTCTGACAGCCTACAGATTCCAAGACATGCCCTTCTCTATTGACCAGTATCACTAGAGAGATTCAAGAGAAAGAAAATGATTTCTAGACTACCAAAAAGAAGATCAGAGTAAGACAGGATCATTATAATGATAAGGAAAAACCTATAAATGATATGCTCTAAAAGCCATATCTACAAGTATCGCAAAGTCCTATTTGTGAAGTTTATTTGATTGCAGAGGGGCGGTGACAATAGCAAAAAATGATTCCAACAACCACAGAGTGATCTTTAGGTATTTCCTCTTTTGCTGCTTTTCTAGCAACTCAAAAGCAATTCCTGCCATTTTATTTATGTTTACACCTCTCGTGTCTAGCTGGACGAACATCGCACTGAGCAAAAGAAGTTAAAGCTCTTACAAAAGAAACAGGTACAAATTCAAAAAGAAAAGGACCAGTTACAAAGTGAACACAGCAGAGCTATCCTTGCTCGAAGCAAACTGGAGAGTCTATGCCGAGAGTTGCAGAGACACAACAAAACACTGAAGGTATGTATCACCACCACTCTGAATAACACACTTTCTGGCATGCTGCATAGACACAGGCTTCTGCCACTCATGGAAAGAGCGTGAGTTTCTGACCTCCAGTAAATTATTTTAATTCCCCAAGCCTGTTTCCTCATCCCTAAAATGGGGATTACACCAACTTCACCATGTGGCCAGGGAGAAATTAAATGAGGTCATATATGTAGAGTGCTCCATGGTACCTGACACAGAGCAGGCTCCCAATAAATTGTGTGGCATCCCCCTTGCTTTTTTATTACCTTGAGTTTGTTTTCTTTTTCAAGATAAGACTCAGTTCTACTCTTTAAAATACGAATTTGTAAAAATTCAACAGTTTTTGTATTATAATGAAATCTGCAGGACACGAGAAAAATGGACACAAAGCTAACAGCAAGATTGAGAACCAAAATGTCAATAGTCAGCCGAAAAAGAAGCTGCTTGAAAAAACACTGAAGCTCTTCAGACTTAATCATTCAATCTAAAAATAATAGACTGATCACTCCATTCAGTCTGCATGGGTTTCATTAATTATAGCATAAGCCTATAGCAGTATGCCTAATTTGATTACACACAGACACTAGCTCCATTCAATGAAGCAAGATGCAGGCTCTCCAAGAGAATACTGCAGGCGTCCACAATCCCCTTTCCAGCTGAAGATCTTAAAGCTTTTGACAAACAATAATTAATTAGACACCAATATTTCTGTGAGATAGTTATTATTACATATGTTTAAAAGGAGATCCTTTAAGAAGCAGAGAGATTAAGATCACTGCTGAGTTTGCACAACAGACTTGGGAAGAAAGCTGGAAGAGAATCATGGCTCTTCATATTCCGGACTGGTTTCAGATATCTGGGAAATGGAAGGCCAGCGGGATGAACTATAACTCTCAGATCACAAGTTGTAGGAGAAGGGCTTCTGGCATGTCTTCCATCATTGCACTAGTGACAATCAGAAATGCCGGTTAAATGGGGGCCTGGGGATGGGAGCAGTATTCTCAACTCAACATACATACTCAAGTAAACAGCACTGTGTGTTTCCATAAGTAGTGATATATTGTAAGGAGATAAAAACTAAATCCGATATAGTGGAAAGATTATCAACAAAGATGTTTAAAGAATGGGATGGAACGCCTGGGTGGCTCAGTCAGTTAATTCTGAATTTTGGCTCTGGTGGTGATCTCAGGGTCATGAGATCCAGCCCTGTGTGGGGCTGCAGGCTGGGCATGAAGCCTACTTAAGATTCTCTCTCTCGGGGTGCCTGGGTGGCTCAGTTGTTAAGCGTCTGCCTTCGGGTCAGGTCATGATCCCAGGGTCCTGGGATCGAGCCCCTCATCGGGCTCCCTGCTCGGCGGGAAGCCTGCTTCTCCCTCTCCCACTCTGCCTGCTTGTGTTCCCTCTCTCACTGTCTCTCTCTATTAAATAAATAAATAAAATCTTTAAAAAAAAGATTCTCGGGCGCCTGGGTGGCTCAGTTGGTTGGGCGGCTGCCTTCGGCTCGGGTCATGATCCTGGAGTCCAGGGATCGAGTCCCGCATCAGGCTCCCTGCTCAGCGGGGAGTCTGCTTCTCCCTCTGACCCTCCTCCCTCTCATGCTCTCTGTCTCTCATTGTCTTTCTCGCAAATAAATAAAATCTTAAAAAAAACAAAAAATTTAAAAAATAAAAATAAATTAAAATAAATTAAAAAATTAAAAAAAGATTCTCTCTCTCCCCCTGCCTCTCCCCCCCTAAAATAAATAAAGAAATAAATAAAATAAAGAATGGGATGATGTAGCCTGTGCTCTTTGGATAGCATCCAAAGGAAGAATGATGGAAGTGGCAGGAGACCCTATCAATACAGCCACAGGGCCTCAATGTGGACAATGAAGTTAAGTATCATTATTGTGCCAGGACTTGTGCTAAATGCGCTAAATAACATGTTATTTAATCTTCACAACAACCTTGCCGGGGTTAATAGCTCCATTTTATTGCTGAATAAACTGAGACTCAGCAATCCAAATCAGTTGTCCAAGGTCATGCATATATTATCAAAATCAGGCTTCAAATTCAAAACATTTTTCCGGGTTCCTCCTCAGTTTTTCTTTAACCCATGGATTATTTAGAAGTGTTGCTTAATTTTTATAGCCCATCATACATGGTCTATCTTGACAAACATGCTATACACACTTGGAAAGAAGGTGTGTTCTTCAAACGTTAGGTATAATTTTGCATACGCAACAATTAGCCCTAGATCATTTAGGTTTTTACTGAATTTTTGTCCAGTTGTTCTGTCAATTGTTGGGGAAATCCCCTAGTATAATTTAAAATCTAGTATAATTGGGGAATGGTCTACTTCTTTTAATTATGTAGATGTTTGCTTCGTGTATTTTGAAGTATTAATTTGACAGGTATACACATTCGTGATTGTTATGTCTCCTTGATAAACTGTGTTATCACTATGAAATGTCCTTTGGTAATAATCTTTACTTGATGTCTACATTATCTGATATCAATAAAGCCCCTCCAGTTTTCTTATTCTTATTGTTTGCATGGCATGTCTCTTTCCATCCTTATTTCCAAACCTGGGCCTTTATATTTAAAGTGAGCCTCTTGTAGACAATATATAGTTAGACCTCACTTATTTTCATTCTTATGATATCTATCTGTTAGAGTACTAGTCCATTAACATACAGTGTAATTATCAGTGTGGTTGGATATGCTTCTACTATTTTATTATTTATTCACTATTTGCCATCTCTGTTTTCTGATCCTCTGTTCTTTTCCCACTTTCCTTTGGATTATTTGAATATTTTAACAATTCCATTCTAATTTATCTCTTGGTTATACTTCTTTATATTTTCAGTGGTTGTGCTGTGATTACTTAAACATTCTTAACTTTCCAGTCTACCTGGAGTTAATACCGTCTCACTTTATGTAATGTGTAGAAACATTGCAACCTAAATAGGTCCATTTACTGACCCCTCCCTTCAAACTATAATTGTTATATGTATTACATTTACATACATTTATAAAGCCCATGAGGCAATGTTATAATTTTTACTTTAAATGATCCTATACATTTCTTTAAAAATTAAAGGCAAAAACTGTCTTCTTTATTTACCCAGATATTTACCATTTCTGACACTTTTTATTCCTCCTGAACCTTCAACTTTCTGTCTGGTGTCATTCCCTTCAGCTTGAAGAACTCCCTTTAGTATTTCTTATACTAGTCTGCTGGCAATTAATTCTCTTATTTCTTTTTTTTTAATCATTAAAATGTCTTTATTTTGCTTTTAATTTTGAAGGCTATAGTCATTGGATATAAAATTCTGGGTTGGCAAGGGTTATTTTTTTCTCTCTCTCTCAGCCTTTTATAGGTTCTGCATTCTGTAATCTAACTTCCACAATTTCTGATGAAAATCAACAATAATTTGAATTGTTGTCCCCCAGTATGCAATATGCCATTTAACTCTGGCTACTTTCAAGGTTTTTCTATTGATCTTTGGTTTTCAGAATTTTGACTTCTTTATATTTAGCTGCAGTTTTCTTCATACTTATCCTATTTGGGATTGGCTGAGTTTCTTGTATCTGTAATTTATGTCTTTCACCAATTTTGGTAAAGTTTCAACCATTTTTCTTCAAGTATTTTTTATGTCTCATTCTCTCTCCTTTCCTTCTAAGATTCTAACTTCATGTGTGTTAGGCCTTTTTTTCTTAAGATTTTATTTATTCATTTATTTATTCAGAGAGAGAACAAGCAGGGGGGAGGGGCGGAGGGAGAAGCAGACTCCCCACTTAGCAGGGAGCCCTAAGCTCGGGGCTTGATCCCAGGACCCTGGGGACTTAAGCGACTGAGCCACCCAGACACCCCTGTTAGACCTTTTGCTATTGTCCCATAGGTCCTTCGGTCTCTCATATGTTCTTCACCAATCTTTTTTCTTCTATCTTCAGATTAGATCATTTATATTGGTTTAGCTTCACATTCACTGATTCTTTTCTCTGTCATCTCCATTCTGCTCTAAGTCCACCCAGTGATCTGTAAATTTCATATTTTGTTACTTTAACTCCAGAATTTCCATTTGGTTCTTTCTTATAGATTTTTTTTTCTCTCTTGAGATTTCCTATCTTTTCATTCATTAAGATAATACTTTCCTTTATAATCATTAAGCATACTTATAATACCTATCTTAAATTCTCATTTGCTAATTCCACATCTGGGTCAATATGGAATAGGCCTCCTCTGATTATCTTTCCTTATGAGAATGGGTCACATTTTCTTAATTCTTCATACATCAAGTCACTGTAGACTGTATCCTGGATTTTGCAGCTGTTGTGTTGTGGAGCATATGGATTCTACTATACTCCTTGAGAATGTTGTTTTTATCATTCTTTTTAAGAAGGCATTTAACTTGATTAGAGTCAAATTGCAAATCCCCTCTCTTGGGCAGCAGCTCAAACTCAGTTCATTTCTTTTTTCTCAGTTAGGCTGCTTTGAGCCTGCCCTGCACTTGTGTGGTTCAGGGTCAGCCAAAGATTTGGGCAGAATTTATCCACAGAATTTAGGGCTCTTTCTCTCTCTCTCTCTTTTGGGAATCTCCCCTCATCTTCCAGGAGCTATAGCTGCCCAGAACCCTTCATTCTTCACACCAGAAAAATGGTAGGTAGGTTTTCTATGAGAGTTTTACCCAACCCATGCAGCTGATAATTTCAGTCTTCATTCAAGCTAAAAGCTGGAAAAAAAGAGAGAGAGAGAAACTTACAGTATACCATTCCCTTTTTACAGGTGTCAACTTCCCTCTAGAATTTGCTTGATTCTATCTCCAGTTCTCCAGTGTTTTTTGCTTTTTTTTTTAAAGATTTTATTTATTTATTTGACAGAGAGAGAGAGCACAAGCAGGGGGAGTGGGAGAGGGAGAAGCAGGCTTCCCGCCGAGCAGGGAGCCCGATGCGGGGCTCGATCTCAGGACCCCAGGATCATGACCTGAGCTGAAGGCAGACGCTTAATGACTGAGCCACCCAGGCGCCCCTCTCCAGTGTTTTTAAGTAGTTGTTTCTTGCATTTTGTCCACACCTTATACTTATTATCCGTAGAAGGGTTCAAAGTGGTATGAGTGGTATTAGTAAAACAACCTAAGTATATCTGCATCTAAAATCCATGTGCTAGGAGCTTGGGAAGATATAGAAAAAGAATGAGTGCCAGGCTCTTCCACCAAAAAAAAAAAAAAACTTAACTATTACTATTCTTTATTAAAATTGATTCTTCAGTGAGTCAAAAAAAAAAAAAACCCACAAAAGCTCACAATTTAGGACAATTTAGAAAAAGACCAGTGAAGGTCTGAGACATGGGTTGATTTCAACAAAATACTCATATATTTGAAGCAATAAATGTGAACTTCAAACTATACTGAAAAAGAACTTGCCAGTAAGAGATGGGTAAGTGTTTCAGGGAATATGATTTTAGTAAATGAATAAGTCAGATTTGTTATCAGAATATCACAGAATTTTCACATGGAAAGGACTATAAGACTCACCTAGTCCATGTTACTCATGTCTGTATGTAAATTAATAATTTATTGATTCACTGAATAAACATTTACTGAATATTTATGAATCGTGGGCCAGGCACAGCACCAGTTCTAAGATGCACAGTGCTGCTTGCACAGCCCATTTTCTTAGTTATTTCAGACTTTGCCATTCAATCTTATTTGCATTATTAATTTCCATTTTGAATAATGTGCTTGATAAGGAAATTTTTTTCTCTGACATCATCCAAATGATTCCAAGTTCTTTACCAATAGAATCAAATGTTATAAGACTTTGCTAGATGTCTTTTTCTCTCGTTGAGAAACAGCGTACTGTGAAGTGTAAAATGCTACTTTGTGGGCCAGGATTCAGCACTATGATGGTTTGACCTGTGTTTAAACCATCCTGACACCTACACCTTCTTTCTGTAGCCAGTTGCCAGTGACAAGTTCAAACCTGCTGACTATCCTGGGATGGTTCTTTCATTTACTCATTCATTCATGGATGGAATAGTTATAAATGCAAATGGCATTCAGATCATGGTCCATAGTTCTACAGCTAGGAACCTGTTGACTTCTAAGCTAAGCTGAAGCAGCAAGGAGACAATCACTATCATATGTATATTCAGTGACTCTTAGCAGATGGTTATAATCATGCTTAGTGAAATATATATAAAGTGAGTGTTAGCATACAAAGATCAGGGAAATAACATCTCAGTTAATGTCTTCAGATTAGGAAGTGTCGCTATTTCCTACAATACCCCTAAGAAATGGTTTTATGACTTAATTATGATTCAGATAGCAGGAGTTTTATTGGAGTAGGAGAATATGTTAATATTGTAGAGGAAAGAGGATACCTAATGATAAATTAATGTATTTTCAGAGCATAATTCTTAGCATCAGTTTTTATTTTGATCACATTATTCTACTATCATAATAAGGATTTGCACAATTACTTCTATTTAAATCATTATTTCTTTTTAAAAATCCTGTTACATAATTTGATCACAGGAGGCAACTAAATGAAGTATAATTTTACTTGCCAAGCATGAAGCAAGCTTTCATAATAATAATTAATCAGAACTGAAAGGCATCCTAAAATGTCTATGTCATTTTTCAGCAGTGTCTCTATCTTTGGTATGATATAGCAAGATTAAACCCTTTGATTCTAAATGAATGAGAGGAATCATCACAAAGCAAATAATTCTCAATATAGATATGGGGGAAATTTGGGCACATTGTTGGTAGTTAGCAATGAAGGGAGTGTTTTGATTTAGGAGAAAAGAGAACAGAAATGATATAAAAGTTAATTTCCAATTCTTGAATGTTAACAAAGTGGAAGAGGGAGAAATTAGATGTTTCATTTCAGAGTTAAAGAAAATTTGGAACTTAAAATTGCTTTCAGATTCAAACTTTATATTGAACATTTCAATTACCCTGTGTGACATGTGGGCTGATTGTTCTTTCAGAACTAAAATATACAGCAAATTTTCTAAGATTTCTTTTTACATTCTTGAATTGCTATCATTGATCTATAGCTATCTTCGTTTCCTTTTCAAGCTTGTTGATGAAAGTTCTTCTTACTAAGAAAAAGTTTATATTATGATCACTTATATTTACTAAACTTGGGTAATACAATTACGTGGTTAACATGCCATAGTTTTTTTTTTTTAATAGAGGAATATAAGATCTATTATTCTTCTTTCTCTACCAAACCAAGGAAACACAGGATCTGTCTCATCCATCAGTAAAGCTGAGTGGCATTTTTTCCAGGCCACAGCCAAGAGATCAAAACCCTGTTACTGCGTGTTTGTTAGAAAGTGGTAGTGTATGCACTCAGCCGGAGACGACCCGTCATCTTTAAAACAAGCCTATTCATCACCAGCTATCAATTTCAAGGCCTTCATTGCACCTGCTCTGAGTAACTGTGTATTTACAACTGAAACTTTTGCTCACACATTTATTTTGGGGCTGAGCAAGGTTAGCGCCAGAGAACTGAGAAAAAAATATCCTACTTAACCCTGCACATTGATCTCCTTTCATTGACCTAACCCTGAGTTGCACGTAAACCAGCCTAACAAGAGACTTTGCTTTTTATACACAGGAGGAAACCCTTCAGCGGGCACGAGAGGAAGAAGAGAAAAGGAAGGATATCACAAGTCATTTCCAGACCACTCTGACGGATATCCAGGCCCAGATTGAACAACAGAGTGAGCGAAATATGAAGCTGTGTCAGGAGAATACAGAGCTTGCAGAGAAACTGAAAAGCATCATTGATCAGTATGAGCTTAGAGAGGAGGTGAGAACCACATCAAACAACTTAGGGGCACTATATATAGATCCAGATCTGGGCTGTGAAGGTGGGGGACTTGGTTAATAAGAAAGTTATGGCCAGCCCTCTCAATTGATTAATATTTAGGATTGGATTTCTTTTATTAGCCAAAATAAAAACAGGTGGTATTGCAAAAGACCTGGCTGAAAGCCATATGGGATTTCTTTGAAACTGGAATCATTGCAAAGCAAAGGCAATAAATAGGAAGTAGTAGGCCATGAGCACAGTTATCCTTGAAAATAGTATTTCTCAGCTTTTTAAAAACACTTTCTACAGAGCTAGGAAATATCTCATAGACTCCCTCTTAAGAATCATCATGTCAACTAAATGAACCATCTGTGTTCTCTATGCCCCGCAAACCAATAATAGTATTAATAATATAATAATTATAATATTAATGGTATTATTTATTCAGTGCTGAGTTTATGCCAGGAAAGGTGCTGAGTACTATACTTTACATACAATATGTCATTTCATTGCTTCGACAGTCTTATGCATTAGATAATACCATATCCACATTATATGGGTGGGAAGCAGAGGCTGAGATTAAATCACTTACCCATAGTCACAAAAGCCAAAAGAGTTTTGCTTTTAATATTTTACATTAGGGACACTGTGAGGATCTTTTATAATTCCAAAATTGTATCTTAATATTTAATATATTTTTAAGACTCCAAAAGCCCTCTCAGGGTTTTTATATATCATAATTTACCCCATCCCACCCAAATTTTAAATGTCTGCCTTAAGTGTCACAGAACATAATCAGAGTGGCTCTGTTGGCAACATGCTAAGATTTTATCAAGAGAAAAACTGAGCCAATAGCACACGGAAGCAGCAGTTAGGTAAATCAAGACACCCCTCACAGTAAGCCAAAATGCCATGGTATCATTTTATCTTGTCACCAAGATCAATCCTACTCCAGAGTGGAGGTTCAGGCAAAAGCAAAAGGGAAGAAGCTTAAAAAAAAAAAAATGTCCATACTCTTCAGAGAGAGACCAGATAAGAATGGCCTGGTAGACCAGTTGTACATTCTTGAGATTGCTTCTAGATAAGCCCCAAGGCTAGAATCCCATAGGTCCTCTTGCCGATGGGGCCACCTAAGGACCAAGGAATTCTCTACGCTGAAGTAGAATTCAAAGCTTCTCTTCACTAAGCTAGTTGAAAGGTCAAAAGATGTAGAGGAGGCAGGAGCACATTTGCATATCAATTCATCAGTGACCCTTGGCCTTTGTCTTGCCCACCAGAGCTACAGAGTTGAAGTAGGGGGTGTTCCCCCTTGAGTCCCAGACCCTGGGCCACAGGTTGGTCCCCCAGAGCTGCCTCACAACCCTTGAGACAAGAATGTGGAAGAGAATTCCCTATGATAAATTGTATGAATATGATTAAAAGCAGTTTTAGACTCATAGAAATCGCCAAAATACTGAGTGATGGTGCTGTAGCCCTTGCAATATACATCAGTCTGCCACCCAGCATAATAAGTTGCATCATATCTGGTAGTTACTAAGTTTAGACCACAAAGTTGGGAGCTTCTGGAGCTAACAGTACTGAACTCTGGCACCTCCACCTTTTGCAGCCACTACTTTGTAAACTGCCAAATGCAGGGGACTTCACCAATTTATGACTTTTATACAAAGTCGTAAGTGATGCCAGCATTTATTCCCCCTGCTGCGCTTCTCTTTAAATCTCAAAACCTGGAGAACATGTGTGTTGATATTACTTTTTTATCTTACATTTCTCAGCACCAATAATAAGTCAAGCTTGATATGTGCCATTTCTTTTCCCTTAGCATCTGGACAAAATATTTAAACACAGAGAACTGCAACAGAAGCTGGTAGATGCAAAACTGGAACAGGCCCAAGAAATGATGAAGGAAGCCGAGGAGCGACACAAACGCGAGAAAGAATATGTACTTATCAGTGTGCTTGTCTGGTCTGCCTGGGGCTCAGAGAACCTCTGAGAAAGTTGCTTTTGGTCAGAATCACAGAACACTAAACTGATGGAGGGATCCTGAGCTTCCCTAGAGAACCACATTGGCCAGCCCATAGAAGGCACTATACCTACATGGTTTTTGACATAAAATAGTCACACATCCATTCAACAGACCTTTTTCAAACACCTGTCTTATGCCAAGCAGCATCCTAGTTGCTGGGGGATAGCAGTGAGCAAGACCAAGAAGGCCATGTCCCAGCACAGAGACTAGAATCTAACTAAGAAAAGACAGACAATAAGCAAGCAAACAAAGAAGGAAAATTTCAGATAATAATCAGTGCTATTAGGGAAATAAGGAGGAACTGAAACGGGGCAGAAGGAGGGGGCTACTGTAGACGGGGTGACCAGGGGCCAAATTGCATAGCTTTGTAGGCTTGGAAAGTAGTTTGGATTTTATCCTAAAGATACTGAGAAAGTCCTGGTAGTTTTAGCGAAGGAAGCGACATGATCTGCCTGGCATCTGTAACAGATGAATTTGGCTCCTGGGTGGAAAATGAACTGAAGAGGGACAAGGAGGCTACTGCTGCAGTCTGGGGGAGGCATGATGGTGGCTTGGGTTGGGGACGTGGCAGTGGACCAGGGGAGCTGGACATGGACAGAAGTTACCTTTTCAGGCAAAACCAACAGTCAGTGCTCTGAACTTAAGATGGTGACAGTGAGGAAAGGGAAGAGTCAGAGATGATTTCTGAGTTTGGGTTTTAAGAAACTGAGTGGTGGCTCTTAATGACATCTCATTAACCCCAAACATTCCGAAACAGCTGTAGGGCCATTCTCCGTATGCGAGTACTGAGGCTTATAGAAGACCTGTGACTTGTTTAAGGTCCCCACATGGCTTAGTGACCAAGATGTGTTGGCTCCACTACCACCACATCACATCTCCAGTGTGTCTGTCTCCAAAGCCTAAGCTCTGTGATTGTACATCACACTCAGAGGTGGGTTTCAGAGGCATGAGTCAAAGTGTGCGTCTGTTGCTGGGGAGAGATTTAAAACTCAACCAGGGGACCAATCATCCAAATTTGGCCATTTGACAATTGATCACGAACTCTGCAATTACCTAAAATCAGACTAGAATCATTTCAATTTGTTAGAATAGTAATTTAATCATAACTTCGGTTTCCAAACATGGCAACAAAAGGACAAATTTTGGAGAACATAACCTGATGGACATTGGATAATCTCAGATAAGAAGTCCACGGGCTCTTAATAAAAAAGATTAAGTTGGGGCGCCTGGGTGGCTCAGTCAGCCAAGTGTCTGCTTTCCATTCAGGGAATGATCCCAGGGTCCTGGGATCGAGTCCCGCATCAGACTCCCTGCTCAGCAGAGAGTCTGCTTCTCCCTCTCCCTCTGTGATCTCTCTTGCTCTCACTCTCACTCAAATAAATAAAATATTTTAAAAAAGAAAAGATTAAGTTGTTAAATCCATCTACAACCTAGCTCTCAAAATAAGAAATAAAGCATTTAATTATTATTCAGAATCCAAGAAAACGGATACTCTACCGTTGGCACAATTATCCTCTTAAGCAAACTATGCTCCCTTCAGGATAGCAGTACCTTTGATATATAACATCAGACATGACAGAATAACCAGGCAGAGCTTCATTTAAAAGAGACAAGGGGCAGTTCTGAGGTGACCCAGCCTTAGCAAGAAACTCCTGTGCTGCCCTATTTTCCTACCCTCGTTTAGCAAAGCAGCAGATTTGAGTCAGAGCCCAAAAAAGTAGCCCCCTCAGTCCTTCAAAGCCGGCCACCTACCCGGGTTCCAGCTGTGATGCTTCTTATTGAAAGTGGTGAAATATCAAGTCAGAGCTGGAGGGTTCCCTCATCCCAAGCAGAACAGACAGCCACCTTCCTCCCACTTGGTCAGGGAACCACCCATCACCACTGGGCTCCTCAGCCTGCTCAGTGGAGCAGGGGCTCAGATGGCCAGAGGGGAGCCCACAGGTCTTGTACTCCACAGCTGCCTCAGCCCTCCATGGGATGGGTTGACTGCACTCCTGTAACAATGAACCTTCACTGCTCGCTGGGAGGCATAGAGGAACAGACATAACCCACTTTACAAATAGAGAGGTTGAGCCACGAGAAAAAGATAAACTTGAATACGAAAAAAGATGCCTCCAAGTTTTTTTAAATGATGACTTTATTGTCTTTTGTTCTGATTACAAAAAGGGGACATTTTTAAAAACAGGAGCAAAGAAAAAGAAAATATAAATCAGCCTATCTTGAAGATAGGCTGATTACTTCTTAAGCTGATGGCCACCTAATTGACTAGCCAGATTAATCCATGATGTCCACCATTCTCTCTGAAAACACACTAAAGATGCCCACAGCCTGTTAAATCCTGTGGCTAGACAGCCACTCGAGTGTCTATACATGGTTTCCCAAGTTAAGTAAGATGGCACTGACCAAGAATCAGCTTTGCTTCTGTATTATGAAAACCACCAGAATGACACGGAAACTGATGAAATGTAAGTGTGAAAAGAAAGAGCTGTTTCTGTGAAAACTATGCTTAATGCTTTGAAAGACTAAATGTAGGCAAACAGCATAAACCAATTGTCAAGTTAGATGGGAGTAGCTGTAAAAGACTGGGAGAAAGCTCTACAACTCCAGAGAATTATCCAATCAAGCTTCTTCGCAAATATCTTTAGGTCTGCAGGTTCTAGTACTATTATTTTAAAAAGTTAAAAAAAGGGATTATAAATCTTACGTGGCACATTATGGACATAATCTTTATAAAAACAGAACAAAATAACAAAAAGCTCCTCTGAATTCCAATCAGAAGACCCATGCCCAAAACAAAGATCACAGCCCTCTATCAAAGCCAATAAATAAACATGCATCTTAAATTAAAATAACATTTTACTATTTTTATAAAGATTTTATTTATTTATTTATTCATTTATTTATTTATTTATTTATTTATTGGGGAGAGAGAGCACAAGCAGAGGGAGGGGCAGAGGGAGAAAGAGGAAGCAGACGCCCTGCTGAGTGCAGAGCCCAACTCAGGGCTCCATCTCACAACCCTGAGATCATGATCTGAGCCAAAATCAAAAGTCGGGTACTTAACTGACTGAGCCACCCAGGTGCCCCAAAAATAACATGTCTTACATACGGTTGCGTGATTTTTATGCCTAGAAACAACGTTTTCAATTTAACCTATCAGCTCTCAGTTCTGACTGTCTTTGATATGAGGGCCTTAGTTGTATTTGAAAAGCTGCCTCGTGGAAGAGGGATAAGACTTATTGTGTAAATCTTCTATAAGATTTGGAATAATAGGGCGCCTGGGTGGCTCAGTTGGTTGAGCAACTGCCTTCAGCTCAGGTCATGATCCTGGAGTCCCGGGATCGAGTCCCGCGTCAGGCTCCCTGCTCAGCAGGGAGTCTGCTTCTCCCTCTGACCCTCTCCCCTCTCATGTGCTCTCTCACTCTCTCTCTCTCAAATAAATAAATAAAATCTTTAAAAAAAAAAAAAAGATTTGGAATAATAGGTCAAATTTCTAACCCAGTGTTTCTCAAAATGTAATCCATGGAACACCAACATCCAAGCTGTCTTGGGGATTTGCTCTCACTATAGACTTGAATCACACTCTGTACTTCCTAGTTTACATTCTTTGAGAGGGATCTGCATTTTAACATGCTCCCTAGCAGATTCTGATGCATGCGATGGTGGAGAACCGTGGTCTAGGAGAATAACTTTGAGTTACTATAAAGGAACAGCTGCTCACAACAATGATCCAGGTGGGGGTGTTCTGGAGATGTTCAAGCAGATGCTGAATGATGGTTGAGCAGGACTGGTAGAAAAGGTTCCAGAGTTTGGTGGGAGGTTAAATTTTATGTGATTCATGCTTGAGTTGCAGATTATTTTTTCTCTTTTTTATCGATTAGAACCACAAACTTTTAGTGGTGAATCCAACTGTTCAGCTGTTTCCTTAGCTTTCCTAGATACTTTGCAAAGTTCCCAAAAAATTACTTAAGAGGGTTAGTTAGCAAGTCATTAAGTCTTACACACAAATTATTGCCACATGGTGATGTAAAGGGCAATTTGACAGTCTTTCCATGCATTCTCTCTCCTCGCAGTTGCTGAACCAGGCAGCAGAGTGGAAACTTCAGGCCAAAGTGCTGAAGGAACAAGAGACAGTCCTGCAGGCTCAGGTGAAGTTGGGGCAGGGGGTGGGGGGGGGGGCAACAATGCATGGGGTGTGCTCTCCTCGCTGCTTCCACCATCTAGAATATCCTTGCTTGTCTGATATTATTTATAACATGAGGAAATTACAAAACTAAAGCCAGCGCCAAAGTTTTCATGCTGTCAGAGGTCAGCCTTGTCGGTGGTTAATGACTAGAAACAGCGGACAAGGAGGGAACAATTTTGATTTGGCTTTGTGATGTCATGTGTGTGTTCTGAGGAGACCGCAAGAATCCATATTTCAGACTCAAGAATAAAGGCTCAGGCAACAGATGACTGTATCCATCTTTCCCGTGCCCTTGGGGCTCTGCTCCTTCCGGCAAACGTTCCCTGTGGTGTTCCGGATGAGCATCCCAGGGCTGAGCTGTAGAGAGGCGCTAGCTCCCATGCTGGGAGTCCCAGTGCTACAGGGACTGTAAGTCACAGAGAGCAAATAAACTCACAGAAGGTGAGGAAATCACAAGCCTTTCAAGCTGGGCAGCGGTAATTTCAGATTTGGGTAATTCACTTGTAAATGTTTATGTGCAGACTGCTATATGTTTATTCAGAATAAAAAACAAAACCAAAAAACTTGTTCACTACATGAATGAACAAGTTCAATGAATACTTGTTCATTTTTAAAGAGACAGATAAGAAAAATAAGAAACTTAAAATCACAAATCATTATCACTGCAGACAAAAATACAGATAACATTTCCATATCTAAACTTCCTAAAGCAGACTTTTCCAATGTGTGAACCGAATGCAGTGATAATTGTTTTCCCTCAGTAATATAAAATAACCTATCGAAATCATTTTTAAATACTCATTACATAGGAGTTTGAAGCATAATGTTTCTTACTGTTAATAAAACTAAAGGATCCAGAGTTAAAAGATTAAACTCTAGAGTTACAACTCAAGATCATCCTCTAGGTCATCACAGAGCCACCACATCATGGTTGTGAGGTAGGTGGTAGGCAGTGGTCGCTCTCTAACCAGAGGCGGGCGGGAGGAGAGGAGGTGTGACCTCACAGTCTTGGAGACAGTCCAGAGAATCAGGACAGGGCTGCTGGTCCCATCTCTGCCCCATTCTCAGCACAGAGCCTTGAGGGATACAATAGACAATATTTGAAGCTATTCATTGTTCACATCGTTTGTGACAAGCAATGTCTACTCCTCTATACTAAGTGGTGATAATGAACTTGAGAAGGGTATATTAATACCTTAGACTCTGGGCTAGAGAGTCATGTCTTCAGCTGGCATCAGAATCTAGGCCTTTAAAGACCTGTGGAATAAAACATAAAGGTGTGATCCAATATCCCACCAATACCCCCTTAAATTCAAAAAAGCATCTACTAGGAATTTTAGACTTGCCCATGTTCCTCGTTCATCCCTCAATACTGGACTAAGTCCAGAGACCAAGGTCAGAGTCCTGGCTCTTCTGCTCAGAATTTGTCTGACCCTGTGCAATCCATCTGAACCTCCCTACACCTAAATATCTTTGTCTGTAAAATGCATCAGTGATCCCGAGGTGGAGTTCTCTGACCTCTGGGAGGCTCATCACTTTTCAGTATTTCCAAAACATAACAGCATACAAGGCAGCAGCTACGATCTAAAATATAGTTGCTTTTGACATTATATCAGTTCTCCCTCAGCAGCTATGCATGGCAATTATTCACGTGTTTGGTTAAATTTATAAAAGGAAAATGAGTTAATGAATATGTAATATATGCAGTTTGTTTTCAAGTTATGCATGCAAAGCACTTAGCTCCATGCCTGGCCCATAAGAAGCATAATTAATTCAACCAATATTTATTGAGCACCCACTCAGTGCTAGGCAAGGTTCTAGGTGTAGGAGATACACTAATCAATAAGAGAATCAAAAATCCCTACCCAATCAAATTCACAATCTAGTGATAATAATATTAATAAAAATGCTAACAATTAGTGTGTGAGCTAATACAACTATTATTTCATAGGTGAGGATCTACGTAGGGATGTATGAGACAAAAGGAGTCTTTAGTTGCAAAAAGGTTGAAGAACCGCTGGAACAGATGATCTCCAGACCCTGTCCAGCTCTGTTCTTGAATGCAGAGAACGTCCAGAGTTGAAGCCATGGGGCCCGAAGCTGGGTTAACCTAGCCTTCTCCTCTACTGCTTTGTTTTCCATCATGTGGGGCTCTCTGCAAGGACCGTCCCTTGTCTGTCTCTTGTCTTCAAGGCACTTTTCAAAACTCCAATAATAACTTAATCTTCAAGAAGAATATAGAGGCCCCCAAACCCTATGTGTAATCATGTTTAAAGCTCCTCTTCAAAAGTAGCAACATTATATTTTTAAAACCTTTAAACCTGGAGAAACAAAATCTACCACAGGTCAGTGGGCTTAGCCCTTGAACGCTTCCTTTGATTTTACAGTTTGTTTGAAGGAGTGGAGTGGTAGGAGACAGAGGTCTTAAGTCCCCGTTTCTACGGTCTGAGCAAGGGAAATAACAAGGACAGATTGTGTTTTACTAGACGAAGTCACTTTCAGCCGTAAGACAACAGCTTGCCAGTGTGCGGCATGGTTTTCACTTAGGGAAGAGATGTCTGGCTCTCAATTATACAAACCAAGGCAACAGAGTAAATGTCAGACATGATCAATGGCATACAATTGTCACTACAAATAGAGTGTTCATTGGATCGATACGGATGAAGATGGTAGATGGGGAAAGTCAGCAGTACAAACAACCCAGCCACGCGGCCACAAAGATACGGCCCGAGGGGAAAGATCATGGAGTAAATTGTTAAAGACAGCAATCATAGCCTTTAAACCCAGAAGTCCTCACCTTCTGTGGAGAGGATGAGAGGAGATTACTCTGCGACTACTACTATAATTGGACTTGTTCCCAAACCAAATCTCACAAGTTTGCTAAGACAATTCCTGGACACGCTTCTGTTTCCTAAATGCTATGAAAGTTTGTAATTAAAATTCAGTGCTCCATTAAAAGAACGTATGTGTCGCTCACCCACTTAAAACTGAAAATGTTGGGGCAATTGTTGCTATTACTGACCCTAAGAATAGTTTGTTTCTATTTCTGCCTCTGGCAGGAGTACTATGGATGACCTCTGGATATCCCTTCCATGGTTCTCTGAAATACCAAAACAAGAGCAGGAATATGACACATGAAACCAAACATGCATCATGTCAGCGTAATAGTGAGAGGGGAGGTACTACCAAGCAAACTGGCATAAAGTAAACAGGCAGTGCCCACTTTTAGTTAGTGTAGGTAGAGTGTTAGAGTTGGTTACCTGAGGAAAGTGTAATCCACCCAGATTTTGCCACCTACAACAAAGAGGTCAAATAGGAAGAAAAGCTGAGTACGAAAAACAGTTCTAGAAGGGAAATGGGGACTTAACTGTTTCCTGGGTGTCAAGTTTCAGTTTTGTAAGCTGAAACAGTTCTGGAGATTGGTTACACAACCATGTGAACAGAGTTACCAACACTGAACTGTGCACTTAAAATAGTTGAGATGGTAAATCTTACATTACATGTATTTACCCTAATTAAAAAGAAAGAAAAAAAGTTGAGGGAAGAAAAAAAACGGTCACTAGAAAAAGGCCAGGAGAAGTGGTAATGAAATGAGACACCGCTTCCTGGCACTCTGGGTGTGTCTGCCTTCTCCATGCCACAAGAAAACATGAGGAAAGGAAACAAAATCTGCCCAACGTATACACCCAAAAGAGCATTTTGCCCAAAGAAAGGGCAGAAGCTGAGCAAGCTGGGTGCGGTTGCCCCCGCTGATGCTGACAAGGTTGTGCCCTGGAGGTGGATGGCGCATGCGCCCAGTCGGGCTCCTCCTGTGGGCCTCCTGGGGCTCCAGGGCCGCAAGAGCAGGTTTGGGAGGACTTGCTCAGGAGACCGGAGTATCTGTCACCCTCCTGTAACTCTGCAGCAATTACTGAGAAGTGTGGAAAAGACAGGAGAGAAAGTCAGAAAAAGAGGCTTAACAGAGACCTGACCAGGACTGCAAATGAACAGATTTTGTAATAAAAGGTGAAGAGGATCAGCCCGGAGTAGCTGTTCCTACCCTAGACTGCTAGATCATGTGCAGTACAGGTAGCCAGTCCCATAGAAGCTTATGCTCGGATTAAGGAGCTTGACCTACTCATGGGCCCTGAAATCAATTCAGTGGATCCCAGCCAGTACTTTGGAAAAAAAAAAAAAAAAGAAACAGAATTAAATAGAACAGGTCAAGAGTGTGTTGCACATAATGAGTTAATGAGTAAGGATTGTCTTATGTGCTGTGTGTGTGCGTGTGTGCGTCTCTGTGTGTAAAACCCTGGGGTACCCTCCTGGCCATGACTTCCCTGATGCTCCTTTACTCAATCTTCTTTAATCTGTGTGCCAAGGAATCACGAGAAACAAATTTTAGGCCACCAGAGTTGCCCTGTCACATATTCACAAAGCTAAGGTGTGATTTCAAGATGATGGCCAGCCATTGTTTGACTTCTCTTTGGAAAATCTATCCTGTGGAAAGATTTTATGTTATCATTTTGTTGTTCTTGTTTACTGTGGTAAAATCTCTGCTATTCTAAAACATTTGAGAATAAGCCATTCTAGATAAGCAGATTTTCTGGGTTCTAGGGTTGAGTCCCATACTCTCTCTACCTCTCACCCCCAAGACTGAGAACTCTCCAATCTACTCGTTTCCAGTCAGTAGTTTTTTTTCTGCTTTCAAAATGAGTGTCACAGGTACCACCAGCTAGTCATTCAATGCCCATTTGAGGAGTTGGAGCTGCTTCAGGCATTCAACAGTACCAAATACTCATTTGAAAATGCAGGCTTGGGGCGCCTGGGTGGCTCAGTTGTTAGGCGTCTGCCTTCGGCTCAGGTCATGATCCCGGGGTCCTGGGATCGAGCCCCTCATCGGGCTCCCTGCTCCGCGGGAAGCCTGCTTCTCCCTCTTCCACTCCCCCTGCTTGTGTTCCCTCTCTCGCTGTCTCTCTCTGTCAAATAAATAAATAAAATCTTAAAAAAAGAAAAAAAAGAAAATGCAGGCTTTACTAACGTGTATCATCCATATTAAATCTCCATTCACTCAAAGCATGCTATTCTAAAATCATTTTCAAAAGCAAAATGTTATTATTGCATTCCTGTCACTAGCAACACACTCTCCTTTCCTGCCCTGCTTTATTCCTACCCCAAATGCAATCCTTGGAATAAGGACGTAGATAGAGGTACAAGGTACTACTCCCATGGTGAGCCACACACTTGCCAATGCTAGCCCATATGATGTTTGATATTCTATGCATATTAGAAAAGGCATTTCTTCCTCAAGACTCATTCTTTCCATCTGTAGAAAATTGGTATAATAAACTGGTTTTGATGAAAAGGGACATTTAACTGCTATTAGCTAGAACACTGTATTCAGAAACATACAAAACCAACATGACTAAAATGCAAATGGCGGCACAGTGGGGCACAGCTGTATAATGGCAGCCACCCATGTCTGGTCCACCTTTCCTACCACTGCTTTTCATTTGTCTACATTCTCACTCCCTTCAAGACCAAGTGCAAGGCTCGCCTTCTCCACAAAAACATGGCTCACATGATCACCTGCCCTGCTCCCTTCCTTCTCTGACTGGCACTATCCTTAATGGAGTTGGCACTTTGTATTCACTGTCCCACAATCAAGTAGTCTTTGAGATTATCTTCCTATCAGGAGCAGAAGTCTCTCAAAAACAGTAGTCACGTGTTAAATGCTTTTGTACATAGAGTCAATGCGTATATTCAGTGCTCAATAATAGTTTGTTGGTAAAAGTTTTGATATAATGAAATGGTGATGACATGTCATTATTTCATTTTTTCCTTAAAGATGTACTTCACTCATACTCACTGACTTAGGTTGTTCTCATAGTAAATAAAATAACTGAACATATTACTAACATTGTATTGAGAATTCCCTCAAGTCATTTTTCTTTTCAGATAATGAACAATGACATGTTGTTTTGTCCTGGAAGCATTCTGAAAGCAGCCCTAAAATAGATCCACTCTTTCCCCTATTTACAGCTTACTCTGTACTCTGGAAGGTTTGAAGAGTTCCAGAACACACTAACAAAAAGCAATGAGGTGTTTGCCACTTTCAAACAGGAAATGGATAAAGTGAGTATTATCCCCCCACAAAATCCTGCATTTTCTGTTTTGACAGGCAATTCTCCTTTGGGTTCATTTTTCTCTCATTAAGATACTTCAGTGCATTTCATGAAGTAATGAAACACTTATACATGCAAATGAGATTTTAGACTGTATTTTTTTAATTGGTAAGTATCTGGTAAATTAATCTCAGGAAGAGTCCAAAAATGCTAGGATACACTTTCACTCTGAGAAAGAATATTTTCCTTTCCTAGTCCATCAAGAGCTAAAAAAAAAGAAAGAAAAAGGAGAAAAAAAAAAAAAAGACAAGAGTTGGCAATTTAACATTATGTTGTTTATACTAAATTTTTTGAAAAATCTAATTTTTAAAGATTGAAAAAACAACTTTCATACAAATATGCAAGAGGAGAATTTTAGAGTAGAAAAACCATTTCATACAATTCTTCTTAGAAGAGAATATATGTAGTATGTTATAATTGGCAGAGCCTTGAATGAGAAGGAAGCCTGAATTCAAATTCTGGGTGTGTTGTCACTCCTCAAGTAGCACTGGGCAATCCACTTAACTTCCCTCCAATTTTATTTTTCTCATCTATACATTAAGATACCATTTCCCTTGCCTACTTCACAAGATTGTGAAGTTCAAATATAAATTAATGTATTTTTAAAGGGTTTTAAACTTCTACCCTTTTACAAATATAAGGTGCTAAATATTATTATTGGACATAATGTTTAAATTTTATTCAATCCAATATTTTCCCAAAATAAAATTAGCATCAGAATTGTGTTTCTTAACAGGCACTGGCATTAACCTTTTTTAAGTGCACAAAGAATCCTTTTAAAGCATTTTCTTGGGGTGCCTGGGTGGCACAATCAATTAAGCATCTGCCTTCAGCTCAGGTCATGATCCCAGAGTCCTGGGATCGAGGCCCACGTCAGGCTTCCTGGTCAGCAGGGAGTCTGCTTCTCCCTCTCCCTCTGCTCATACTCACTCACTCTCTCAAATAAATAAATAAAATTTAAAAATTTTTTTCTTAAAATTATATGATAAATTTCACAATTCAATGAACAAACATAAATAGGCCGACACTTGTTAAAATTACTACTTTCCCACTCCAAGATGAATCTATCTATTTTTCAAAAATCTTTTTTCACTATAGTGTGTTAAGATTAGAATAAATATTAGAGCAGAAAAGTGTTTTTACTTATTTCAAAATTAGTTTTGATATTGGAATAAATATTAGAACAGGAATTTTTAATCTGGAATTTATTTATACACTTTTAAAGTCAACTTGAGAATTAGCACACACACAAAAAACTGATGTGCATATTGCATTTTTTTGAGTGTGGTTCCATAGATTTCATCAAATTCTTAAAGAGGTTGATGACTTTAAAAAGTTTCTAAACCACTAACTTGGTTAAGAAATGATCAAAATTAAAAACCATTCAAAGCTCCCCTAGCTTCTCTATAGAGCCCAGGGGCTGACAGCCTGGGCCCAGCCTCTGGCCTCCAAGCATACACCACCTCAGACAGCATGGCACAGAGCCAGCAAGTGCCCAGGTGTGGTTCATCCAGAGAAACTGCACCTGATTACATGCCTGACCTTCACTTCATCCAAGCAGAGCAGAGATCTAACAAACAGTTTCAGGTTTAAAAAAGATGGCCTGCATTTTATTAACTTCTGTATCCCCTACACCTGGCTCCTTACTGATGACCAGCAGACACTCTGTGTATGTTGCATTAAATGGAATGAAATAACTCTAGTCCCACTCTTCTGCTAATTCACCTGAATATTCTTCCACCTCTCTGAACCTCAGTTTCCCCAGTGATAAAGTGAAGGTGAAAACAGAACCTTCCTTTTGGGACTGTTTCAAGAATGGAATGAATAATGCATGTAATCACATTCTATGAATCCCACCACACTCTACAAATGTGATGACAGAGGGAGCAGAAAGATGGTGGTGGAGTATGAGGACCCTAGACTCACCTCGTCCTACAAACACAACTACGTAGCTATTAAATCACCCTAAACACCCCAAAAATTGACCTGAAGACTGACAGAATGAACTCTACAACTAAAGCGAGAGAAGAGGCCATATCAAAGAAGGTAGGCAGTGCAGAACCGTGGTTCAGGGCAGAAACAGATTGCAGCTGCTGTGGAGGGGAGGGAGCTGTGGTCGTGGAAAAGGGTGAGAGAGAGAGGAGCACACAGGGAAATGCACAAGGAGAACATTTCCCCAGAGTCATTGGCTTAGAAAATGAGAGGGGCTAAATTTTATGAGTTCTTGCAACCAGTGGGTCTTAAAGCCTGGAGTTTTAAAGGTCAGCAGTCTTGACTGGAGAGAAGCAGGCAAAAATCCCAGGGTAGACAATGTGGAAATGGCGATGTGAAGAGCACCTGGGGCACACGGTGGGGAGATTATTCCCACTTTTCAGAGTGTGTCCCTGAGGGGAGCATTCATGGAAACACCTCTCCAGGAACACAGGAGCTGGCCAGCACCATTTCCCTCCTCTGCCCCTCAGCATAAACGTAGAGCCACCTGCAGGAAGCAGTGCAGCATGGACACCGGCCGCCACAGCACACACAGGAGACCTTCCCTGAAGTACCAGGCTCTGGGCACTACATGACCTCCTCTTTATAAGGCCATTACCTTCAGGAGCAGGAGACATAACTGGCCTTTCTAATGCAGAGAAGAAGACAGAGACTTAGACAAAATGTGAAGATAGAGAAATTGATCCAAAATGAAAGAATAAGATGAGACCACAGCCAGACACCCAAGCGAAACAGATATAAGTAACATGCCTGATGGAGAACTTAAAGCAACAGTCATAAGAATACTCACTGGCCTTGAGAAAAGAATAGAAAACATCAGTGAGACCCTTACCACAGAGATGAAAGTTTGAAAAGAATCAATCAGAGATGAAGAATGCAATAAATGAGATTGGAAACAGGCTTGTTGCAATGAACGGCAGGCTGGGAGAAGCAGAGGAACAAATTAGTGACCTGGAAGACAAAGTCATGGAAAGTAAAGAAGCTGAACAAAAGAGAGAAAGAAGAATTATGCAACATGAGAATCAACTCAGGGAACTCAGTGACTCCATCAAATGTAATAACATTTGTATTGTAGGAGTCCTAGCAGAAGAAGAGAGAGAAAAGGGAACAGAAAATTTATCTGAGGAAATAATAGCTGAAAACTTCCCTAATCTGAAAATTTCCCTAAGGAAACAGATACCCAGATCCAAGAGACACAGAGAACTCCCATCAAAATCAACAAGAGCAGGCCAACACCAAAACATACTGTAATTATGTTTGCAAAATATAGTGATCAAGACAAAGTCCTTAACTTACAAGGGAAAATCCATAAGGCTAGCTGGAGAGTTCTCAACAGAAACTTGGCAAGACAGAAGGCAGTGGCATGATACATTCAAAGTGCTGAATGGGAACAGAAATCTGTTGCATTTTTATACACCAATAATGAAGAAGCAGAAGGAGAAATTAAGAAAACAATCCCATTTACAAGCACCAAAAACTATACGATACCTAGAAATAAACCTAACCAAAGAGGTAAAAGACCTGTACTCCGAAACTATAAAACACTGATGAAAAAAATTGAAGATGACAGGGGCACCTGGGTGGCTCAGTCGGTTAAGCCTCTGCCTTTGGCTCAGGTCATGATCCCAGAGTCCTGAGATCGAGCCTCACATCAGGCTCCCTGCTCAACGGGGAGTCTGCTTCTTCCTCTTCCTCTGCTGCTCCCCCTGCTTGTGCTCTCTTCGGTGCTCTCTCCTCTCTCTCTCAAATAAATAAATAAATTCTTTAAAAAAAAAAAAAAGAAATTGAAGATGACACAAGAAATGGAAAGACATTCCATGCTCACGGATCAGAAGAACAAATATTGTTAAAATGTCTATACTACCCAAAGCAAACCTACACATTTAAAGCAATCCTTAACAAAATACCAACAGCATTTTTCACAGAGCTAGAACAAACAATCCTAAAATTTATATGGAACCACAAAAGACCTCAGATAGTCAAAGCAATCTTGAAAAAGAAAAACAAAGCTGGAGGAATCACAATTCCAGAGTTCAAGTCATATTACAAAGCTGTAGTAATGAAAACAATATGGTACTGGCACAAAAACAGACACATAGATCAACAGAACAGAATAGAAAACCCAGAAATAAACATACAATTATACGGTCAATTAATCTTCAACAAAGCAGGAAAGAATATCCAATGGGAAAAAGAATGTCTCTTCAATAAATGGTGCTGGGAAAACCGGACAGCAACATACAAAAGAATGAAACTAGACCACTTTCTTACACCATACACAAAAATAAATTCAAAATGGATTAAAGATCTAAATGTGAGACCTGAAACCATAACAATCCTAGGAGAGAACACAGGCAGTAACTTTTTTGACACTGGCTGTAGCAGCTTCACACATATGTTTCCTGAGCCAAGGATAACAAAAGCAAAAATAAACTATTGGGACTACATCAAAATAAAAAGCTTCTGCACAGTGAAGGAAACAGCCAACAAAACTAAAAGATAACCTATGGAATGGGAAAAGATATTTGCAAATGACATATCTGATAAAGGGTTCATATCCAAAATATATAAAGAACTTTTAAAACTCAATACCCAAAAAATGAATAATCCAATTAAAAAATAGGCAGATGACATAAACGACATTTTTGCAAAGAAGACATGCAAATGGCCAACAGATACATGAAAACGTGCTCAATATCACTCATCATTAAGGAAATACAAATCAAAACTACAAGGAGGTATTATCACACTAGTCAGCATGGCTAAAATTAACAACTCAAGAAACAACAGATGTTGGCAAGGATATGGAGAAAGGGGAACCCTCCACACTATTGGTGGGAATGCAAACTGGTGCAGCCACTGTGGAAAACAGTATGGAGTTTCCTCAAAAAGTTAAAAATAGAACTACCCTACAATCCAGCAATTGCACTACTAGGTATTTACCCAAAGAATAGAAACATACTAATTCAAAGGGATACATGCACCCTGATGTTTATAGCAGCATTATCTACAATAGCCAAATTATGGAAACAGCCAAATCCATTGACTGATGAATGTATATAGAAGATGTGGTATATTTATATATACAATGGAATATTACTCAGCCATAAAAAAGAATGAAATCCTGCCATTTGCAACAACATGGATGGAACTAAAGAGTATTATGCTAAGTGAAATAAGTCAGTCACAGACATGTGATTTCACACACACGTGGAATGTAAGAAACAAAACAAATGAGCAAAGGGAAAAAGAGAGAGAGAAAGGCAAACCAAGAAATAGACTCTTAACTAGAGAGAGCAAACTGATGGTTACCAGAGGAGAGATGCGTGGGGTGATGGCTGAAATAGGTGATGGGGATGAAGTAGGGCATTTGCTGTCAGGAGCACCGGGTGTTGTAGGCAAGTGTTGAATCACTATATCATACAGCTGAAACTAACATTACACTGTATGATAACTTACTAGTATTTAAATAAGAACTTTTTTAAAAATGTAAAGACTGAGAAAAGAGAAAGCTGCTTTTGTGTAGCTACTTCTCAGGTGTGCCCACATAGTATCAACATTTTAATGGCTAAAGAGCCCGTCCAGCTTCCTCACTGATAGTCTCCTATTCAATAATGTAAAAAATCTAAATTTCAAGCTTATTCTTGTGACTAAATAAAGCTACTTTTACTTTAAACTAAAGAAAATGCAGTGACAAAACAGGGTGGACCTAAGGAGCTTCCTTCTTCCTGAATTGGCTCTGGTGCAAATAAGTTTGCTCGCCACTGACTTAGATGATTCAGAAATAAATATGACTCTCCCACTCAATCTTCATTCCTCGACATCAGACCTGTTTGCTTCAACAGCTAGTAACAAAAGGACTTTTCTTGGCGTCACATATGGAACTAATAGCTTTTTTGACATATTAAGTCTTCAGAATTAACATTAAAATACTCAACTTTTTGTAGACAACTAAGAAAATGAAGAAGTTAGAGAAGGACACAGCCACGTGGAAAGCCCGGTTTGAGAACTGTAACAAAGCTCTGCTGGACATGATTGAAGAGGTAAGAAGACTTCCCCCCAGCTTATTTTCCCCCATCTAGTCCAAATAGTTGTACTCAGAAGATAATTATTACCTAATAGTACAAATTATTATCTTTGAAAAAGAGTTGATTTTTTTTCTGAGATGTGACATATGAAATTATAATAAAAATAGAGCAAAAAAATAGAATTGGGTCCAGACTCACAAAAAGCTTTGTGACCCTAAGTCACATGCCTACTTGCCGGGTCCAAAGCTGTCCTCAAATCAGCTCCATGCCTGTTCAACTGCATTCCTTCAAGACAGGACAAGCGTCTTACTTGTCTTTGAATTTCCCCAGTGCCTGGCACAGAGCAGGTGCAGAATATATTAGTGAGTTGATTTGAACATATGAGAGAAGACACCAGCCCGAGCACCCAGGGTATGTACTACTTTATAGACAGATATGGGGATGTATTGTTTAATTCTTCCAACAGGCATTTAATTACGGTAGTATGTCAGGCTCTGTAGATGTTGACCCAAAGATACGTGGCCCTGAATCTGAAAGGCGGATTTTACAGGCAAAGGTCTCTCCATGTGAACAAGCAAAAAAAAAAAAAAAATGAAAGAAAGAAAAAAAGAAGTCTTAAAGGGTACAAAGTAGCACAAAGGTGGAGGCAAGGAGTAAGATGATTAGGAACGATTTCACGCACAAACACACCAACATTTCTACAGAAAAGGAGGAGAATGGAATAGGTTGAGCAAGCAGCATCATGAATTAGTGTGTGGGAGTTTCTGTCATTATAATTACTGTTCTAACAATTCATCCCAAATTGCAACCAGTTCCAAAGAGATGAGCTTATTATTCACCAACATAAATCAAACAGTTGCTGGATTCCCATCCAGCAGTTTATCTATAGACTAGATGAGCCACTGCTGACAGCCAGGTCCCCCTCCATCTCATTCATTGTGCTACTGGAAGACGTCTAAGTCCTGGAAGCAGAAAATGCATCTAACTTAAGATATTGGAGGCCTTGGGCTGAAGCAGAGAGAAGTTTTGCCGTCTTTCTCTCCCAAAGAAAAGGATACAGCGATTAAACTTCTACCAGAGTCTCACACACTAATGGAGAAACTGCAGTGATGCCCCTGGCCAGGTGTCTGTTCAGCCACCTCTCTGAGATCAGGCCCCAGAGGCAGGTAGACAGATTCCTGGACAAAGGGTTTTGCTTGTCTCCAGACAGCGTCCTGGCAATTTTACTTTGTTGTTTTATGCTTTTTTGCTTTTTCTATTGTTTTCAAATCACAGAAAGCACTGAGAGCTAAAGAATATGAGTGCTTCGTCATGAAAATCGGGAGGCTGGAGAACCTCTGTCGAGCTTTACAAGAAGAGAGAAATGAACTCTACACGAAAATTAGAGAGGCAAAAATGCCTCCGAAGGATGACCGCAGTCAGCACACCTCCGACGAGGAGCCCGAGTCCGCTGGGTCTGAGCGGGTGGGGGTTGATGCGGACGAAGCCGAGAGTGTTCACAGTGCTGTGAAAAATCTGGCCACAGCCTTCATGGCCATTCATCGGCCAGAGTCGACCCTTGACCAGGCCAAAGAAATCCAACCAGAATCCGGCAGTCCTCAAGCGGATGGCGACTCGGTCCTCCAGGAGCCGGCACGACCCCCTCTGCGCCCTTTGTGCCATTCAGAGAGTTCCCTGCCTCCCCCAACTCCTCAGGCCGAAGCCGAAAGAGGCCGTGAGGCTCAACTGCCCCCCAGGCCCGGGAACCCCGCCCTGGGGTCGGGAGCAGAGGCCCAAGACCGGGGTCCCCTTGCAGCAGTCCGGGCTGATCAGCCGCCCCACAAGCCAGAGGCAGAAGCTTCTAGTCAGGCCCGGCCGTCCCCCGCCGAGGCTTCCCTACCCGCGAGGGAGGCAAACGGTCCTGCTCCACCGCCCGCGGCAGCTGAGCAGATGCCAGCTGGGGTGCTTGGATGTGGGCCCAGCAGGCGGCCGCCCCCACCCCCACCGGCCACAACAGCAGGGGGGCTGCCAGCAGGGGCCTCAGAGGGGCCCCAGCTGCCCCAAGTGGCCGACGCCAACCTAGAAGGCGTAGACTAAGCCTCATGGTGCCTCCCCAAGCTCTTCTTCCTGACGTTACATCTCCATCATAACAGCTTGTCTTCTGAAAAGGCATTAAGGGCTAAGGATGTCTAAGGGAAGAGACTTGATTAGAATCAAGACACTTTCAAATCTTACGCAGAACACATTCAGCCTGTGCTGTTTGTTCTCAATTTATCACTGATTTGGAGCTTTTCTGTTTAACGCGGGTTGATGGTATAATTTTCCCAAATGGCGACAGAACATACAAATAGAAAATTCATATTAGTTTTCCATTGAGATGGTATTTATTTCAACTTCTTAATCAACAGTAAGATTTGGAGTTTCAAGACTTCCACTACAATTTAGAAATACAGAAAATGGGATGTTTCATTTTATGTCCCTATATAGTTTTAATAAGTTCCAAAGAAGTAATGGATGTCCAGGTTCCATTTAAGCATTATATACATAATATATGCATACATGTGGGTGTGCGTGTGTATATATATACATACATGTATATATGCCTGAATATATACGTATGTGTGTGAATATATACATATGTGAGTTTATGCACCTATATATACATGTGTATATTTTATATATGTGTATACATATATGTGTGTGTGTGTGTGTGTGTGTGTGTGTGTATAAAATACATACACCTCATTCCTTTTTGGAGCTGTCTCATGCAAAATATTTAGATGGTAATAAAAAAACATCTCTTACTTGCTTGGGATGAGAGTAGATTAATGCTCTATGCATCAGAAGTAGGTTCAGAACGCAAGTATTTAGGCCATGTAATGTTGGGCAAAAACAAGTAACTGAATGGTAGATCAATAAATCCAACCTGTTGATCAAATGACCAAAAAGCAGTTGGGCCGATTGTGAGTGTGCAGAACACACAGACACGCAGGTGCCGCAAGAGGTCGTAAACAGAAAAGGGGAACAGTCGCAGCTGTAGACTGCTCGCCTCCTCCAGCGGCCGCTCGGACACAACTCAGAGCACTGCTTTGCTACCCCGCATGGTGAGGCAGGCACTCCGTGGCTACCTGCACGGAAAGTTCTGGAAGTGGGAAGCACGCCAGGGCATGGAGGGATTGAGGGTCCCCAGAGACGAGGCAATGCTCTTACCCCCTGCCCCCTGTGCTATGGGAGTCTTAAGAAAGAATATTCACCTGGCCCTGCCAAGTCCCCAGTTCCCTCACTGTCATCTACTGCTCTCTCTCCAGAGGGGCTCCCACCACTTCTTGCTGTCACAGCTTTAATCTATATTCTCAAAGCACCTGCACCTTTTTTCGAAACCCCCACCCTGGACTTCGCAGAAAATTATACCCGGCCTTCATCTCAATTACTGCTAACTAAAAGCTATTATTTTTCCAAAACAGAAGTCCACACAGGGTCTCAATATGAGTAATGAGGCATACAAACCAACACGTTATCTGCTTTGTGGAATTCTCTAGCAAGAATAAATGGGGCCCTACTCTAAAGGTTTTGAAAAATAGGTGAGGACTCAGAAGAAGGCAAAAGCTAGAGACACCTGGGGTTGTCTACATGAGTATTACATTACCATTGCTGGACAAGAACCTCTAACACCGCTGAGAGCATAAATCACTCGACCTAGGGTAGAAGGAGGCTGGAACAAAGAAACAGGAAGCAAGGGAGGACAGGAGGGCAAAGGAGAGAGGAAGGGGGAGAGGAGGGAGAAAAGGAAAAAAAGGTGTAACCCAGCCCTACCTTAAAAGTTGAATTCAAGTAGAAAAATGGATGAAAGCAAGATTCTCTACTGTTCATCCAGAAAACCGTTCTTTAGTGTCACGTGTGGCTTTCTGCCAAGGAACACAAAGTGCTTGTGGGCAGCAACCATATGCTCCAAGAATTGTAAACTGCATAAAATTTGTTTGAAGTAGACAGTGAGGGTAATAACAAAATGCTAATCAGGAAAAAAAGCATATTACTATTTGAGAACCCACGTATTTTTATTTATTTATTTTTCCATGGATCTTTAAAGGCTCGAAATACTATAACCACAAATGATCCAGCCAAATTCAACATTACTGGAAATCTTCGAGATTTAAACATTAATTTAATTCACAGCCAAGTACTCACCACAACAATCCAGGAGGGTCTCCTTGCCCACTATTTACAGAAGCTAAACTTCCCAAGAATGGAGTAAGATTAGATAATCATAGTAAAGTCTCAGTCTGAATGTTTTGCAAGACAAACAGGCAGGAGAAGAGCCAAAATCTGGTAAATCAAATATTCTAATACCCAAATTCTTTTTTTTTCATCCAAAAAGCTTTCACAGCAACACATTACGCACTACTGTGTATATCTTGGGCTGAGTTTCAATGCAATACCTTGCCTAAACTTTGCAAAGCTTAATATAGGCTCTGGAAGGATTATTTTAATATTCAAAGAATGTTTTATTATAGTCCTCTGTGTTAAAATTCAGCCTTACTAATTATAACAATAATTCGTAAGACCTGAAAGAGTAAGGAATTTCTTCATTATCAAGTTCACGTAGCTCTTTCTAGAGATGCCAAGTCTACTTTCCAGAAACACCAGCATTGTTTACGTTTTCTAAATTAAATAACTCTAATTTATGTATCTATTAAAGTTACTTCTCTTCCTGAATGCCTACTTTTGTTACTTCCATGTGTCAATAATACCTAACAAAGAGTATGGCTTTAAATCGTTGTTGGTTACATTTTTGGTCTCTGAGTCGAATGTACATATAATGAACACTTTGAACACCTTGGCGCGTGTGTGTGTGTGTGTGTGTGTGTGTGTGTGTGTGTGGTGTGAGAGAAAGAGAAGGAGGGAAAGAAGGGAGAGAGAACACGAATGCCCAGAACTAGTGAGAGAGCAAAAGCCCAGCTCCTCTGCCTGGCCCTCAGCTGCCCGCAGAGATCACATGGCCGATGTTTCTCCTTGGTGCCCGACTCCAGTGAAACTGTTTCCACAGGTTGCTCGGCCATGTGAGCTCTCAGAAACACTCTGAGGAGCAAGGGAGCGGGTGAGGAAGGTGTCAGCTCATTGTACCTCTACCTGGTCCTTCTAACTGCTCCAAGAGTTTCCCTAGTAAGACCCCAAGAGTCCTGACTGTTCTGCCTTTTGCTTATTCTCTCTTCCCAGTCTATACGGATCCAGGAAGGGTTTCTTGAACAAACCATTTCCTAGTATGCTTGGAGAAGAGAAATATTTAGCTAAAATGGGAAAAAAAGATTAAACCCTGCTCTTAAGGCTGTTTTTGCTCCTTTTTGCCTGGTATAAATACACATTTTTTTTAAATGAGCTATTTTTTTAAGCGTGTATTTATTTATTTATTTGTCAGAGAGAGAGACGGGGAGAGAGAGAGAGCACAAGCAGGGAGAGTAGCAGGCAGAAGAAGAAGCAGACTCCCCACTGAGCAGGGAGCCTGATACAGGACTTGATCCCAGGACCCTGGGACCATGACCCGAGCCGAAGGCAGACGCTTAACCGACTGAGCCACCCAGGTGTCCCTAGATACACATTTTTAAAATAGCTCTCTCATTCTCTCTTTTCTTTTCTTTTCTTTTTTTTTTTTTGAGACAATAAAGTATGTATTTGCTCCAAAACTGAAGCTGCTTTTCAGTAAGACTAAGATGTAGTTAGAGAGAAATCATTTCAGGAAAATGTCCTCAGCTCCTTCTCCTCTAACCAGCAGCTAAATCCAGTATTTAGGAAAAATAAAAGTAATTTAAAATGTAAAGAATTGGGGTACCTGATGGCTCAGTTGGAACATCATGAGACTCCTGACCTCAGGGTCATGAGTTCAAGCCCCACATTGCATGTAGAGCTTACATAAAATGTAAAGAATTCCCTAAAAGAAAATAGGAAATAAAAATGATGAGTCTGGTCTCTAAAATTTGTTGCCATCATAAGCTGGCAGGTAAGATTTAGGGTACAAGTAGGGTATATGGGTAAATTTTCACAAGGTTTAAACCATTTATATTTCTGTACTTTACAACCTAAAAATTAAAGTTATCATTAGATCAACCATGAGGGCATTCCACTGGAATAGAAGCATTCATAAATGATAGCACTAAAGATTTTTCTTAGTCTTGTGAAGCCGTATCTTCCATACTTGAAGTGGTCTCCTTGGTGGTATTCCCAAGAGAAGTTCTACAAATACCAGTTGCTGCTGTATATGCGTGTGAATGTTCCCACATACACATACACACATGGTGCACATAAACACATGTGTACAAAATTTGTCCTAGATTCGATGCTGTTCCTGTCGGTGAGTTTACACCTGTATTTTCAAAGGTTATTACTATTACCTTTCCTGACAAGGACAAACTATGAGAAGAAATCATTTCCTGTATAAAGAAGGACATTTGATAGAAACACTTCATTAGCAAAATAAACCTACAAGTTCATTGATTCATGACACAAAAAATCATCCACCGAAGCTGATTCACTCTACCAGGAGATAAGAAACAGGAACAATGTTTTACAAAGTGATATATCATAATGTTCAATTACCTCGTGTCATAATTAAAACATACCGAGGTATAAAACTCCTTATTTCAGGGCTGACAGTCAGTATGACATTTTATGTCAAATAACACAAAACCACCACAGAAGACATTATGTTAAGAGAGGGAAAGTAGGGAGAAAAAGAGACTTTCAATGTGAGAGCTCATACAAAAATGAAAAATAAAAAAGATAAAACTTGAAGAGCAATAAAAGGCAGAGGCACATGAGTCAGTGGGCCCTTTTGTGAAAGCAAGATGCCACCAGAGGGCAAGAGCCATAATCCTCCCTGCGGCTTCTTACGGACATGTTTCTCAGCGCGGTTGCTTTAGTGTTTTTCTTCTTGTTTGCCTTTCTTCTAAAATAATAAATGCATTCTTTTCAGTAAAAAAAATAATAAAATTACATCATGGGACATGTAGAAAACAGAGAAAAGAGACAATTACCCCTAATTCCATCACCCTAACTTAACCAGGATCAGCATTTGCTCTATCATCATATATTTTATATCTCTCTTTTTAATTTAACACGATGTTAGTCTTTGGAGAAGGGAACAGTAGTTCAACTGAGAGTAATAGCTATGAGCTGCTGCCAAATTTGAGTCTTTACACTATGTATTCAAATCGTACACACTTTACCATACAGACATGGAAGCATATTATGTTATTTATAGAATAAACATGATTATGCAAATACAAATATACAGCATTCTCGCATGTTGTTTGGAAAAGTCGTGCTATGCCTTGAACTTGGATGTTCCACCACATGTATACACATTTCCAAGCAAATCTGGATATAGCTAGAGTGAACTTAACGCAGCTCAAAAAAGAAATTAATAAACAACCAACTCTAGAGACATACAAATGTGGTAGTTGAGAAAATAAGAGAAAGGGTCAAACTCTGGTTTATGAAGTGACAAGAAACATATGATAACACCACAAATCATAGCATTGGCTAAATAAAGGTCAACGTTCTAAAATAAATCTACACTCTTCAACATTAACGAGACAGTTAGTGCTTTTGTTGCTCTCATGGGATGACAGTCACCAACATTGGCCATAGTGTATCTATTAAATAGGGCTAGGCTAAAAACCAGTGTGAACCTGAGATTGATCTAACATCTGCCAGGCAGATGCAACCAGCTGTGGAGTACTCAGAGGTCCCATATACTAAGAAAATTTGAAAGTCAGCGTTCAAATTTATAAGAATAGCACAACAAGGATGCATTTCATCGCACCCAAAGTCATGAGGTTAAACATACGTCAGATATGATATCATAGGCTAAATTTATTAGAATACAGCAAAGCTCTGCCCAAACCAGTGTAATCCCTCCAGACTATTGTAATGCTCTGTGTAAAGAAATTCATGTTCAATCACTTGTTTTCTTCACATTCTTATCAAGGAATTATTTCCTGGAATAATCTGGAATAAAATCGCGTAAGTCTAAGCAAGGTGAAAAGTGTGGGATAGCACAAGTCCAGGAATCAGGCCATGGAGTCCCCAGTCCCTGTTCTGCTACCAACTAACTGGATGACTTGGGAAAAATAACTTAACATCTCCGGGCTTCAGTTCATTCACCTATACAATGAGAGCCTTGGACTAGACGATGTCTGAGGGTTTGGGCATCTCTGATTAAATCCTCAAGAGACTTAAGAAGTTATATAGGGCTTTCCACCCCCCAGGGAGAGTTTTATTCTAAGCGATCTGCACATCACCTTGGGCACTTCTATTAGAAGTCAGGGAAGGGAAAAGAGACAAGATATTACCCAAATAAAAGAAATGTTTTTAGTTTTAAAAATGAGACAGAAGAGGTATTAAGGAGGAAATCACAAATTCTTGGATTTCTTCAACAAATCCTAAAGACCATCTATGTATAAGGGTCTGTGCTAGCCCCTGGGATGAAGTGGTTACAAGGCTAAATAAAGGATCTCAGGACCATCCATAACTTGACTCTATCTGCTCAGGATGAGAATGCCTGGTTGAGCCTGAGGATTCCTGGGGACTCAGTAAAAGGGAAGGGGCTGCAAGAGATGCTGAGAGGCCCTACGTCCCCCTAAGTGTTCTGCAACCCAAAAGCAGGATGGTGACCTCCATGAGCATTTTTATCACAAATGGTACCCAGACCTCCAAGTGGAAAAGTAATGTTCCTGGTCGAGAAGGAGGGTTTTATGGAATGTGTGTGTAGTTACTTGTGTGCATGTATATGAGTGCATACTTCTACATGAGGGTACGTATGAGCATATGTGTGTGATAGGTGCCAATCTATGTGTGTAGTTTTGTGTGTATGCCATATGCATTCAGTTCTATGTGAATGTTCATAATTACATGTGACAGTGTTTATGCATAAAAAATTGACATGAGCCTATGTAAAGTGTGTGTAGTTGTATGTGAGTTTATGGCATGCAAGTGAAAAGACTGGGAACTGAAAAGCTCAACGCCACAGATGTGATCAGAGTCGTGTGGCCAGCTTGGTTTACATAGGATCATGTCTTGTTGCAGACTTTTGTTCGCACGACTAATCCTCCTTTGTTTACAGTGGCACAGGGCTCGTTCTTTTTTGGCTGACAGTCTGCCTTCTAAGCAAACAGGCAGGTGGGTGAAGTTGCAGGTGCAGGGGCAGCTAGTCATGAAATAATTGCACACACTCCCAGCCCCGGGTGATGGCCCCCATTGATACACAACTCTCATCCTCAGGCAAGACTACAATTATGTCTTGAGAAATTCTCATAGACCAGCCACAGCTTGAGCAGGGAACACAGGAAGTACTAGAAAACCGGCCAACTTGATTCTTGTCTTTCTAAGTAAGAGAGGAGCTCCTCACATGACCACTATTTCTAACACAGGTGGCATCCTTGGAGGCAGAGTCATAGTCTCTGCCACGTATGTATATGGCAGACATATATTTTATATATATATCTTTACTAAACTATCATCTAGCTGAAACCAAGCCCCTGAATATTAAGAATGTTTCCCTGAATTAAAAATCAAAGAGAAAGTGTCCAATCCATTTATGTTTTAATCATAAATGAAGGTAGCAAACCAGAGTTGATGGCAGATACTACCAGCCAATCAGTCATGCCCATGACTCATCCTTTGTGCAGAGAGATTTTTTGCTGTGATATAATTCATCTCCCAAAATATCTACTGTTGGTTAGCTGTGTTGTCATAACTGGACCATCTGGCTTCTCCCTTGCCCGTTATTAGAAAACTGATCCAGAAATCCTCCAAATCAGTCTGGGAGTAATTTAAAGCAATACCCAAAGGAAGGAGAGTGAAAGCCTTTTATAACAAATTAATTGCCTGCCATACAAGTTAACTGATGATCTTCAAAAGTTAAAGGAAACAAAACAACTAAGCATAAGCAAAATTTGAGGCGAGAACAGAATGGGAAAAAGTAGTCACAACGAATAGAACAAAGCATTAATATCCAGGATACCAATAGAAATCACAGAAAGCAATAAGAGAAGACAAACAACCCAGAAGAAGGTGGGAGAGGCCGGGGGAGCAGCCAACCAGGATGCAGGTGATGAGGGGCAGGGCAGAGTCTATGGAGAATTTAAAAACAGTAATGAAACCAACTACTAGCCAGTCTGCCTTTTACCACCACCATGCACAGCAATCATGAATAACACCAGTGCAAAGCTGTCCTCCCTTCCAGAGATGACAGTCCCACCATGTATTCCCCATTTACATACCACTGGCATGAGATACGATGGACAGTTCATAGAAAAAGAAATGCAAATGACCAAAACACACAAGGCCAATAAAAAGAAAGGAGCTATTCTATCACATTTGCCCATTAGACTGACAAAAAATTTAAATATTCATAATATTCCATTTTAGCAAGGCTGAGGAGCAAATGGATACACTCAAAAACTGTTGGTACAGGGGCACCTGGGTGGCTCAGTCGTTAAGCGTCTGCCTTCAGCTCAGGTCATGATCCCAGGGTCCTGGGACTGAGCCCCAAGTTGGGCTTCCTCGCTCAGTGGGGAGTCTGTTTCTCCCTCCCCCCCTCCCTGCTCATGCTCTCTCTCTCTCAAATATAAATAAAATCTTTTTTAAAAAATTGTTGGTAAAATACTGGGTCATCCGTCTTTTTCTTGTTCTTTTGTAGGAGTTCTCTGGAAGGGCAATTTGGCAGTATGTACTCAATTTTTCTAATGTGCAAAAATAAACCTTATTTGGCAAAGAACAGACATATTCTGTTCTTTGAGCGTAGGCTCTTGGAAGAAGGAGGGCCTGTGCCCACAAGGAAGCCCTGTGCCCCTGATACATATAACCCGGATGGGGCCAACAATCACAGAGTCCTAACCCCTCCAACCCAGCGTGTCTAAAGTCACCACAGAGGGTCCAGTTCAATCGAACAGTTGGTTCTTTCTGTTGGAATTCTGCTGCCCACATGGAGATGGCCTGTGTGCGGGATGAAGTCCAGAGGGAATGAATGGAGTCGAAAGATGAGGAGAAACACCAGCCCAGTAACACTGTTTGGGCCCTGGATCCAGTTGGTCTTTTCAGATCAAATAGTTCTCCTTTTTGTTAAGAGGACGTGAGTCAGGTTGCTGTCATTCTCAATCAAAGAGTTCTGAGTCACAAAGATGAGAACAAGTTCAAATAGGTGAAGTGTGGCACAACAAGAAGGAAAGAGCTTAAAATTGTAATAACCGAATGTATATCGAAATGTTTTAAAAATCTCATTTCTCACTGTAAGTTTTCAGCTTCTCTTTAGAAGGTTTTTATCGCAAAAACAATGAACTAGTACAAGGTAAATTCTTCCATGTAACCCACCACCCAGGTCAAGAAATAGAACACTGGCCAGCATTTTAGAAGTTTCCCCTTCCCTTCTCGATTGCTACCCGCACCTTCTTCTCCGAGGAAACCCCTTCCCTGATGAATAACAACGTGGATTTGTTTCTGCCTCTGTGTATGTGTGTGCATGTGTGTGTGTTGTTTTGTTTTGTACTTTATAAAAGTATTATTTTGTGTCTGCCTCCTTTTTTGCTCAAACTGTGTCCGCGAGCTTCAACCATGTTACGCTGGGAGGAGTAGTTCATTCATTTTCATTGTCAATAGTAATCACTTGTAGGACTACACCACAATTTATCTACCTGTCCTAATGTTCACTGACATTCAAATTGTTTCAAGTTATTGGCTACTACAAATAATGTTGCTGTGACATTTCCAAAGTGTATACTTTGAGAAATTGTGCGGTTATACGGCATATACCAAATAGTTTTCCAAAGAGATTGTACTAATTGTTTCAACTACCAGTGCATGGGAGTTCCAGTTGCTCCTTGTCCTCCTCCTGGGATCATCAGCCATTTTAACTTTAGCTAGTTGTGCGTGTGCAATATCTCACTGTAGCTTTAATTTGCCTTTCCTGGATAACTAATGAGGTTGAGCCATCTTTTCTTAAAGTTATTGGCCAAGTGGGGAGATCCTCTTTTGTGATACGCACATTCATGATTCCCCCCCCCCTTTTTTTTTTTCATATTGAGTCATCTGGTTTTTTTCTTGTTCATTTGTAGAGTTCTTTATACTTCTAGAAAGACTTTATTAATTAATGACAAATTCTTCTACTCTGTGGCTCTGTGGCTTTTATTCTCATAATGATACAATTTGATAAACAGATTTTGTCGATTTAATGATGTCTAATTTATCAATCTTTACCTTTTTGACAAATACATGTGTTTGCTGCTTAAGAAATCCTTGTCAACCTCAAAATTATGAAGCTGTTCTTTCACGTTATCTTCTAGAAGCTCTATTCTCTTACCTTTTACATTTAGATCTACAATCTACCCAAAATTAATTTTTGAGGAGAAAGTGACAGAGGGTCAGATTAATTTTTTTTCTAAATGAATAGGCCATTCATCAAGCACCACTTATTTAAGCAAAAAATTTTCCTCCACTGCTTTTTTAATGCTCTCTTAGTCATAAACTGAACGTCCATTTGTGGGTAGGTCTTTTTCTAGACTCTCCATTCTGTTCCACTGATTTATTTGTTTATCCTTGCACCAATACATTGTTTTAATTACTGTAGCTCTTTTTTAATTTAAATTCAGTTAATTAACATATAGTGTATTATTAGTTTCAGAGGTAGAGTACTATAGCTTTATAATAAGTCTTTCTAGGCAATAATCCAGGTCTTCTACTTTGTTGTTCTTCAAGATAGTGTTGGCTATTCTTAAACTTTTTATTTCCATGTGTAATATAGAACCAGTTTATCAATCTACACACACACACACACACACACACACACTGGGATTTTCATGAGGATTGGATTTAATCAAAAAATCAGTTTGGGAAGAATTGATATTTTTCTAATATTGAGTTTTCCAATCCATGAACATGGTAAAGATGTCCACTTATTTATTTTCTTTGATTATTTTTCAGTAATATTTTATCATTCTCTGGTGTGTTTGCTCATTTTCCATTAGGTTTAATTTGGTGTTTTGTGATGATATTTAAAATGGCATTTATTTAAAATGTTGCATTAACTTTGAAATAAACTCAACATGGTCATGAAATAATACCCTTTCACATTATTGGATTTGGTTTGCTTATATTTTGTTTACGATTTTTGCATCTATGTTCATGAAAGAGGTTAATTTTAATTAATCTTAATTCTCTTATAATGTCCTTGTCATTATGAGTTGGGAAGTTTCCTTACTTTTCTATTCTTTGGGAGAATTTGAGTATGGTAAATGTTCTTCTTTCCTTAAATGTTTAAAAGAATTCTTTGGTTTTAAGCTATCTGGGATTTAAGTTAGAGATTTAATTTTCTTTAATAGATTTGCCCATTTTTGTATCAGTTATTGGGTGCTGTATTTTTTCAAGAAATTAATCCATTGCATCTAAATTTTCAAATTTATTGGCACAAATTATTCAGGATATCCTTTTAAATTTTTTTAAATTCTGCAGTATCTATAGTATTTGTTACTTCTGATGGTGGTAATTTATGCCTTCTCTCCATGTCTTTTATTAGTCTTACCCGAGTGTTATTAATTATAGTACAGTGTTCACAGAACCAACTATTGGCTTTTGGTTTTATCTACTTTACTTTCTCTGTTGTACATTTTGTTTTCTGTTTCATTGATTTGTGTCAATTTCATGATGTTTAATTGGCTGTTCTTTTTCTAACTCCTTGAGATAGATGTTTAGATCACCAATTTTCTTCCTTTCTTCTTTTCTAACATATGTATTTAAAACTACCTATAAATGGCTTTTCAACTGCATCCCACAAGTTTTGATCTATTGTGTTTATTACCAGTCAACATATTTCCTAATTTCCACTATTTTTTCTCTGACATGTTTAAAGGTATATTGATTCATTTCTAAACAGAAAACTTTCTATTTATCTTTATTTTTTTTTTAAGATTTTATTTATTTATTTGAGAGAGAGAGAATGAGAGAGCACATGAGAGGGGGGAGGGTCAGAGGGAGAAGCAGACTCCCCGCCAAGCAGGGAGCCCGACGCGGGACTCGATCCCAGGACTCCAGGATCACGACCTGAGCCGAAGGCAGTCGCTTAACCAACTGAGCCACCCAGGCACCCTATTTATCTTTACTTTTGAATTAGTAGCTTAATTCTGCTATGATCATAAACCATATTCTAAGTGATTTAATTTATTTGAAATTTGTTGAAACTTTATAGCCCAGCATATGGTCAATTTTGGCAAATGTTCCATGCAGTTGTTGAGTGCAATGTTCTATATAGACCAAATAGGTCAGTTTTATTGATCATGTTGTTCAAATATTCATCCTGTTTAACTTACTGATTTTTAGTTCTACTGGTTACTGAGAGAAGTGTGCTAAAATATCCTACTATAATTGCATATTTTTTTAAGTTTTTATTTAATATAATTACATATTTTTATATTTCTCCAGTTTGTTCTTCAAGTATTGCCCTGTATCTTACTAGGTGTATGATTATGATATCCTTATGTTGGAATGACCATTTCATTATTATGAAATATATTTTTTTAACTTTAGTAATGTTTGTTGCATTAAAGTCTACTTTGATACATAAGTAACTGAACTTTCATTTGGTTAATATGTACATGCTATATCTTTTTCCATCCTTCCATTTTCAACCTTCCTGAATTCTTATAATTTGCACCATGCACTTATGTACAACATTGATTTGAGTCTTGTTTTGGTTTGGTTTTTTGTTGGTTTATTTTGTTTTGTTCAATCTGACAATTTTTGGCTTTTATTTTTTTGTTTTGTTTTTTTAAATTTTATTTTATTATGTTATGTTAATTACCATACATTACATCATTAGTTTTTGATGTAGTGTTCCATGATTCATTGTTTGCATATAACACCCAGTGCTCCATTCAATACGTGCCCTCTTTAACACATATCACCAGGCTAACCCATCCCTCACCCCCCAATTTTTGTCTCTTAAAGATAATTTTTTATACCTTTACATATAATGTCATAACTGCTATATATAAATTTAAACTCACTATCTTGCTATTTGTTTTAAATTTGTTCCATCTGCTTTGTGTTTCTTCTCCCCCCCCTTTCTTTTCACATCTTCTTTTGGACTATGAATGTTTATTATTTTTATTATCCCATTTCCCCCCTTGCTTAACTATTTTTAATTATTCAATCTTTCATTATGCTTTTAGTGGTTACCATGGAAATTTCAACATTTACCTTTAACTTAGTCAAGTCTAATGACTAGTATTTCATTACCATTTCCTGGCCAAAGCAAAACCTTAGTACATTTAACTCCATCCAGTCCCTTTCTATGTCCTCTGATTTATCTTTCAGTTTATGATCTCTCTCTTCAACTATATCTAAGCCATGTTAAACCACTCTCTTGAGTTCTTAATTATAGATATTAGATATGAATGTTCAAGTTTAGATATTCCATTCGATTTCTTATAGTTTCCTGTGCAATTCTCTATCTCATCATTTAAATTCTTGAACATACCAATCACAATTATTTTAATGTCCTTGCCTGATCATTGCAATATCTGGATCTCTCCAGGGTTTCCTCCCCTCGGTTTTCAATAATTTTGCCTTGAGAGATACTGGATGATTTATGTTTGGATACGGGGCATTTTCTATTAAAAATTTTTGAAAAATAAAGCTCTGGATAGTGTCATCTTCCTGAAGGGAGCTTATTTTTGCCTCTAACAGGCAGTTAAGGTGGCACAGATTACCTCATCCGACCGTAAATTGAAGTGATTTGAAGTTGAACTTCTACCTTTTTAAAGAGTCATCTATTTCTTATGGCTTGTGGTGTAGTCATTTCAGGGTCCCAAACAAAAGCCTGGAGCATTTGCCAGGGCCCTAAATCATTGGCTGATGCTCAACTCTAATTTTTGTTTCTGATACTTCATAAAACTGTAGGACGCTTTACTTAGCTTCTTAGCCTCTCACCCACAGCTTGGATATTTGCAAGTGCCTGGAAGGAAAAACCAATCTCAATGTCACTTCATTTCTCTGGGGGTTTTGTTTGGTTGGTTGTTGTTGTTGTTGCTGCTGTTGTTGTTGTTTTCCTTTTCTTGAGGACCTTGTCCCCTCAAAATTTTGTTCCCCAGGTAGCTCTCCAATGCCTTCAAATAGGTGTTATATGCATTTTCCCCAGCGTTTCTAGTTGTTCTTGGAGGGAAGGTCACCCTGCAACAGGTGATTCCACCTTTAACAGAAGTAGAAATCCCACCCAGCTTGTCTTCTGAGTATCAATTTCATTTTCTTGAGATTCTGGAGATTCATCATATTTCCTTTGAGCTCTCAAATTAAACTGATTCCTGATTTCTTTGTCTCCTTTGAGTTTCTGTTTCTTGTAAGAACCAACCATGAGGGATCCGTTTTGTTGTCTTAGCTAATATTTTGACCTTTATTATTATATAATGAAAATACTAAAGATCAACCATGGTTTGAAGTGAGAAAAATAAGTTTTAACCCATGTGCCAGAGATCTGAGGCCACAGCTGATCCAGCAGGAAAGTGTGCCTTGAGAAATTAATGATGCCCCCCTGCCCCCCCACCCCCCGCAGAGAGTGGTGGTGACAGTGTATGTGCCAGGCATTTGTCAGACAATCCACTTGTGGATTTATCTCTCTGAGAAGTTGCTTTGTATCCACTTAAATTTTAAAGAGATTCAGCTGGTGCCTCTCTCTAACAGTGGGTAAGGATTTGCTAACATGAAAGATATTCTCCCATAAACTAAGAGACTAGCAACAACCAAATCCCAATGACTCAGGGTTTCCCATCACTTTGTATAAGAGTTTAATAGGTTTGAATTAGAGAGAAGTGGGGAGGGAGAACATTGTTGGTTGTCTTAGTCCATTCAGGCTGCTATAAAAATTATCACGGACTGAGTGGCTTATAAACAACAGAAATTTATTTCTCATACTTCCGGAGGCTGGGAAGTCTAAGATCAAGGTGCCGACAGATTCAGTGTCTGCTGAGAGCCTGCTTCCTGGTGCATAGATGGCTGTCTTCTCATTGTATGGTGGAAGGGGCAAGAAAGCTCTCCCAAGCCTCTTTTCTAAGAGCAGGAATTACATTCATGAGGGCTCCACCCTTATGACCTAATCACTTCCCAAAGGCCCCACCTCCTAAGACCACCGCACTGAGAGTGAGGATCTCACATAGGAATTTTCGGGCAACACAGTCCATAACATTGGTTGGAACTCAGCTGTCAGAAAACAGAGGATAATTATGGTGGCCATATTTCCTAAACCCCAAGTAGAGGCACCGTCTGACAAGAGCTAATACTCTTCTACCAGCAATAAGACAGAACGTTAGAAATCAAGACTGATGGGGAGAAGCCAGCACAAAGATATTAAAAGTACAATTCTGTCAGTGGTACAAGATATTCTTGATTTTCACTAACTGGGTTCCAAGATGAGGCTTTAGAGAGGTGGCCATTTTAGATGAGATTTTCCAGAGCCATTCTGGGAGGGAAGGGCCTTCCCCGGGGTCTGGCCTCCGCCTCCAAGCTGCTCCCAGACCCATCTGTCTGCAGGGAAGCATATAACTGACTCGTAACCGGCTTCTTCCAGCCAGTGGCTTTGCCAGTCAGCTTCCAGAGGCCTTCACTCGGAAACTGCCTGCGAGCAGGGACAGACGGCAGCATCTGCCACCGCACCGATTATGGGTCTGTACTGCTGCTGGCCCCCAGGAGCGGCTTCGAGGTGACGACGTGCATGCCTGTTTGCCCAAACCCTCAGCCTCCGAGCGGCGGCCAGCTTCGGCACAGAGAGAACGGGAGTGCCACCTACTGGAGCACTGGGGGTGAAGCCAGCCTCGCGGCCAGCCCAGGCCTGCGTGTCACCCAGCAACGGGACTAAAAACCACCTTTGTACGGCGATTAAGTAGGCCTCGTCTTCTGCCAACTTTAGTGACTGTTGACCGCAGTTAGGCTGAGAAAGTCTCAAGGAAGTTTATTCTGCTCTGAACAAACGAAACCGAACTGCAGTTGGGATCCAGGCTGTGTTCCACTTCAGTGAGAAGTGGGCGAGCCAGCAAATGCAGAGTTTAACACAGAACACAGTTATTAGGTACTTAACCCCGTCCTGGACACTGGTGAGACACCAGGATAGAAGGATGAATGGCCTGCACTAAGCAAACAATGCAAAGATGAAGAACCTATATCTGCATTCTACGACTGACAGAATACACTCAAGAAATCCAGCGAGAATTTATTCCACAGAGACTCTCAAAGCATGGAATTGGGGGGATCTGAACTTTCCATTTTTCCCTAAGTTCTATGGCCCTGTCACAGAGCTTAGATTAAGAAGTCATGATGACTTATTGTTGTTGGGCTTTTTGAGTCATCAGTTAACACATGATATATTTGGGATTTTGTTCTCAAAACAGCTGCTTTGCAGACGCCCTAAGCATCCTCTTGGCTTGCTCTCATAAAATCTTGCCAGGACAACTCTCCAAGGGCTAAATCCTTTCCCTGTATTCACAAACTCTTCTATATGTGTCAACAGCACATTTCTGACAATGATCAATAAAATACATTTGTCGATATTTTTAATGTCTAATGACATCAGAACTCTTACTTGAAATACATGCATACGTACTTACATAAGTTAGTAAATAAACACCCTAGTCAGGCAAGAACCCAACGCAGTGACTAGGTCACACGTGCGCAGCTGAGCGGCGAAACTGAACCCCCGAGGGGCCCCTCCCTCGTTGAGAGACTCCTGTACTTCAGCCATTGTGTGTGACCACCCTCCAAGCGTATTTTAATCAGCTGTAGAGGTGTGCCTCCTCCATTAAGAGGAGATCAGGTAAATATAAATGATAGGAAATGGGCAAAGGACTGCCACATTGGATGCAAGATATATACACTTATGGCAGAATGCAATATTCACAGACTAAAATTTTTTAAGCTACTACTGTGAGAATTATATTTGAGGCCCTGCTAAAGTTTCTGGTATTTTATTCTCATTTTACTCTTGAATACATGATATGTTCTGTATTAACTATTTATGTTAGCACATCTCTCACCCATAAATAATCAACATATTTCCCACCTACCCAGTCATTCCGCTGCTGACCTGATAGACTTTTCTTTTTTCTTTTTTTTTTTATTTAAAGATTTTTATTTATTTTTTTACAGAGAGAGAGACAGCAGAGAGGGAACGCAAGCAGGGGGAGTGGGAGAGGGAGGAGCAGGCTTCCCGCTGAGCAGGGAGCCCGATGCGGGGCTCGATCCCAGGACCCGGGGACCACAACCTGAGCCGAAGGCAGACGCTAAACGACTGAGCCACCCAGGCGCCCCCCTGATAGACTTTTCTTACATGTCTTATTCCTTAGTTCTCACAATTCGGTTCAAAGGGGGCTCCTAGAACTGCTGTTGACCACTACAAATCTGTGTTTGGACATAAAGTGAGCTGCTGGGGGACAGGCACACAACTCCCTGTGCATCCCTCAGAACCTTCCACAAAGCTCTAAGGCCACGGCAGCCCTCATTCCTGTCAGAATATCTGTGCTGTTCTGAGGAAGGGCCTCGTAGTTTATGTCATGTTCCTGAGGCACACAGACCGCTGAGCACTGGGCAGGACACAGAAGCTGATTCCTGACTTTCGTCCACCTCATCTTCCCTCCATTCCTCTCCAACCTGCCTGTCCCTTGCACTCAGCAAGAAGCTATTCGCTGTCACCTGACCAAGGCACAAATACTCAAGCCTTGGGGGATAGCGTTGGTGAAAATGAACAGGAAATGACACAAAACAAAATAAAATAAAATAAAATAATCATAGATGCTGATATGCGCAGGAACCTCAAAATGCCAATTCAATCTCTGATCTTACTCAGAGCCTCGGGCCCTCTATACTCCCTGGCAAAAGGTCATCAACACTTTAAAACACTTTAGTGATGGGAACTTCCTCCAAAGCAGCTGACTTGATGTTTAGATGATTCTCCGTTATATCAGCCAGAATACGATGTAATAACAGCCTACATTTGTCAGATATTCTGTTTTGTATGTACAATAGCTTATTCTCCTTGGCAATGCTGTGAGGAAGATACTAGTATTATCCTGCTCTGCACATGAGGGACCGAGGCTTAGAGAGGTCAAGAGGCCTGCCCAGGGTCATCCAACAAGCAAGAAATGATGCAAGATTTGAACACAGGTGGTCTGACTCCAGAAGCTCTCTAAATTATGGGTTCTGCATAGCATAATGATTCCCAGCTCCTCTAACTTCCACTAGTGGTCCTCGGTTTACCCCCTTGGGCCACAGGAGCATCTAATTTCTCTTCCACATGTACTGGCTCTTCTCCCAGCTAATCACCCAGGTCCTTCAACATGTCTCATACAACATGGTTTTTATTTCTCTCCTTCTCCAGGCCCTGTAATTTGACATGCTCCGTTTGGTCTATGTCCCTCTGAATGTGTTTCCCAGATCCTAACATAACCATATCCTTGATGTGGTTTGACCAGTGCAATGTTGAAAGCATGACCATAGCCTGCATTCTAGACCAGTCCTGTCCAACACAACTTTCTGTGATGAGAGAAATGTTGTATAGTTGCATGGTCCTACTCAGGAGCCACTAGCCACTCTTGGCTATTCAGTGCTTAAAATGTGGTTACTAAAACTGAGGAACTAAATTTTTATTTTATTTCGTTTAACTAATATTATTTTTAGTGGGTACATAGTAGAGAATGTAGTTCTAGATTCTGTATTTCTAAATCATCACTGACCCATGTTGAACTGAATGTTCTCAATAAGAATGCCATCCCTGGGGCACCTGGGTGACTCAGTCAGTTGAGCATCGGACCCTTGGTTTTGACTCAGGTTATGATCTAAGGGTTGTGGGATAGAGCCCAGCGTCAGGCTCCCTGCTCAGCACAGAGTCTGCTTAAGATTCTCTCCCTCCCCCCTGTGCTCTCTCCTTTACTCTCTCAACTTTAAAAAAAAAAAAAAAAAAAAGGTATGCTATCCCCATCCTATCTCAGTTGGCTTTTGGGACCTCTGAGTATATTTTACATTTATCTTTGACAGATGTCACTTCGTGATGATTCCAGTCTTTTAAAATCATCCCCAATCTGATTTTGTCATTCAGAGTATTTAGGGTCTCTCATACTCTGTGTCACCTGCAAGTTGGCTAAATACACTTGCTACATCTTTACAAAACACAGCTAATGATGTGTGAGTAACTATGTAGCTGCCACTTACTTGAGGGCTTTCTAAGTGCCAGAAGCTGTGCTGTGCACTCCAGTAATCCATATACAGAGCCTCATGGACACCCAGGACTGACTGGATCCACTGCCCACACTCACCTGACTAGACTGCCTTCCGCAATGAGGAAACACGTTCATATACATGGGCACACACACACACACACAGAACAACACTAGAAAACCTCTTCCACAGAGACATCAGTTATGAATCTATGTGTTGCACACTGTCACTCAATCACAATTGTCCTTGCTGCCAAGACAATGTTTTTATCATGTTCACAAGAATTCCGTGAGAGTTCTCGTCAAATCCCTTGTTGAAGCGCGTATTCACAATATCTGTAAACACTGCCCCGAACAACCTAACAACCTATTAAGAAATATAATGAGGTCAATCTATTCTGATATTTTCTTGAACTCATCCTGACTCTGGGAACTATCTAAACTATCTAACGGCCATTCCTCACTTAGTAATTCACTCAGTCAAGGACACATTCCCCTGTCCATCAAGAAGAATTTAAAAACTGAGACATTAATGAAAATTTTGTTTCAGCAAACTGTCTAGCTTGTCAAACAGCAATAGAGATGCATTCAAAGTTTAGAGAAAAGAACAGTTTGGAATAAAAAGCAAGACTTCAAGGAGAACATTTTTTTTTTTAAGATTTTATTTATTTTTTGACAGAGAGAGAGAGACACCGCGAGAGAGGGAACACAAGCAGGGCGAGTGGGAGAGGGAGGAGCAGGCTTCCCGCTGAGCAGGGAGCCCGATGCGGGGCTCGATCCCAGGACCCTGAGATCATGACCTGAGCCGAAGGCAGACACTTAACGACTGAGCCACCCAGGCGCCCCAGAGAACATTTCTTTTTTTTAAGATTTATTTTTTTGAGGGGGGAGGGGCAGCAGGAGAGGGACAGAGAGAATCCTTAAGCAGACTGCCCGCTGAGCACAGAGCCCAATGCGGGGCTCGATCCCAGGATCTTAAGATCATGACCTGAGGGCGCCTGGGTGGCTCAGTTGGTTAAGTGACTGCCTTCGGCTCAGGTCATGATCCTGGAGTCCCGGGATCGAGTCCCGCATCGGGCTCCCTGCTCGGCAGGGAGTCTGCTTCTCCCTCTGGCCCTCCCCCCTCTCATACTCTCTCTATCTCATTCTCTCTCTCAAATAAATAAATAAAATCTTTAAAAAAAATAAAAATTAAAATTTAAAAAAAAAAAAAAAAAAGATCATGACCTGAGCCAAAACCAAGAGTCGGACACTCAACTGACTGAGCCACCCACGGGCCCCCAAAGAGAAGATTTTTTACATGATCATATGTCTAATGGCACATTGAGATTTTTTGCCTGTTGCTCAAATTTCAACTAGAGTCCCAAGATGGAGTACAAATGATAAAGCACCCCTCAGTCTTGAATCTGGACTGTCTTTGCAGAACTGTCTTAAGGGATGGCCTCAAACCCCCATCAGCAGTCTGTCAGCTGTCTGCAGTCTATATATGAGAAAATTAGGATGATACAGAAAGGACACGTTGGTGGGTGAGGATGTCTTGGCAGAGCTGTCAGACTGCTGTGCCATCTCGCTCACCTCTCTACCACAGGTGGTAGTAGGAGAAGGCATTAGAGGTGGGTAGAGAATGTCCGCAAAGCACCTGAAGAGGTAGAAAGACAATCAGGAGAGTGCATTTCATGGAAACCAAAGGAAGGAACTGTTTCAGGGAGAGAGGGAGCGGGCAGCTACTGAGTACCGCTGAGAGTTAAGCCAAGGAGCCAAGGTCTGGCTCGTATTTAACAATAATGGGACACCGGCTTCCTTCCTCCCCTTCCAATAATGGGACATTAGAGCAATTTCCTCCAAGTGGTGAGAGTGGAAATGAGATCGTAGTAAGTCAAGTGCTAACGACAGAAAATCCAGACAGTTCTCTGAATTAGGCTGTGAAAGGGGAGAGAGAGAAAGACCGGTCAGTGAAGGTGAATGGAAATTCCAGGGAAGAATGTTTAAGATTTTAAATTATCAGTATAAAGCCCTCCAGAGAAATCAACCTGTAGCTTTATATGTGCTCCATGGAGACCCCACCCTGGAGTGCAGGGAAAGTGATGAGCCTTGAAGACAGCTATATGTATATACACCTAAATAGGCTTTTTTTTAAAGATTTTATTTATTTATTTGCGAGAGAGAGAGAGCAAGAGCACGAGCAGGGGGGAGAAGCAGAGGCAGAGGGAGAAGCAGGCTCCCCGCTGAGCAGGGAGCCCGATATGGGGCTCCATCCCAGGACCCCGGGATCATGACCTGAGCCAAAAGCAGCCACTTAACTGACTGAGCCACCCAGGTGCCCCACCTAAATGTTTTAATAATCTTTAAAACAAAGATCAAAATTCATTTAAGTCCTGCTGCATTAGTCAAAATAAAAATAAAATAGAAAAGGAATCAAGGGATCATTCAAAGTTTGAAATTCCTGAAATGTCCAATTTATGCATCTGTGGAAGACTTTATTAAGGTTTCTGAGAAACCCGGGATGATTTCAGCTAAACCAGAGGCACAATTTGCACCTGGGAAATGGTCCCAGGTGAGCCCAATAAAATAAAATGTGCCACCACATACACGTGGATCTGATCTTTGCCTACTAGGTTATTCATAAAGTCAGTCTCAGACACATTTCTAAACTGACCTGTGTAACTAGATAGGACTGGGAACTTTCAAATGGAAATTTTATATAGTGTCATTTCAATCAAAAGAAAATAATGAAATTAGGAATACATATCACTGGGGGGCACCTAGCTGGCTCCATCCGTGGAGTGTGCGACTCTTGATCTCAGGATTGTGAGTTCGAGCCCCACGTTGGATGTAGAGATGACTTAAAAATAAAATTAAAAAAACAATAAAGGAATACGCATCACCGTTGGGAAAGGAAGCAGTGTGCTGTGGTGTGTGTCCTGCAGGAGGGGAGGGACCTGAGCACACCTGAAAGGGTACCTCTCGCTAAGTAGGAAGCATTTGATTTTCTCTGGTGCTTTTTAAGCTCTGGGGCTGGTCTAAGGCCCCTCTCCAGCCTCGATGTCCAGTGTTTATCCCGAAGCGTTTCAGTTAGCCAGTTTGAGAAGGGGGTCGTGCTTTTCGGTTTCGATTCCTTCCTTCACAGGGCCAAACAAATAAATCAACCAAACCTTGAGGAGTCAACAGACAGGGAGATGTGGAAGAATCAGGACCGCGAATCACTGAGGCAGAGGAAGAAAACAGGGAACAGATACTAACATTACAGAGGAAAAGAGCCAACCGTTTAAAGATAAGAAAGAAGGAATAAAGTTACAGATGCTGTGAAGTTTGGCAACTTGGTGGCAAGAAGTTGAAGCATTTTTCATTTGTTGCCTCGAATTTCAATGTGAAGTCAAAGGCAAGGTCGTCCCCTGTGAACGGGGAGCAGGAGCGGTGGTGGGAGGTGGTTTAAGAGAATAAAGAGGAGATTTTTAAAAAAAATAAAACCTGCCATGGAGTACATAGCAGGGAGAAGAATGAAAAGAGCGCAAAATGGTAGAGCTGTTGAGACCTGGACAGAGACCAGGAAGGTGACGTGCCCCCAAATGCAGGGGCTTGGGAGGCTCTCCAGCAGCTGCCCAGGCCATGTGAGGCCCCGAGGAGGTGCTCAGGATACGAGGAGTAACTAGGAGAATGTTAGCAAGACAGGAATTGAAGCCCTGGGCCATGAGGTCCAGGCTGGATTAGAGTACCTGTCACTCAGTAAATCCTTGTTAATAGAGAAAGAAGAAAACTAGAAACCCAATAGTTATCCCTCTTCCCACCAAACCTAATCGCCACTTTATGTGGTAAGTACCTGACCTTTTTATGTGGTAAATACCTCTCCGTTCTCTCCACTTCTACCATCTCACCACAGGGTCACCAGCATCCCAACATTCCCCACATCCACCATTGTTCAGGCAATGAGAAATCTTTTCTTAAACACCTACACGTGCCTTCTCAGCTCACCGTCTTCCGGGAATAGGCCAAAATGACCAACTCAAAGGGGAAGAGCAGAGGCCCCGCTCTTTGTCCTCTGGGCCTCTCAGAAAACACGGAGTTGTTCCTTTGGGCACAGACATGCGAATCTACCAGAAAGGTGATTCGATAGACATCAAGGGAACGGGTACTGTTCAAAAGGCAAGGCCCCACAACTGTTAGCACGGCAAAATGGGAGTCCCCGGTGTTACCCAGGATGCTGTGGGCACCGTTGTAAACAAGCAAGTTAAGGGCAAGATTCTGGCCACGAGAATTAATGTGCATAGTGAGCATACAGAGCACTCTCAAGGTAGCTTCCAGACACATACGATGAAAAATGATCAGAAAAAGAAAGAAGCCAAAAAGAAAGCTACTTGGGTTCAACAGCCGTGCTGGCCTACTCCACCCAGAGCAACACACTTTATTAGAACCAACGGAAAGGAACCCATTCGCTATGAATTCGGGGCGTAATGGGTGTTCAAAACAAAACAAAAACTCTGAACTGTTAAAACAAAAACAAAACCCTAAACTTACCTTGCTTCTTCCTGCTCAGACTCCTTCAGTCGTGTGTGAGAAGGGTTTTAGCTGAAGATCAAGGTACTTCAACCACACAGCTGCTGAGATGGTTTTCTATTTCTCCCACCCTACAAACCCTCTAATCTGACATGCCCCAGTTAGTAAATGTCCCTCTCAAAGGTGCTGCCCATATCCTAGACGAGATGGGACTAAACATGCAAGGATGTTATCAGGGCAAATGCCCGTGAGAGAAAATTAAGGAGACCGAGGAGGCTAGGGGAGCTGGGGGACCGAATGCGGCCAGACGCCCAGGGGAGGACAGAGGGAGCGGGGCGGGGGGAGCACCTGGACTTACATGCAGTCTCAGGAAGGTGGGGCTGGCTGCAGGGGAGTCCGTGAGCTGCAGATGGCCTTTCGGGCATCCTGTGTCTCCCAGGGAAGGCCCTGCCATGATCACCACGCTGTGCTCAGCCACTGGCTGGGAGCAACCTATGCAAACATGGCTCGGAGCAAACACGGGGAGGAATTTCAACTCATGGCAGCTGGACCCTTGGTTTCTCTCCCTGTCACTGGAGGGCTGTGAAGCACATTCTTAGGACCACCTTGACCTAGTCTCAAGTCCTTAGTAAGTGTCACAGGTGCTATCAAGTCTGACCTTCACCCACTACTCCAGCCTTACCCAGCCCTGGGTTTTTTGCTCCAGCTGTATCAGACTTCTCTCAAGTCCAGAACACACCATGCTACTCTTTTTTTTTTTTTTTTTTAAGATTTTATTTATTTATTTGACAGAGAGAGAGCGAGAGCAGGAACACAAGCAGGGGGAGTGGGAGAGGGAGAAGCAGGCCTCCCGCTGAGCAGGGAGCCCGATGTGGGACTCGATCCCAGGACCCTGGGATCATGACCTGAGCCGAAGGCAGACGCTTAACGACTGAGCCACCCAGGCACCCCACACCATGCTACTCTTTATCAAGGCTTTCTATGTTCTGTATCTGCTAAGGAGAAAGCTCATCCTGATCCCACCCCCACCTTGGCTTAGCTACCTTCTTTACTTAGGCTTTACTCTCGTCAGCACCATCTCCTCAGCTCCCCTGCCGATAGCCCTCAGACTGGATTAAATGCCCCGTGACGTGCTCCTGTGACTGTCAGTTCTCCCATATAGAGGGGGCCAGATGAGTAAGCATCTGTCTAGTGTCTGACTTTGCTGCCAGATGAAGCAGCTGCATGACAGGTGGACCCATCTGTCTCACTCGCCCCTGGACCCCAGGGCCTAACACATGGCCGATGCTCAAGAGATGCAATCAACCAGCTTGACTACCTGCCCAGTAAAAGAGATCAGGTAGAAGGTGGCTGCTAGCAAGACATCAGGGCAATCACAGTCCTAGAGTGCCAGCTAAGGTTGAGGTTTAGGAGAAAAATTTAGTGAGCGACCTAAAGCAGGACGATTAGAATAGAAAGTCAAATAAAATGGTTTTGTAAAGAAAAATTTAGGCAAAGATCATACTAACAATGTGACCGTTTTGCTGAACTGAGTGTGAATCTAAGATACAACTATAGATATTTTTCAAACAACATGGCACCTGAAGGCTGTATCAGTCAGGATTAAATTCAGCTGTAGATAGCAGGGAAACCAAACATGAAGCTCTAGCCATCAGGGATCCTAGCGTGAAATAGATGGCACATTCAGAGGGGTTTAACCAGAACAAAATTTAAGGAAGGCACTATTACAGAGACGTGGCCAGATTTAGGAAACCAATAAAGAATGGGGGCGGGGGGAGCTCCCTGGGGTTAGCAACAGCGGGAAGCCATTACCACCTCTAGGCTGAAGGGACAGTGGAAGAATGGTGCTACTGGAGCCCATCAAGAGCTGGAGCCAGGGAGAAGGGGCCACTGGGCAGGAGCTCTGGCCACAGAGGAACAGAGCCTCCGCTAGAACTGAAACAATGCAAGCAGGATGAGAAGAGAAAAAAATCATCATTCTCTTCTCCCCATGGATCTGCCAAGGGCCTCAATGGGCCAAACCCAGCCAGAAGCCAAAGGGCAAGGGAGCCTCCTAGGGTACAGATCATGGAAGACAGAGTGGAGAATGGATGTGGAGGAGAGGGCTGCAAAAGGAAAATAACCAACACAACAGCTTGTTGATCCCGCATTACAGCAGATCCTGATGGAGGTGCCCAGGACTAGGATGCCAGCTCCATGGTCTTCAGGCACTCAGGCTCCTTCTAACTTTCTGATCCATCATCTTTAACAGTTGGCTTCCTTCCTTCCTTTCATGTCATGGTAAAGATGGCTTCTGATGCTTCTGAGAACCATTCTTATTCCAGGAAGGAAGAGGGAGGAAAGGTGGAAGGTCAAAAAGGACCTTCTGATTGAGCAGTGCCTCCCTGAGGAGTTCCCCAGTAGCCAACCCAAGACTTCCACATATAGCTCATTAGCCTCCCACAGCTGCAAGGGAGCCTGGAAAAGGTATGCAGTACTTTGGTTCCCTGAAGAAAATCATGGGCTTTTGTAAAGAAAGGGTAGAATGAATATTAAGTAGGCCCTCCTTGGAACAATGATTAAAGAAACACTGCCAGAGATGGACTTACTGAGAGACGGTATGAATTTTCAGAAGAGAAAAATTTTTTGCCTCATATAACAACTTTACCACCTAATATCTATTAAGGTTACCACAGGTTCCTGTGATTCATAATCTTCCTAAACCACAGAGACCATTTGCTTTACATTTTCTTATTGACATAATTCTCAAGGAATATCTGTCAATTAGTGATTGGCTGATTTCCTTAGTTGATTGTAATGAGTCATACTTCCAGCTGATGAAAGATGAAAACTCCTCATTCATTCACTCAATAAATATTCATTGTGTGCTAACTATGTGCCAGGTACTATTCTAGATGCTGAGATACAGCAGTGAACAAAATAGAAGAACAGAATCTCTGTCTTCATGGAGCTTACATGCTAGCGGGGAAAACATTCAATATGATACATAAATACAAGTCAGTTGGTTCTAAGTGCTTTGGAGGGAAATAAAGTTGGAAAGCGAAAAGGAGTGTTGGATAGGAGTTGCAGTTTTCTGTAGTCAGCAAAGACCTGAGAAGACAACATACAAGTACAACCCTACAAGAGGGCATGATTTGCAGGTAACTGAGAGGAGAGTAGCTCAGGCTGAAAATAGCAACAGGTAGAAGAAGAGGTAGCTCCCTGGGGCTCCTGGGTGGCTCAGTCGGTTAAGCATCTGCCTTCAGCTCAGGTCATGATCCCAGGGTGCTGGGATCGAGTCCTGCATCTGGCTCTCTGCTCAGTGGGGAGCCTGCTTCTCCCTCTCCCTCTGCCCCTCCCCCATGCTGTGCTCTCTCTGTTTGTCTCTCTCTCAAATAAATAATTAAATCTTAAGGAAAAACAAGAAGAGGTAGTTCCCTGAGGGGTATGGTCAGGGGGTATGGTAGCTAAGATAATAGCTCCCCAAAGATGTCCAAGTCCTAATCCCCAGAACCTGTGATAATGTTATATGGCAAAGTTGCTAATTTGCTGATTTTAAAATAGGGAGATTGTTCTGGATTCTTGGGTGAGCCCAGTGTACTCACAAAGGTCCTTAAAAGTAGAAGAGGGAGGTGGAAAATATCAGAGGGATACAGTGTGAGGAGCACTCAGCCCACCATTGCTGGCTTTGAAAAAGGAGGAAGGGGGCCACAAGCTGAGGAAAGTGGACAGCCTCTAGAAGCTGGAAGGGCAAAGAAAAACAGATTCTCCTCTGGAACCCCCAGAAAGGGATGCAGCCCAGCCAACACCTTGATTTTAGCTCAGCAAGAACTAAAGTCTGTGTCAGACTTCAGACCTACAGAACTATAAGATACTAAATTTGTGTTGTTTAAAGCCACTGTTTGTAGTGATGTGTTATAGCAGAGCTAGAAAACTAACACACATGGAAACACATCAGTATGTTAGAGGAACAGCAAGGAGCTATCACTGAAACAGAGTGGATAAGGGAAGGAGTGGAATACTTGCATTGAGAGAAATAATTGGGAGCCAGATCATGTCGTTTTTCTTTGGCCATTTTAAGGACGTTGATTTTTACTCTGGAGAGGAAAAGGGAAATGTTCCACAGTTTCCAGCAGGGCTGTTACATCGGAAATACATTGAGAAGGCAGGGCAGACACAGTAAGATGATGGGCTAGAAAGCTATCTCAGTGAGCTGAGCAAGACACAATGACTTGTACCACACGGTAGCACTGGGCTGTGTGAAGTGATTTGATTCTAAACATATTTTGATGGCTGAGCTGACAAGATTTTCTAAAACATTGGATATAGAATATGAAAAAGAAGAGTCTGGCATGATTCCAAGCATTCTGGTCTAAGCAACTAGAGTTGCCAGTAATTGAAATGGGCAGGAATGCAAGAAGAATAAGTATAGAGGGAAGATCAGGAACTCAGTGTTGGACATGCTAAGCCTAAAATTTCCAATACACGTTCTGCTGGGTTATGTTATTATTCAAAATAATTCACTCCCTTTCCAGTTGATGGAGTACACTTCCTTGTCATACTGACTTTGGTCTTGGCCACATGACTTGCTTTAGCCAATAGAATGTGAGCAGACATGACATATGCCATGTTTAGAGGCATCAACAATTTCCACCTGCCCTCTTTCCCACTCTCTGCTAAAAGGAATAGTTCAGGCCAGATAGAGGCGATACCCTCAGCTAGTCTGAGGGTTCTAAGAATGAGAAGACGGGGGGAGAAGATCCATCCATGGAACAAAGAAAATCTGAACCCAACCCATAGCCTGGAGCTGAGATGCAGCTGAACTGCAAATCCATGAACAAGAAATAAATATTTATTAGTGTAAGCCACTGAAATTTGGGGGTTATGTTCTTTTAAACTAGTGCAGTCTAGCGTTTAAGGGAGAAGTCTCGGCTAATATATCTATAAAGCCATGAGACAGGATGAGATCACAGAGACAATGAGTGTAGATGGAACAGAGAAGAGGGTCAAAGGCTGCGCACTGGGGCGCTCCATTGTTAAGAGATCAGGGAGATGAAGAACCCGCTAAGGAGGGATTGAGAAGGAGCTAGCCAGTAAGGTAGGAGGAAAAACTATAACATGCAGCGTCCTGGAAGAGGGAGTGATCACTATATTAAATGCTATTCACAGGGGAGGGGGGTGGGAGGATGGGTTAGCCTGGTGGTGGGTATTGAGGAGGGCACGTTCTGCATGGAGCACTGGGTGTTGTGCACAAACAATGAATCATGGAACACTTCATCTAAAACTAATGATGTAATGTATGGGGATTAACATAAGAATAAAATTTTTTAAAAAATGCTATTCACAATTTAAGTATGATGAGGACTGAGAGATGACCACTGGTTTTAAGAGATGGAGGTCAATGTGAACTTCTCAATAGTTTTAATGGAAGGATCAAATGGAAACATCACTCTTTGTGATCATATTCACCTATTCACTCAATAACTATTTCTTGAGCAGCTACTACGTGACAAGCACTATCCTAGATATTTGGTATATACCAGTGAAACAGACATGCCCCCTCCTCCCCACTTCTCCCCCTCAAAAAAAAAACCAAAAAAACAAACAAAAACCTGTGCCCTCAAGAGGCTTACAATTTATTGGAGAGAGACACATAAACAATAAGCATAATAAATGAGTCAGAAGGTGATAAATGCTATTAAAAAAATAGTGCAGGAAAAGGGAAATCAGGAATGCCGGAGGGGTTGCAATTTAAGTAAAGTGGTCAGGGTAGGCTTCATAAAGAAGGTGACACTTGATTTATAGCTTTAAAGAGCTGATTCTCTGATCCAAGACTTTCCCCAGGATTTTACTTCCCTCGGTGCCCTTTACAGCTCTCAGCCAGCATTAAGTAATCAAGTGCATCTACCACACCTATGACTCTAAAGCGTCTCTGAAATGTTAATTAGTTGAATAAATAAACCCAGAGTAAAAACCAAGATTCGGTCTCCACTTACTTTGCTGTTACCGTTAGAATAATCCAATTAGTACTGTGATCTATCAGAAACACCAAAGAAAAATTATTTCTTATTAAGTGTGATGAAAGGTTCATAAAGCATTACCATGTCAAAAAAATCCATCACTATTAGATTATTTAAAACTAAGTTAAGTGTATGTTTAGTGCGGCTCATAGAAGAGACTAAACTGAGCAGGGATGTTAAAAATGCCAGTTTAGGAAGTTACTTGACACAGACCTGAAATTAACCTTGGGGTTTCGCATGAGGCAGACAAGGGCCAAATAAAGCCTTTTCTGTTCCTTCTCAGGGATATGGTTCTGTGACTGCTCACTTCAGGCTGTTAACATCTGAATGAACCACGCAGGCCCTCCATGAGCTCCTGATACACCTCCCTCCTAGGATAACCAAAAATGAATAATAAGTAACAACATCATTTCACACATTGTTTCCAGTTTTAAATCATTTATTGAAATATATGGTACAGAGTGAGGGGCCCATCATCAGGCACCCATTCATTAAGGGAGAAGAAAGAGCTTTGGTGAAAAAGTCTAGTCCAGCAGGATCCAATAGAACTTTCTCCAGTGATGGAAATGTTTTATTAACTGGTGCTGTCCAGGATGGTAGCCACTAGCCATGTGTGGCTATTGAGAACTGGAGATATGGCTAGTGCAACTTAGGAAGTGGATTTTTAACTTAAAAACTTGTTAATTTAATTTGAATGGCCGCATGTGGCGAGTGGTTACTGAACTGGATGGCCAGTTCAAGAGGCCTTGATTCTAAGCAATCCTTGTACTGCTCCCCATTCTTTCCAGAAAGGACTTTTAACACACCTTCTATTTCTGACATTCCTAATTTTTTAATCTTAACTACCTAAATAATCTTAAACATGATCACCTTTATTCTAAATGTGTAAGAGATGAAGTGATTTTTACCAATGGCCCAGAACAGAGGTCAGTTCTTATGACCCAGATATTTTCTTTACTTTTAATATTTTGATACTTGATTTTCCGAAAGGAGTCCCCAAAGGAGCAGGCATCAAAAATGCAAAACACGGTATAATGTAGAGTACACTAGGTGAAAAGAAAAATGGTCTGAACTCCCCCACACCTAGCTCATTCATGCCTCTGACATGCAGAACTGCCAGTACATTCACTTAACCTATAACAGATAGTTAATGGGTAAGGCCCTGTACTAGACATTATGAATACACGATGTTGAAAATGACTGAGAGTCGAACACAGTTCTTCAAAAAACTCTTGCTTCTCTGCACACAACATGCTACATATGCATTAATAAACCTAACAAAAATGTAAATGACAGATCCGCCAGGAATGAAATTTCTTTCAGACTTTTTTCAGCCTTCTAGTCCTTTGCCCATAAGGAGAGCATAATCAATGACATCTACATGGAGTGCCATAGTATAGTTTCCACAGAACAACAGCCTAGCAAGTTCTCCGTACCCCACATCTGAGCAACTTCATGCCAACAAATCATCCTTCCTAAATGCTAACATTGCAATTGGTCAAAGCTCTGTTTTCATCTGGCTCAGCCCTTCCCACCACACACCTGCACCTCCCCACCACATCCTGCCACCAGCTGCAAAGACAGTATTGCCCTTGAAGAGTTGAAAGCCTTCTTCCTTGACCTGTATGAGAAGCGTATGTATTCAAAATGAGCACATCTCCATAAGCCAAGAACTCCATTTACTTCATGACCTTTCCGATTTCCTTTCTTCTGGGTGTAATAATAGATATTGAAATCTTCAGACTCGTATTTAGTATCTTATTAACTGAAATTATGTGTAAACCAAGAAAACTAAAAGTGCCAAAGTACTTGCTCCAACCTCCAAATAGAGGCCATTCTAATAAAAAAAACTTCAACTTGACCATTTTTAACATTATTCTTCTTAGATAAGATTGTCTCTTTGAATTTTAAAACTTAGCAATTTTGAATAAGCTTTCTCACGTAGCTTAGATAATTTGCTAGAGATATTTTCTTAAAATTTTCAATAATGCGAATCTAAATATGCACATCAACTTTACGAGAAATCATAAAGTCTTTAGCAACAGAAACAGAATTTGCCTATCACCTCTCTGCAACGTTTTTACCCCCAAAACTATAAAAAAAAAAATTAGTACTTCTTACACTAGGCATCATATAAATGCTTAATGTTAAAAAATCCCAACTCCAAAAGAATAAGAACAACAGTCCATATCCTGCCTACACAGACAGGAGATTAAAGGCATCTGGAAAATGACTGAGATTCCAACACAATTCTTCAAAAAACTCTTGCTTCTCTGCACACAACGTGCTACATATGCATTAATAAACCTGACAAAACTGTAAATGACAGATCCGCCAGGAATGAAATTTCTTTCAGACTTTTTTCAGCCTAATAAAAATCTTAACCTAAAAACGCAAATCTTGTAAGTCAAATGCTTTGTTAGAATTTCAATTAGTTCTTTTAAAAGGGATCTACATTTAAACTTTCATATCAGTGTTAGGGTAGATCACCAATGAACACAGTAACTCTCAGCAAGAACTATTTTAGGTGTTCATAACCTCAAGGAGCTTGTCACCTCTCATGTCACACCTCGAAAGTAGAATTCAGTAAGAGTTTTTAAAAGATTTTCACAGCTATTGAAGAAGATCAGCCTTCTGAACAAATAGTCATACTTTTTTAGCAAAAAGTATGCGCACATAGTACATGCTCAATAAACAGTGTATCTCAATAGAAGCTGAATTGGCTAGCATTTAGCATGTCAAGGTTGACATGTGAAAGAGTAATTCCAGTGACAGTCACAGCTATTTAACACCTGGGATCAAAGGCATCTGGGATAGATGCTACTGTTTGAAAGTAGAATTGGGGCGCCGGTGTGGCTCAGTAGGTTAAGCATCCAACTCTTGATTTCAGCTCAGGTTATGATCTCAGGATTGTGAGATGGAGCCCTGCATCAGGCTCTGCACGCTCAGTGTGGAATCTGCTTGTCCCTCTCCCCCTGCTCCTCCCTCCTCCCCACCCTACCCCCCTCGTACTCTCGCTCACACACTCTCTCTCTCTCAAATAAATAAAAATCTTTAAAGTAGAATTAAATGGAATATCACTTACTTGCTCATTTTAATAATGTCTCATGTTTATCTCTCATTGAAGAGCTTATAAATTCATTTAGCCTATTAATTCATTAAATCTCACTCTAAGAATATTAGAAAGTTGGTATTTGTATTTTCATGCTGTAGCAGAAAGCAGGATCCAAAAGATGAAGTGGTTTGCCTGAGTGTTAAGAGGCACAATTCAAACCCGGGCCTCCTGCCTCTTAGACCAGCACTGCTGCCAGGCACTGGCCCTGCTTGGCTGAGCGAGCTCAGATGCCTGTCAGGGGTTAATGACCCTGCAGCATTTCAGCAGGTGCATCTTGCAACCTAGATGCCCCGCGCTGGATGGGGCCAGTAGAAGCAAACCCCCAGTACTAAAGGGCATTATCCTGATGAGCAAACAACGATCATGATCTGTTTCTATCACATTCCAAGCAAGGGTTATCATTTGCAAGTGGCGTTCACTGCACAAAGTCAGGAGTGTGGATGCCATCCTTCATGGGCACGCTTCAAATGAAGAAACAATCACCGTAACAAAACCAATGGCCAGTTGTTTCTCTTCACTCCCCAGGGGGAGAAATGAATCGTTTTCCAGCTGAGGAAGAAGGTTTTGGAGCCTAGGTCTCAGTGGGAAGCTAAACCCAAGTGGGGAAAACCAAATACAGCTTTCACAAAATTTCTAACCCACCTTCCTGAGTCAGATTTCATCTGTTTATTCATCCCACAACCTTTCAACTGCCTTCTTACCTTGCTGCCTTGCTTCACACACCCACTGATTTTAAAATGTTCACAGCTATTAAAAATGACCAGCCTTCTGAACGAGGAAGGCTGCTCTCAGAAGCTCTTCTATGAGTCTGACATAAGGTCTGCAATTCCTCCACATGATCAGAGAACTAACTCCCTAGGTTTTCAGGAGCCCTTTAGTAAGAAGCCTCCAGGGAGCCTCCTTAAGATTTACTCACTTTTGGTTATACAAAAGACCTTCAGCCCTGTATGCTGATGTGTTGAACCATTTTCCTCATCTGTAAAATAAACAGTTTAAGTCAATCTCTGAGGTCTTTCCTGCCCTACCATTATAAGAATGCTTTCTGAAATAACATACGTGACCATAATAAGGCACATTTTCAACACCTACTACATGCCAGGGATTGCAGAGAGCCCTTTATTTACACTGTTTCACTTAGTTCATGTTTATTCCCAAACTTTTTTGTGCCACGTATATTTATCCCTGCAATAATGTAACTTAATAAAAATAGTACATGCACCAATCATATATAATTATAAAAAAAAATATCGTTTCAATAACTCAGGATGTTTGGAAATAAGGCAATTCACACACACACATTGTTGAATTAAATGTTGGACTGAAACAGTAAAAGATTAGGGGACAGAAATCCCAAAAGGGTAAAGAGTTGTTATATTTATAGTTTCTCATGTGTCCTTAAGTTCTTATTCCATTTTTAAAAAAATATTTCATTTATTTATTTGACAGAGAGAGCCAGAGAGTGAGCATGAGGTGGAGGAGCAGCAGAGGGAGAGGAAGAAGCAGGCTCCCTGCTGAGCAGCCATCCCAAGTTCTCGTTCCATTTTAAAGAAAACCAACAGGAAGTATTCTTACAAGAACGCATCACAAAGGATTTTGCAACAAAGGCAGCATGGTGCCATAATTGCAGGAATTACACATTAAAACAAACAAACAGAATCTGTCATGAATGTGTATTCCTGATTTTAATTTAAATAAAATGTTTATGGGGGCACCTGGGTGGCTCAGTCAGTTAAGTGCCTTCGGCTCAGGTCATGATCCCAGGGTCCTGGGATCGAGCCCCACATTGAACTTCCTGCTCAGCGGAGAGCCTGCTTCTCCCTCTCTCTCCCTGCTGTTCCCCCTGCTTGTGCTCGCGCACTCTCTCTGGCAAATAAATAAATAAAATCTTATTTACAAATAAATAAATAAATAAATGTTTATGACATAGGTCATCCCTTGGGGAGGGTATTTCTTCTGCTTTATGAAGATATAATTAACATAGAATAAACCACACATTTAAAGTATACAGTAGGTTTTAACAAATGTATACACCTATGAAATCATCATCCCAATCAAGATTATGTACACATCAGTTGTCCCCAAAAGTTTCCTCCCACCCTTTTGTCATCACATTCTCTCTCCCCTCCCCATTAATATCCCTCAGCCCAGCCCCAGGCAACTACAGAGAGCACACTACAGATTTGTTTGCATTTTCTCAAGTTTTATATAAATGGAATCGTAAGGTATGTACTCTTTTTTCCTCTGGCTTCTTTCACTGCAGTGTAATTATTTTGAGATTCACCCATGTTGTTGAATGTTATCAATAGTTTGCTCCTTTTTACTGCTGAGTAGTATTCTACTGTATACATATCCCCCATTTTGTTCATCCGTTCTCCTGCCGATGGACATTTGGGTTGTTTCTGTTTTGTGGCTATTACAAATAAAGCTGCTATAAACATTCATGAACAAGTCTTTGTGTGGACATGCTTTCATTTCTCTCAGGTAAATACACAGAGTGGAATGGCTGGGACATAGGATAGGCATGCTTAACTTTTTAGGAAACTGCCAGAAAGTGGCAGTTTTAGGAAACTGTTCGCCATCAGCAGTGAAGGGGAGTTCGGTACCTTGCAATGTGCCAGCAACTGGTATTCCCTCCATAATCGTAGTCATTCCGATGGGTGTGTAGTGGTGTTTCACTGTGGTTTTAATTGGCATTCTCCAAATGACTATTACGCTGAATGTCTTATCATGTGTTCATTTATCATTCTTATTTTTTTAGCTGTTCAAATATTTTGCCCTTTTGTCTTCTTTTTTTTTTTACATTTTGGGAGTTCTTCATAGATTCTAGATAACAAGTCCTTTTCTTCCAGTTTGTGGTTCTTCTTCATTCTCCTAACAATATCTTTGAGAAGTCCTTAATTTTAATAAAATCCAACTCCTCCATCTTCAGATTTTACATTTTTTTGTGGCAGATTTTCTTTCTTATCATAACTGTACTCTTTAATCCCCATCCAACCATCAGTTTGTTCTCTACAGTTAAAGAGTCTGTTTCTTGGTCTCTTTTTTTTTTTCTTCCCTTTGCTCATTTGTTTCTTAAATTCCACATGAGTGAAATCATATGGTATTTACCGTTCTCTGACTTCTTTTACTTAGCATTATACTCTTAGTTCTATCCATTTTGTTGCAAATGGCAAGATTTCATTCTATTTTTGTGGCTGAATAATGTTAGTGTGTGTGTGTGTGTACACATCTTCTTTATCCATTCATCTATCGATGGACACTTGCTTTCCAAGTCTGGCTATTGTAAATAATGCTGCAATAAACATAGGGGTGCATGTATCCCTTTGAATTCGTTTTTGTACATTGGGGGGTAAATACCCAGTAGTGCAATTACTGGATCAATAGGGCAGTTCTACTTTTAATTTTTTGAGGAACCTCCAGACCGTCTTCCGCAGCGGCTGCACCATTCCCATTCCCACCAACAGTGCACAAGGGCTCCTTTTTCTCCACATCCTTGCAGACACTTGTTTGTGTTGTTGATTTTAGTCATTCTGACAGGTATGAACTACTCATTGTAGTTTTCATTCTCACTCCCCTGATAAGGTGTGTTGAGCATTTTTTTCATGTGTGCTGGCCATCTCTAAGTCTTTTTTGGAGAAATGTCTGTTCATGTCTTCTGCCCATTTTTTAATTGGGTTATTTGGTCTTTGGGTGTTGAGTAGTATCAGTTCTTTACATGTTTTGGATGCTAACCCTTTATCAGATATGTCATTTGCAAATATCTTCTCCCATTCAGTAGGTTGCCTTTTAGTCTTGTTCCCTTCACTGTGCAGAAAATTTTTACAGATCTTACACTTAGATCTATTATCCACTTTGAATTTTAATATGGTGGGAGTATAGATCCAGGTTTAGTTGTTTTGGTTTTTGCATATGGGTATCAAATTGTTCCATCACGTGTTACACTGCCCTTTCTTCTCTGAATTTTCTTTACATCTTTGTCAAAACCAATTGGCCACATATGTAAGTATGGGTCTACTCCATTCCTCTAGTGACCACCTAACTTGTCTGTTTTTTTAACTAACTTTTAAAATTTATTGGCCAACTCACGTCTGGGTTTGTCAGGGGGCTTTTACCATTATTCCAGTGGTTAAGAACGTTGGTGCAACAGGATAGGCAGGAGAAAGGACAAGGTAGGAAAGAGAGATGGGCAGGAAAAAATAAGGCAAAAGTGTAACAACAGGTAAAAGGAAAAGGATTAGAAAAAATAGGCACTTCTAAAAAATGGCATTTTCCCAACTCTGCCATCACCAAAGGCCACCCCTCACCTAACTTGACCCTATCCTATTCTGAAAGCTTATGTCTATAAAATAAACAGCATTTATCAGGTAGTAATTCATTAGTGTTCTCATATATTATTCATCAGAGACATATGCTACTGCCAGTGTTTGATGAGATAACCAGGGTTGCTATAACTCCTGCCAAAAATAAACTGACCTTTCAGATATCCTGTGCAGTCTTGTGGTGGGCAACATTACATCCCCATTAAGCTTTCTGAAATATTCACAATAGCCACAATAGGACTTCCACCATTTTGCTCCCTGCCCAAACCACCCTCTTTTTAGAGCCATGGGGGTCTGGAGCCTTAGACAAACTCTAGCCTAGGGGCTTCACCTTAGCTTTACTTTCTCATCAACCACATGCTATGTCAACAGAGCTTCAGAAAAAATGTGTGATTTGTTAACGTGATGAAAACAAGTATAAGGCACTGATTGCCAGCTCATGGTTTTGTAATAACTTGGAGTATTGCTAATTATAAGCTCAAGAGATAGCTCCTAACCATGAAAAATCTTAAGTCTCTAAAAGAAACATGTAACCAACATTCCCCCCCGCGTCCCCCGCCCCCAGGCTGTGTGGAATACAAATAAACAGTGCTCAGGTTTAGCAACTCAAAAAAGTCTGAGGGGCACCTGGGTGTCTCAGTGGGTTAAGCATCTGCATTCGGCTCGAGTGATGATCTCAGGGTCCTGGGATCGAGCCCCACATCGGGCTCCCTGCTCAGCGGGGAGCCTGCTTCTCCCTCTCTGCCTGCCGCTCCCCTGCTTGTGCTGCCAAATAAATAAAATCTTAAAAAGAAAAAAAAAGTCTGAGATACCAGAGCTTCAGACAAAATAGTGAGAAACCAAAATTGCAACACACCAAGAGAAACTGTGTGAAAAGTTAGTTAAAAAGGAAAACCCTGCCCAAATTGCAGAAACCAAGGCTATCAAATCTGACAGCTAGACATGTTTGAATCGAAACCACTCAGTCAGATCCCAAAGTGAGTAAAATGACGGATTCTTAGTACAGACTGTTAAAATGTCACCTTATACCCTCAAGCAGTGCTCGAATGAAAGGGAACAGATGTCAATAAATTAATGCATGAAAAATGAGGCAAAAGACACAATTACTGATTTCGAGTATTATTTTTCCCTTTTATAAAAGTGTTCCTATTTGGTTTTTTTATTCTGAAAACGGGATGCTTTCAAATGTACTTATCACCCTTTTTTTTTTAAGATTTTTTTTTTTTAAAGATTTTATTTATTTATTTGACAGAGAGAGAGACAGCGAGAGAGGGAACACAAGCAGGGGGAGTGGGAGAGGGAGAAGCAGGCTTCCCGCGGAGCAGGGAGCCCGATGGGGGACTCGATCCCAGGACCCTGGGATCACGACCCTAGCCAAAGGCAGACGCCTAACGACTGAGCCACCCAGACGCCCCTTTTTTAAAGATTTTATTTATTTATTCATTTCAAATGTACTTATCACCCTTACACGAGGACTCAGTGAAGCTTCTCAGAATTACTGCCATTTTAGCACCTGTGCAGCTGAAATGAGGACTACCAAACCTTTTAAATCTAGTGTGAAAACAAACCCAAAGTTCTCTCTCACCTGAAAACAAAGCACCCATCCACTGAGCTTATTTGGAGGACTAGGAGAAGAAACCTAGACTTAATACTCTCAGCCACTAACTATGTGAATTTATTATACAGATTTAAGTTCTCTAGGCCTCCGTTTCGCTCTACAGTAAGTACAACATAAAGGAATTTAACAAACATATACTACTGTGAATACAACTGAAAACATAGCCCTTGCTCTAAATTCTGGCATCTCTAAATTCTAGACTTTTATGGCTAAGAGTTCTTACTTTTAGATTTATGAGAAATGTAACTAGTTCTAAACCTGATTTTAAGATATGATCTAAATTTTCAGAACCACTTGGCATAGTATCTATCCCTCACCAGGAAATGATGTAATGGCGGCCGATCCCATTTGCTGACCACCAACAAATGTAAACAGTGTCGTTCTACTGAACTCCATCAAAGTTCTTTGTTCATTTTTATTTTGCCATCCCCGAGGCAAAGGAATACTAGAAGGAGCTTGCATGAAGTCATTATCACAGTGCAAGAGGCCGCCATTAGAGGACAAAATAGTCCTTAAAAAAATTATTTAAAATAGTAACTATCTTCAAAGGTATTTCATATTCATTAAATAAGGTTTATCCCAACTATGGCCAGCTAACAAAACACGAAAAGAACACAAGCTCGAGGCAAGCTTTTTTTCTTCCAAAACTTACCTCTTCACTCAAGAAACAGCCTGCATAATCTAATTGCTGCTAAATTTAAGCGAAAACAATATAAGCCAGATTTAAAGAAATGGAAACCACTACAAACAAGATTCTTCTCCCATTAAACTTAATTCCTATCAATTACTGCTTCACTTCGTTTCTTCTTTCTGCTCTGCCATGGTAATAACTGTATTTTTCTTACAATTGCAAAGGAATTTTGTTGAATAAATTACACTAGCAGAAACCACACTATCCCAAGTCCTTAGGCCTTTAAATAAAAGTTATGCCTGAAGATATCTGTAGCAAAGAAGCAGGAGGACAGGCCTTTGAATCCACTGGCAGACTGGAGACATGTACCTCAGCCCCATTTCCACCTCTTATCCTGTGTTCCAATGTTTTTGTGGATTCAATCCACTAGCTGAGAGTGACAGTTGAAATGAAAGGGACAACGAGATTTAAAATGTAAAACATATCTGACCACAGTGCAGAAAGTCGCAAGAGGTTTAATCACAACTCAGTTTTCACTGTCTTACAATGAAGAAGCATGTGATCAAGGCTTCTCATTATGAAAATTGTTATAGGCCTGGGAACCCAAGAAAAATCTGTAGAGTAGGACTGTATACCCATTCAGTAGAATTCCCTCTAACCAGAACAATTAATTTTGGACTATCCACATGGAAGCAACTCTGTTATATAGAAGGCTTATTTTATCGCAAAGTGAGGCTGCATGCGACCCACCACCATCAAACAGCATAAGAAGTCCACGGTGCTCGTGACTGTGAACGCACCGTGGTCAAACCCCAGAAAGGCTTCCCTACTATCTTTTCTGATCAAACAGGCCCAAGCTCCAAAACCCTGAAGCCCCAAACAAAAAATAAAGTGACACACTGAAGAGAGGGTACAATGTTAGCTTCTGAGATTTTATTATTTTTAATACATACATTTCACAAACAGAAACCTTCAAACACCACACACAAGTCCATAACCAAATGTTTCCGTTTTATCAACATTCTTTTAACTATTTACACCATCTTCCCATAACAAAAGTGCAATCCAAGACATTTTGACAAGAAATCTTTAGGACAAGAATATATTTTTGAGCTGGCTTTAACGATGCCCGTCCGTTAATTTTCTTTCAATCACCTGGAAAAATAACAAAGTCAACAGGACACAGAGATGAGCTGGGTTAGGTGGCAGCCTATTAAAGGAACCAAAACACTGAACAGGAGCGCTTTCTCCTCAAGTCCTCCCCAAACGTCCAACTAAAATTGCTCAAGAGCTGCAACCAGGAGACCAAAGAGGAGAAGCCATGTGGAGGTCCTAACCCGGGGAAAGGAGAACCGACTGTACAGGAGGCATTGGTCTTACAGGACAAAACAGAAAATTTCAGCAAATTAGTTTTCATGGTCTACTAAGTTATGCATCAGCCTGTTAGTTTTAGTAAACACCTAATAATATTCTTTCCTGATGAGTTCATTCCCCCCCGCCACAAAAGATATGAAAATACTTTTTACTCTGAAAATAAACTTCTTTTGCAAAACCTGGAAATTAAAGACCGGGGAGAGCTCTGTCTTACTAAGAATGGAATAATTCACCCCACTGCCCAATTTCATGGCCAATGTCTATCTTTCAATCAAGCAGTTGATAAACTCGGTATTATCACTCGCTTCAGATACAGCCAGAAGAAGTGGAGAACTGAGCCAGCCTGAAGAGGAAACGATAAAGCCATCAGAAATGGTTTCTCACTGAATTGAAGCAGGTAAAATTTTATTTGTTCCAGGTACAGAACCCTTAAAAATAAATGATAAAAAAAAAAAAACAGATGAAAAATCACTTTGAAATTATTAGTCACTTATGTAGTGGTTCATTTTATTGAACACTATTTATCAGAAAACAGAAAATGGATCTCCTGGGTGACTAATATCCTTTAATAACCAAACCATAACAAAAATAGTCATCTTTTTTGACATACTCCAATTTCTACCAAGGTATTCAGAGCAAAGTACTTTGAGAAAGTCTGGTGAAAATACTAAGGTTAGCAGATTTCCAAAATAAGATTTATTATCCACACTGTGGCATACTCACTATATTTTATTCTCAAATAAGCCAGATTTTCTACTTTAGATGAGACTGTGATGCCTTACAGGTAAACGAAACTCTCAGATGATACCTCTGCCTCTCCTTTTTCAGAACTGTGGCATCCACCAAATCCTAACTTTGTGGTCCAAATAACGGCCAAAAGCAAATTTTACCCAATTACAGGGAAAACTCCTCCTACTTATTTTTCAGAGAGTAGAAACCAATAGAAGGAGAAAATACTGAATGCATCAGACACCACATTCATAGCAGTTTTAGACCAAGGGGCTTGTGAATGTGATCTATACGTAAACTTTAAGATCCAGAACAATAATAAGCAGGTTTCTCTATAAAATTTTAGGTGCATTAAAAAACAGCATTACAAATATTTTACTACCTGCTTGAAATTCAGAACTAAAATTCAAATGTTACTCTCAAGATTCGAGAAACTGACGGATTTTTACACTTGGGTACATGAGAGAATCAGTGGGGAACCAGTTAATTCACAATTACAGCTTTGTGTATTAAAGACAAATTTGCAAGGGCTATGTCCTATAGACCTTGCATCAAATGCAAGGTTGCATCAAATACTGTCAGAGAGAGATCGATCTGCGGCTTCGTAGAGGCACCGAGCACTTCCCCCCACTGTGAAATATTTTTCAGACCATCAAACACCAAACTAGATGCAGTAAACCGAATTACAATCATCCAAACTGAAAGATAAGAATATTAGTTGATATATTGGTTCTTCAATGCTCTGTTGTTTCACACAAATTATCAAATATCTCATACAGTAGAACTGAAACTTGCTTGCAGTAACAGCGAAACACTTCTGAGAGGAAAAACAGCTTTCTGAGGGGGAAAAAAATGGTATAAACCAAATGAGTAATACAAACTGTTCACATAACCCCAAATTTGGCTACTCATAAAACAGATTGTATTTTCAGCATTCTTTTAGCATATATGTATATAATACTTAAAATTACCAAATCCATTTTTGAGAAATCATATTCTAATTCCAATTCTATGATGGTATGGGGAAAGCCCAATGCTCTGACTAATCAAGTTATACAAATTATCATCTTTTTTCGCTAATGGTGAAGTATCACAGAAAGCTTCAGAATGATCTATTTTCAAACATACTGTTATACACTACAATCCATGGTTTTGAGAAATGAAACACACTTTAAAAAGAAGTATTATTGTTCTCTTCCTCATATCCTCACAAAGCAATTTTTTTCCTTTCCTTCTTAGGGTCAAACCTATGATCTGGGAAACTCATCATTAAATGGGTCAAATGTGGCCATGACAGTTTTGTGGAAGATAAAGCAGGTGATGATGGTTCTGAATTTCACCAGTTCGGGTATATGCCTGTGAGATTTACCTGTGAGAAGGATCTGACATCAAATGGCACTTGGACAGTGCAACCTACATAAATCAGTACCACCCAAATCATGTCATTCATGGATTCTCCTTAAGAGCTCATCTGACCAACTTCAAAGACACAATTCCAATGATAGGGTTCTGCCTGATCTTGCCCCCCTTGAGTCCGTGCGCATCACTTCCAAATTCATTTAGTATATTCTCTCTGTTACAGGTCAGTTTACCTAAAAATATCTGCAACACCACAAGTTTTCATAGGTCTTATAATTTGGATATAATTTTCAGTAGGAAAACTGCCTGCTAAATCACAGAGGTGTAAGAAACAGCACTCATGTCCACTTTCAAATAATCTGCAGGTCAATGTGCACTGCACAACAATGAACCAAGATGGACTAATACACTCTCAGCCCTCCAGGCACAGACTGACATTCACATGCCCCATGTTTTTCCCAAGGCCTGAGCAGATCTGAAAGTGGGTTTTCAGACAGGTAACATTTTAATAAGAGGTTCCTTCCAACTCCCACCATGCTTTTAGTTGATAACCACATAATCCCTTTACTAAATTCACCCTATCCTCCCACCACCTTAAAAGCTGCATGAGAGACTCTTAGTGATAGTGAACCGCTACCCCAGACTCACAGGATTATCCATTTGGGCTCTGGTCAGGACCACAGACTAACACTCAGGAGTCAAGTGAGGGCAAGGGGCCAACCCCATTTTAGTGGCACACATACACAAAGGAACTCTCCTTTAAATTAGAAAAGAAAGTCATGTCACAGAATGTTTCCCTATAAAAGATATGTAATAAAGAAATAAAGTCAATAAAACAGCTATTACTAAAGCAAAGCTTTCATCAATAAGCTTCAAGAACTTTGAAGGAGGAAAATGGCTTCACGAAATGGTAGTCCAGGTTCCCACAGTGCGGACACTGCTGGACATTGCTGTACTCGGAGAAGTACTGCATCCCGATCCGCACGTCTATCACAGGCTTCCCACAGTGCTTACAGTTCAGGCGGGCCTGCGGGGGAAACACAGATGCGTCAGCCACCATACCCTCCCTTCCACCTCACCACACTGTCAAAGTCACCCAAACCAAAATGCAACACTGTCATGTCTCAGAAACTGATCAGGAGCTCAGCCAAGCATCCCTCTTATTACCAAAAGCAGGGTAGACAAGCAGAAGATACATATTCACGGGCGCCTGGGTGGCTCAGATGGTTAAGCGTCTGCCTTCGGCTCAGGTCGTGATCCCAGGGTCCTGGGATCGAGTCCCGCATCGGGTTCCCTGCTCCTTGGGAGCCTGCTTCTCCCTCTGCTTCTCTCTCTCTCTCTGTCTCTCATGAATAAATAAATAAAATCTTTAAAAAAAAATTAAAGAAAAAAAAAGAAGAAGATACACATTCACATATTCATCATCCGTCTGACAGTGTGACTCCTCATTTCTCTGTGGATCTGCAGCACCGTTAACACTTTGACCTACTGGTAGGAAGAAAATTCCAAACTCACACTGCCTGAACTTCTCCCCAACTTCTCCATGGAAGCATCCCTAACAATAGGACACTCCTTCCCCTGGATTGTTAGGAGCAGCTGAAGCTGACTCCCCTCATTCAAAGTTTCATGAAACTTCGTGGACCGTGCTGAGTTTATTTTAAAAATTCATATGCATTTCTCATTCCGCTCATTACTACACTTGTTTTCTTTGATGTAAAAATAAAGTTTCCCGAAAATACTCCAGCAAAATTAACAATCCAGGAAGAAGTGTTCTGTGTTACCACCACACACTAGCTCTTCATTCATGCCTGGGTCTCTAACGGCACAAGACTGGGATCTTTTAGCAAAAGGTCCAAGACCTTAGAGGAATAACCAGAAATGGTAAGTACAACAGTCTCTCAATTTAGATTCATTCTAAAAATGTAATAAAAAGCGTAACCTCATTTTGTCCTCAATACACTCACGAGAGGTATGTGTAGTATGTGAATTTTAGATGAACAGGCACATAGTGATAGCAACATGCCCAAGACCACATAGTTAGGAAGCAGAAAGGCTGAGGACTGGACCAAAGTAGCTTATTCCAGAGCCCACATTCTTAGCTAGGACACGGACGACCTTTCTGTGGCTAAGATAAATTCCCTTTACAATAATCGCTCTGAGCAACAAAAGTGAAATTCTGGGCAAACCTCTCTCTTTAATCATTCTCTTTAATCTGTTATTCCTTTCAAATAATTAACCATTAAACTTCTTTTTGGCTCAAAGTCTTAGTAGAAGACGCTTAGCAGCATCTAACACTTGCACCTTCCCAGTGAATACACAGTCGCCCTTGAACAACATGGGTTGAACTACACGGGTCCACCTAGAAGCAGTTTTTAAATAAATACAGTACAGGACTATAAATGTATTTTCTTTTCCTTATTATTTTCTTTATAACGGTTTCTTTCCTTTCCTTTATTGTAAGAACACAGTATATAATACATATACAAAATATGTGTTAATCAACTATTCATGTTACCAGTAAGGCTTCCAGTCAACAGTAGGCTATTAGTAGTTAAGTGTTTGGGGAGTTAAAAGTTACAGGCAGATTTTTAACTGCACAGGGGGTCAGTGCCCCTAACCCCCATGTTGTTCAAGAGTGAACTGCAGTTAACTGACATTTTTTTAAAAGCCAAAGAGTCAGCAAACATGTTTTCCATTTTAGTTGGAGGCCAGAAAATAAAGGTCTGGGCTTACACTGGTTTAAAAGAAATATATCATGAGTACCAACAGGTTGGCCACAGCAGGATGCCATTCTGCTTTCCTCCCTAAAGATAAGGAACTAATCCCACTGCCCTTCAGTGGTATAGGAGAAAGAACAGCGGACTGGGAGTCAAAGGTTTTAGCACGGCTGTGGCACATTCGTAAAGACCTAGGTAAAAAGACCTCCACTGTGTGTGGAAAACAAGGAGGCTGACCTAGCTCTCCCAGGTCCTTCCCAGCACCAACGAATGGCCCCAAATTCTTTCACTTCCTCATTTCTTTGAAAGAGAACCCTCTCTTGTGTGTGTCGAGAGAGGAGCCACTTCCTTCTGTTTCTCTCGGGACTGTGGCACAGCTGAGTCCGACAAAATGCCGCAGTGCGTCGCTCAAAGACTATGAGATCTCTGGCGACGAACATAACAAAATAATAAACAAATAAATAAAAGACTATGACATCTCATTTCCAAGGCTGATGGAATTTTAAAATGGAAATGTGGCCAATACATTAGAACAGCGTACCAGTAGTCCATCCTATCTGGAATCACATGACTGGTCACGGGTGCCGTTTAGGGCTCCCATGCCCATACTTCTCTTTTGAGGACCCTAGTACAGACAAAGTTTGGCTGAAATCCCTGCTCTGCCAACCTTTTCATTCAACCAGCACAGCTTCTCATAGGATATTCTTTTTAAAAAATCAAACCATAGTGCTAAAGATACAAAGCTATATAGTAACTATTAAAGTGCTTATCAGTACTTATATTAAAAGCCAGGCTTGGCAACTGAAGAGCAAAGTAAAATTCTCTCCTACCCGTGATTATGAAGGAACTGTAAAACAAGGCTTTCTTTTCCCCAAGCACAAGGATTTTGTTTTGTCTCTTGTGTTTCCATGGACTTATCTAACCTGTTTTCCCAGACTACTACTTCCCTTTTTTCTGATGACAGCTCAATTTCGGAAAATGCTTCCTCTCAGCAGTACTTTAAGGATTAAAAATCTTTTCTAAGGCAGCACAGGAAGGCAGTTCCTGCGTAACTGCGCTACCCCACAGGAAGGAAGAAGAAAATCCTGTCTGTTCCAGAAAGTAAAACTTTCTTCTTCCTTTTCAATAATGACTTTTTCTTATTAGAACCTAAGTATATGTTAATCACACAAAACATAAGAAAATGCAAGTGAAAGGAACCACTTCGCATCCCAGCATGCGGACACAGCCTCTGGCTTACAGGTTAGCAGGTCCCTTTCCAAAGTCACTTTCTACAAATAGAAGCATACTGTTACACCATTTTATAAACTACCTTTTTTACTTAATACACTAAAAATATTTCCCATTGATTATACATTATTCCACAATACCCCCCTTTTAATGGCTGCAGAGTATTCGGGCAATAGCTTCGTCACGCTGTGGTAAATCAGCCATCACTCCTGGCCGCAGGGGCGGGGGGGGGGGGGGGGGGGGGAAGACCACTCGCTATCCTCCTCGCCCTCTCCCGAACTAACGACAGTGCTGCCCTATCTCCTCTGCGTTCGCCAGGGGACAGAAGCCCGAGATCATGCACTGCTCGCTCTGCGGGGTCAATACCAACCTGACAGCACGGAGAGGCGGCCAGGATGTCGTAGGTGTACATGGTGCCCAGCTGGTGCCAGCTGCCGTCCCACCGGGACTTACACTTGATGCAGATGATCTTGTGAACCCCTTCCAGGCAGTCCACACACACGGCGTACAGGTGCATGAGCCTCCCTATGCACAGAAGACACAATGCTGAGAACGGCCGTCCTCGGGGCTAAAAAAGTGGCTCATCTATCGATTATAAGCAAACATGTTACCATTCAGATAAAAAAAGCAGCAAAACAGGTCATATTCATCCCATATCCCCAAGTTGTCCTTTTAGAATAATTACGAATTACGAACTACTGTCAATGGGACATACACTTAAAAGCTGTATCTTATTAAATATTGCTTCAATTCACTTTTCTAAAAAAGTATTGCCAGGTTTACAACACGGACCTCCAAATTCAAATGACCAAGCCCCAAATGCTACCAACTGCCAGTGGTCGTGCAGGACTCTCTGCTCAGAAGTGTGTGGGGCGCGGGGCCTGAACCAACAATGCTGGTCTGCAGTCTCGGGCTCGCATCTACCGACAACTGCCATCATAAGAAAGTCAAGTCTGTCTTGGTACTGGTGGCCCAGAATTATACCACAGCCACAATTACCGTGTTAACTGTCCCTGTCTCCAAAACTGCTCAGCCATCACCATTATTTAATTTAGGAACCAGGATCATATATATCTTACTTGTAAGTGGTTATTCAAAAGGAGTTCAATGTCTTATTATTTACTGGGCTCTTAAGAGACACAACCCCATTCCTCCATCATTTCTTAACATCTGATGCTTACGAGGAAAAGAGGTCACCCTTGTTTACATGGAAGGGTTAGGATTCAAATCATTAGGAAAGACTGGGCATGTCTAGGATCCACCTACGCGGTGCACAACAGCAACATTGCTGCTCTCTACGTAGGCATCAGGGAGCTCCACCGGGCAAACTACGCTCAGAACACATACTCCTTCAGAATGCGCTGGCTCCTCGCCAGCAGCCTAACCATGGCTCTTCACCTTTCAGTGGTTAGGACAGCCTGCTCCTTACCCTCTGGAAAGAGGTAAACAGTACTTACAGGGTAACCTTTCATTACATTTGCTTACAAGGCTCTCTCGTCCTCCTCAAGGGTAGGAACCATGTTCTCTCTCTCTCTCTCACACACACACACACTCACTTCTCAGGCCTATCTAATTTTCGCCTTTCTCCATCTACTGCCTGATAGGTACCCTTCAGATGTGGTCCTGGGCTCTCTCACATACTCTTCCTTTTCTTTCTCTTCTCTCCCTATTCAAGAGTCTTCCAATCTTAAGATCTGAACCACCCATTATAAAATAAGCTCCCCAGTTCTCATCCCAGATGCTCATTTCTAATAGTGCTTGCTAGATAGACATCTCCACCCAAAGTCCCAACACTCCTTCAAACCCAACACACACACCAATGCCCTCATCTTCTTTCCCCTAAGACAGGTCTCCTTCCCAATGTTCTCCACTCCTGCCCATGGCAGCATCCTTTATCTGCTCTAGAGCCAAAGTGAGCCATCCAGGATGCAGCTTCATCCTTGTAGGCTCAGTGTCTAGCACAATGTCCATAATGGAAAAAGCCCTTCATAATTATATGTTGGATAAATGGATGGGGTATATTAATAGCCAAAGACATTATAATCTTGGAGGCCTCTAGGGCCAAAAAAAAAAAAAAAAGGAAAGGGTGACAAGAGCTGCTGCTTTTTTTTTTTTTAAGATTTTATTTGAGAGAAACCAAGAGAGCGAGAGAGCACAAGCAGGGGAAGCAGCAGACTCCCCACTGAGCAGTAAGCCCAATGCGGGGCTCAATCCCAGGACCCTGAGATCATGACCTGAGCCGAAGGCAGACGTTTAACCGACTGAGCCACCCAGGCGCCCCAAGGCTTCTTGTAATAGTGCCCATCTCTGCTCTAAAAAGCTGAAAATAAAAAGGTCTCATGTGGCCTGACAGCATTTCATGATATCAGTTCAAGTATCCAGGAACCACTGGAAAACACATTTCCAGTTTCCCTCCTAGATTTACCAGGGCTGATTCTCAAACATTCGAAGATACCCCGCGGGCTGCCCAGAAGGGTGGGAGGAGGGACACACGCAGAGGGGAGGCGGTGGCAACAATACACATGCCACCAGGGCTGACAGGGCACTTTCACCGAAGGCCCACCACGGGACAGGCCTGTGCTCTGAGGAGGCCCCAGGCGTGACTGCACGTAAACCCTCCCGGCTCCACGATGAAGCAGGCAGTATTGCCTTTCCCGCCCGACGCTGGAGGAACTGAAGTTCGGTGCAATGGCGCAGCCTGCCCAAGCTCACGAAGATAGTAGGTAGCCAAGACCAGACTTAAATTCATGTCTGTGTGATTCTCAACCTCCGGGAAAACTCCTGGGAACTCCCGGCCTAGAGTCTCTAGATTTGTTTCAGTTACGATTATCCTTGTCCTAAGCACAGAGAATTCTACATTGCTAAACTGGAGGGTCGTGAGTTCAAACAAAAAGGAGATGCCTAAAAGAACAGTCAGTCACCTGTGGTTCTCAGTGGTAAAGCAGCACGATAAGAACTTCCTAATTAGACCAATCTTAATAAATTATTAACACCAAACAAAAGCATCTTCTCAAAGGAAGAGTCCGAGAACAGAGGCTGGAGTTGGAGGCTGCAGGGGGCAGTGATGGGTAAAGGGCAAGCACGGCAATGACAATCCACACAGGCCAGCCCTGGAAATTACAGGTGGTTTCGGCAGCGTATCATCAACTGCAGCAGGGATTCTTGTGGCCTGGAACAGGGCCTTGCTATTGTCGTTGAAAATGCTTTTAATACATGGTGGGACTCTGTGATGAAGAAATGATGGACACTACCTAGAGATAAAAAGAGTGTGTGAACTTCTATGAGAGGTGGCAACAGAAACACGGACACATGGCAAGGCTCCACCTGAACCACCCACCTGTCTGGTAGTGACAAAACACCTTAGCTTCAGATTTTATCATCAACAGTCAGACTTCTTCAGACCTTTGTAGCACATGCCTAACACATCCATTAGCTGTTTGTGGATATAGATGTACTCATGGGTACACACACACACACACACACACACACACTTCTCGGGCCTATCTAATTTTCGCCTTTCTCCATCCACTGCCTGATAGGTACCCTTCAGACGTGGTCCTGGGCTCTCTCACATACTCTTCCTTTTCTTTCTCTTCTCTCCCTATTCAGGAGTTCCTCCAATCTTAAGATTTGAACCACCCGTTATAAAATAAGCTCCCCAGTTCTCATCCCAGATGCTTATTTCTAATAGTACTTGCTAGATAGACATCTCCACCCAAAGTCCCAACACTCCTTCAAACCCAACACACACACCAATGCCCTCATCTTCTTTCCCCTAAGACAGGTCTCCTTCCCAATGTTCTCCACTCCTGCCCATGGCAGCATCCTTTATCTGCTCTAGAGCCAAAGTGAGCCAACCAGGATGCAGCTTCATCCTCTATAGGCAATGAAAACTACAATGTGATGGAAGTGATGATACTCAATTCTAAGCTTACGCCTCTTGAGAGAGAGTGCAGCCCCTACCCTCACCCCCTAAATGCAGGAAAAAGCCCAGGCTAGTCTACTGGAAGATAAAAGACCACACTGAACAGGGATGAGCCATTCATTCCAGCGGAGGCCCCCTGCCAGGCAGCCAGACAGCCAACTGTCAGGCACGTGTCAGAGGCCATCCTAACCAACCAACCCACAGAACCGTGAGAATCATAAATCATCACCAGTTTAAAACACTAAGTTTTGGAGCAGTTTGCCTTTAGCAAAAACTAAAAAATGTAAGGGATTAGGCGAAATTCTAGAAAAGGAATGAGACTGCTCCCTTCAACCTCCTCTTCCCTGTTGAGGAAACAGTGAAAACAAGAACCTGCATCCATGAAACAAGAGCAAGATGCTATTAAAAAGTGCTCTTGGAAATTATAAATATACAGAAAATCCTAAACTCAGTAAAAATCCTGGGATACAAAGCCAAAGAAATCTTCCAGAAGGCAGGACAAAGACAGAGATAAACAATAGGATATATAAGGGCCCTCCATCTAAAAAAAAAGGATCAATTTAAGAGATCCAGTATCTAACAGTTCCACAGTTGTTTTTAAAAACGAAAGAGAAAATGGTCAGAGAAATAAATCAGAAGAAAATTTCCCCAAACTGAAGACCATGAGTTTACACAGCCAAAAACCCAAGCACACTGCACAATGAATGGGGATGGAGGGGAAGACCCGGGTCATGGTGAAACTTCAGAATGCTGAGGATGAAGAGAAAATCTTAAAACCTTCAGGGGATGGAAGGGGAGAACAAAGGGACAGCAATAAAATATTGACTTCTCAACAGTGACTCAGGAGACCAGAGACAGTGAAGAAATAAATGCCTTCAAAACCCTAAGGGGAAAATATTTCTAACTTGGAAGACTCTACCCAGCCCAATAGCAATCAACTGTGAAGACAGAATCAAGACCTTTCAATCAGACTTTCAAAGTCTGAAAATACCTATTCCCAGGCTTCCTTTCTCAGAAAGCTCCTGGGGATGTTTCTTAACAAACTGAGGAAATAAACCAAGAAAAAAAGAAAACATGAGATCTAGGAAACAGAAGATAAAGAACAGAAAAGTAAGTAGAGAATTCCTAGAAGGGCAGCCATGTAGTATGGCAGCTATGAGTGCAGCCAGACAGACAGGAGCAGGAAGATGAAAGGCTCCGTGAAGGGAATTTAATTTCTACAAAAAGAAGTCCATTAAATGGATAATAGGTACGTGCAAATGCTTCTGAAAGCTTTGTGGGAGCTGCTGGAGAGTGGGAACAATCAGCCAATGTTTCCAAAAAGATTAAGCAAAGGAAATTGTGAAACATTAACTGTAAGAACAAAACAAAAGATGTCCTAGAATATACTGTACTCTATGATAAGAAATACACCTGTATTTCTTGCTCTACACTAGATATTTACATAATCATAGCAGTAAAAACATTAAGGAGTTTCACCAAGAATTGTGATACATTATCCTGAGAGAAAGGGAAAGCACAGGCATCCACCTTAAACATAAGTCAATAGACAGTATCTAAAATTGGACATGAAGACAGCAGTTTTTTTTTTTTAATTTTTTTTTTTTTAAAGATTTTATTTATTTATTTGAGAGAGAGAATGAGATAGAGAGCATAAGAGGGGGGAGGGTCAGAGAGAGAAGCAGACTCCCCGCTGAGCAGGGAGCCCGACATGGGACTCGATCCCGGTATCCAGGATCATGACCTGAGCCGAAGGCAGTCGCCCAACCAACTGAGCCACCCAGGCGCCCTGAAGACAGCAGTTTTAAAATTATGATGGTGGGATGCCTGGGTGGCTCAATCGGTTAAGCGTCTGCCTTCAGCTCAAGTCATGACCTCAGGGTCCTGGGATCGAGCCCCGTGTGGGGCTCCTTGCTCAGCGGGGAGCCTGCTTCTCCCTCTCCCTCTGCCTGCCGCTCCCCCTTGTTCTCTCTCTCTGACAAATAAATAAGTAAAATCTTTAAAATATATAAATAAAACAAAACAAAATAAAATAATCAGTTAAAATTGAAAAATGCTATCTCTGGGAACTGAGACAGCAGGGGGTGTGGGAAGAAGACAGGTGGGGATATATCATCTCTACCACAGGCTTTTTTAGCACACTTTTAAAGTTACAAACATGTTACACCTCATGTATCTCACCTTTATATAAATTCAGTAATTTTCTATGAACTGACAGATTGCTCATTTATCCTGACCAACCCCCATCATTCAAGTTCTGGCTGAAATACCCCTACATCCTCGAACGTCATCCCCAGCACTAAGCTGTCCCTGCCTTCACCACCAGGGTGATGCCTCAGCTTCCAAAAATCCACTTTCCTTTTGCTGTTATTGAGAAAGCCTGATCTTCCATAAACTTCAAGATTAATTCAGCTAATCTAAAAACACTTGGCCCTCTCTGCCCCCACCCCTTCCCTTACTCCATTATGTTTACAAGGATCAAAGAGAATACACAGCGTGCTGGGCACATTAACACACGTTTCAAAGGCAACTGTTTTACACCAAGTGACATAATTATGCAATTCCCTCCCAATTATGGAAAACTATACCCAAGGAATCCTCCCTTCAAATTACAGCAGAACAAAAACATAAAATGACCCACCAGGACAACTGTATTTGGTACAGTGACATCAGAGTAAAGGGGAAAAAAAAAAAAAAAACACCACCACCTCCACCACCTCAGTGGGCAAAGCTGAGATATTCCAACACTGCCTGGCACCTAACTCGAATAAAAAGCACCATCCGTTAAAATTAGGCCAGAATGGAGCAATCCCATCTTGCTTCTCAGCTTTTAACAAAGGGAAAGCAGGCAAGGTGAATGAACACCTGTACCTTGAAGATGACACGGAACATCGTATTCGATCTCATCGTGTCTCGACGGGCTTAAGAACAGAGTTCCGTCCACCAGAGGGAACTGTTCGAACACCGGCAGCGCCCGGTGACACAGGGCACAGTTTACAACATTCCTGTGGCTGGCGCTGAGGGCCGCAAGAATGAACTTGCGCAGGTCCTCGCCCTGGCCCATCTGGGCATCGTCCTCCATCCGCACGTGGAAAGTGTTCAACTTGTGCCTGGGGATGTGAGTGAGCAGCTCGGACAGGTCGAGGCGCCGCAGGAACTGCACGGGCGCATCGAAGTGGCCCCCCCGGTGCCCCGACAAGCCAGCCGGACTGTAATCAAAGTGCGTGTTCCGGAACACGTGGCCCCCGGCCATGGCCTTCTTGTGAGGTTCCAAATGGATGGCGTTCTTCAGGAACTCCCCGAGGTATCTGGAGGAGCGGGGGCCGCTGAAGTGGGCGGGGGAGAGGATGGAGTAGCCGGTGGGCGGGGACTGGCCCGGGGAGGCACAGGGGGAGCGGGCCCCGTAGGCCGCCGCCGCGCCCACCGCCTTCTCCTGGGAGTTCTGCCGGTCCATGGAGTGCCGCCGGGGGAGGTCATGGCTCAGGCCTTTCTGCGGCTTGCTGGGTGGCCGGCCCTTTTTGGCCTCCTCCCCCGCTTCGCCGGGGGGCCTGCCGGTGTTCTTCTCCGAGCCAGACTTCTTCTTTTTCTCGTCCTGCATCCGCTTCACCTGGTACCAGTCCGTGTCCTTCTTTAAGTGGCCCTGTCCACAGCGGCAGGAGCAGAAGCGGAAGGCCAGGTCGTAGCCCTTCTTCGTCCACATGTTTTGGCGGCACTGCTTCTCGTTCCAGCTGCGCGCTCGGCCGATGCAGTTAAACTGGACCAGGATGCTGCTCTCCCACTCGTAGAAGCACTGCAGGTGCATCCAGGTGCTGCAGGGGCAGTGCTCGTTGTTGCACACCACCTTCTGGTAGTCGTCCTTGTCTAGGTCCACCGGCCTCCCGAAGCTGCAGAGCAGGGGCGTGGCACAAGGGGCTTCTGGGGAGGAACACAAAGAGAGGGGTTCAGCACGCGGGAGCTGGGATTCCGGCCGGCGGCCCATCAGGGCTCAAAGCCACCATCCCCCCGTGAGCCCATTCATGCCAACAGGACAATTTTCTGGCGTCAGGATTTCCACCGCTGGAATAACACCAGACAGGATTAAAAAACATTTACTACTTTCTTCTGGTACTATGTGGTGCCAAGAGAATTTATTTTCAGATATTTGTTATCTGCTGAAAAACACACCAGTAAGCTTCAGAAAGTCCAAATCCTTCACAGTGCAATTAGCAGTATGTCAGTACTTGCAACAGTAGAGTGTAGTATGAGGTCTTCCTAAGATGTGGGGGTAATGACAGGCAGGTCCAAGGTTCTTTAAAAAGGAATCACTCCAGTGAACTAGGAAATATTACGATGAAGCCACTTAACCCACCAGCTCCAAAAGGACCCTCAAAGCCCTTTATCACAAGTGTTAGGTTATCCTGAATACCACAGAGAAGCTAGAAAACAGAATTACCTCATCCCCAGTTCTCTTCTAGAATGGTCTGATACCTAATGGCAGGAATATCTGGTCACACTAATTGTTGGTCTACACAGAATTACACTGCCAGGATATGAAGGAAAAAACCAGAATTCTCCTAAAGCTATCATGACAGAAACTAGGAACACCAAGATATTTCTACCCTATTTAACCACATGCCCCACAGGAGGCAAAACTTGGTGACACAAAGTAGAACCCATCTCTTAAGAAGTAAACAGGATTTACGGAGATTCCACTGGATTTTGGTTACTCCAATATCCGTAACATTTTCAAAAGGCCCTTTTGGAGAGCAGTAATACTCCTAGTTGGGAACCACTGGGCTTGATCTGGAAAGTTCCACATGCCAAGCTCAATTCTGACTTTATCTTCTGTTGTAGCTGAGAACCCTCAGTCAGAGTTCCGTTTTAGAAAGCTCACCCTGGTGGCAGTGTGGGACATGAGGCTGCGGGGTTCAGGGGGGCGGGGGGGGGTGGTAATCCATTGAGAAATGAGTGCCTAAGCAACAGCAACAGCAGAGTAAAATGGCGCTCACTGTTGGAGGTGAGCAAATACTGATGGACAGCAAAAATGGGAGGGGCAGGTCTGGACAAATGGACAAAGATGACTTTGGGCTGGCCTTATTTTGGACCTGCTGAATCGACAATGCCTATGTACCAAAGAGGTGGAGAAAGACAAGACTGGAGTCAAAAAGACCTGGAGCCTGAATACAGATGTGTAGCCGCACAGCCAGAGTTTGTGGAAGTTAAATCCCTGGACTGAGGAGCGAGCCCAAGAGGCATGTGAGAGGAGGAAAAGAATCCTGAGAAGCAACATTAAAAGGCTGGAGAAGAGTTCTCTACAGAAGACGGTTAAGAAATGAACTGAGAATTTACTGCAAGACAAGTCAGGAGAGAATTCTACCAAGGCAATTGGACTGACTCAGAACAACTGTGACACCTAAAAATGTCTCCAGACATTGCCAGCTATCCAGAGGGGAGAAGGAGCAAAACTGCCCCTGGTCGGAAACTACTGGGCAAGTCAAAGACTGAAAAGTCCTCACCAGAATGATCAGTGAGCCAGTCGGTGACACCTTAGCAGGAACAGTTCCAGTGGGATGACAGATCGGAGGTGATGGTGAAGAGTGGATGAGGAGGTCAAGAAGTAGAAGGAGTTCAGATGATCTTCCAGAAAACTCTTCCCAGAAGTACAAGGAAGGGAAGAAAAACAACGGGAAGAGGCAAGGGCTAAGACCTACACGTTCACCTACTCGGGGAATGAATGCCAAAAATTTAGGCCAGCCTGAAGAGGAGGAGGCAACAAGCTCCTCTTCAGGACTCCAGGACTCAAGGACCTTCACAACCTCACCACTGCCCACTGAGTTACAAATACAACATTGCACCAGCACAAGTGACAGGACCCATAAAGCCCAGGACACTCGAATGTTACAATCATCCCTTTCAGTGTGGGACTCCAGGGTATCAATCACAAGGCCCTAACCAACTTGTCTGCCTCCGCTCCTTTGATCACTGCAGCTCCCCCATCTACTGCCTGGGAGTCCACAGCCCTTAATCTTCATTTGTCCAAATCCCACCCACCTCGTGCAGCGACTCACATCATGGACTCTCAACCAGACTGCCTGAGCCAGAATCCCGGCAGTACCACTGTTGAGCTGTGTGTCCTTGGACAAGTTACTTCTTTTTATCTCCATTTCCCGTACAGAATGCAGATAACAACTGAATGTACTTTATATGGTTGTTATAAGAAAATTCTGATACATAGATGGTGCTTAGAGCAGGGCCTGGCACCTCATAAACCTCCTCCCCTTCTTCCCATCCTTCGAGGCCCACCTCTAGACACTGATTTCACCAGAACCACCCCTTCCCCAGCACAGTCTGGTCTGAACCTTACTTGAGTCCCCACTGTGATCCCACCAGGTTGAGGACTCCAAAGAGGATGCCTCTTAGTCATCTTTGTGTTCCTGGCACCACCAGGCCTAGGCCTGACACACATCCCATGTTGAATAAAGTTGCCTTAAAACAGGCCCACGAAACCCAACGTGACCAGCAGAGCAGAAGGAAGCAAGCAAGCTGAAATCCTAGACAGAAAGACCTACATGTACTGAAGTGCACCGAAAGGAAGTAGAAAAATGGTCTGTAAACTGAGTTTAACTGCAGTCACCTGGGCTGTGACCTTTAGTGTCCTTTAAAATGTTAATTAGTCAATTAAAGTTCAGTTGCTTTTATCTTCAGTCCTTCAGAGAAACAGCGTTGGAGGGAAGGTCTCTGAAATGTAATGACAGTAACCAAAGTGCTAATAACACGGGACTCGTGAAATCAAACTGAAGAACGGCCTAACTCTACCTGTGCATTTAAGATATCCAAAATTTAAAATTTTAAGCCTGAGATTGGCTTGGTATTTCTTTTTAAAGTATTTTCACATTAAAGAAGGTAGATTAAGAGGGGGAAAGTCCTATTTATATCTTTCTCAAAAAGTTGCAAATGGATCATTTAGCCAATACTGAGCACTTCCTACATACCAGGTCTTCGGAGCTGGAAGAATCAGCAAATGGTGCTAAGAGCTCCCACAGAAATCTCTGCGGGAATCAGAGGAGGCAGTATGGCTCCAGGTCCCTCTCCCTAACATCGCCCAGCCTCCCCATAGCCGTCCTCACCTGCCTTCTGCCCTCCACGGCTCGGCAATAAAGAGCTCCCACGCCAACCTGCCAGCCTGCTTGTTTACATCTCAGCCACTCTGATGTGGTCTTTGTGGCTAGGCCTCAAAAACAAAGACAAGGGCTTGAGACCAAATATGTGCAACCGACACCTCACCCTGTTACACACCTCCAGCCCAAGGGCGAGGCTCCGAGGAACAGGGGGAGTAACGGGGAGCCTTGGGTACCGCATGACAGCTTCTGACAGGCTTTTACAGTTCATGCAGCCTTCTGATGAGGCCACGATGGGCTGGCCTCTGTACTCAGACAGGATAGCCCTCAAGGCTTGGTTAGAACTTGTCCTCTCCCCCCCACCCACTGTCCACACTGGAAAGGCAGCTGGGAATAGTGCGAGTGGGGTTTGGGAGACTAGCTGTTTGACATGGAGCGGTTTCCTGCTTCCTCAACTATAAAGTGAGAACAAAAATGCTTGACCTCATTCACAGCAAATATATGTGGAAGCGCTCTATAAAGTTCCCTAACTCTCCCATGCTACCTACCTCTTCTGTAACTTGATACTTGTGTATCTGGCTCCCTAAATCTAGCTCCCTAAAAAAAAAAAAAAAAAACCTAAATACAAACTGCTGCAAGAGATTTCCTACTTTTTCAAATGCTTTGGACCCACAAAAGGGGTTCAGAAAGTCACGAATGAGGCCATGCCTCTTTTTCCAATTTCCTAAGTCTTACAGTTAACTAAAACATACAGGAAAAGATTTTAGAACTCTAAGAAACAGCATGAGTGCCCTTCAGATCATACCTATAACAAATGAGCAATCTATTTTTTTTAAAAGATTATATGTATTTATTTGAGAGAGGGAGAGAGAGAGGGCACGAGCAGGCGGGAGGAGGCAGAGGGAGAGGGAGAAGCAGACTCCCCCCAGAGCTTAACTGAGCCACCCAGGCGCCCCACAAATGAGCGGTCTTATAGAAATGCATTTGACTGCTTCCTCAACGTGGTCTCTAAATTTATAAAATTTGTAAAACTCCTAGCTCTTAAGAATTGCAGTCCCACAAAGGTAAAGGTATAAACAGAATACAGACTGATCCAACAAAACCGTTCGTGAGATGCGGGGAGAAGGAATGGCACAGTCAGTGAGGGCCTGTGTCCCGTACATCCCCTAGGACATGCGTCAAAGCTGTGATAGTTGACTAACAAGCAATATGAGAAAATGTTCCTTTGTGCATTTGTACAAATGTATATAAACCCTCCAGTGCGTTTTTACAGCTTCATCGTCAGATACTCAGGACTCAGCTTCTGTTTCTCCCTGCCCAAGTGAAAATAATTAGGGATCACCTCATTCCGGGCAAAAACCTCACGTGGTTTCAAGTCTGGACAGTAAGATAGCTAGGCTCTCTTAAAGAGTGTCACTCTTCCCAGCCTTCTCATCCCGTATCCTGCCTCCCACGCCTATTAAAAGGGAAGGGTCTGACAGCAGTCATTTACACCGGCTGCCCAACAAACCCAAATCCTGACACACCCACTCCCACGAACAGGAGCCCCATAAACCGGACAGACGTTGCCAATGTCAGCTTTTTAACTATAAAATGAAATGTTTTCACCCCTCTTAAAATAGTTGCAAGCATCACAAGCAAGTGGGGAGTTCAGTAGGATGGATGGGGAAGGAGGGTCTTCTGAAGTCATACAAGGCTTTCTAGGTGAAATCTAAGGTAGGCACTTGGTCACATTCAGCCTTGTAGACCCACTACTATGAAAATCATATTAAGTGCCTAATGAATGTCTTATTGATGGAAAGTACAGTGACTGAAGCGCTGAAGGATGGGCAGGGAGGAAGGGTGAGCCCTTGGGTAGCACTGTTCTCATTAGGTCTTCCAGACTCAACCCAGGACTCCCACCAATTTCAGAGCACAGCCTGGCCCTCCATCCCCGCAAACTTACCACAATCTATTCTTACCCTCCTTCGGTATGCAGTTACCAAACGCAAACTGTAGGGTTTCTGAACCACTATTTTATTACACATATCTTTTCCATATGGTAAGTCCTTTTACATGGGAACACATCCCCTTGTTTTCAGAGCAAATTCTCCTCAGGGTATGAAGTTTCTGACTAGAGGATCCTCAACTCCAGCGTCCTGAAAGTCCACAAAGATTGGTCAATGAGGATACAGCCTGTGGAGCCAGCCAGCTTGGATTTGACTCTCAGCTCTGCAACTTAATAGTTTTAGGATCTTTGGTCGCTTAAGTCACTTAACCTCCCTGTGCTTCTGTCTTCTCAACATGTGGAATGGCAGAAATAACAGTGCCTACCTCAAAGGGTTGCCGTGAGGATTGAAGGAGTTATTGAAGCAGTTCACACAAGGCCTGGCACATAATAACCACCATTTAAACAGAAGCAATTATTATTAAAAGCCCTATCACTTTATATTACTTGATGTAAAAACCAAAGAACTTTGAAATCATTTAGGGCAAATCCACAAGCAGGAAGTGACCATCTGCCTTTTCCCGTACATAGTAAGTGCAAGAAAAACATACCAAAACAGGGTGGCATGCAAAATAATTCACAAAATATTTACTGACAAGTTTTAAAGAAACAGATGCACAATTTTCTTCTTCTAACCCCTTAAAGATGTTCTACTGCGTATCAGACAAATAAGTGCCTTGCTCTACGTATTTTTTCAAAATCTAAGCAATCTTTTCCAAGCCTGGTAACAAGGTTTCATAAAGCATGGCTGCATTTGATTCATGGGCTGTGTCCCTGAAGAACCCACATAATTCAGAACTGATTATCCCACAGTCTGGGGGAAGGGTGTGGGGAACGCATCCTCAGAACACATGAATCCAGGATCACTGTGCTGGACTTCTCTTTCCTGTTGCTTTTTAATATCAGCATTATCTCTAATATTTCTCAGCTGCAGCAGCACATAAATTGACAGCATGGCATATCATAGTGTGTTTTATCACATTTCTGTTCAAGTTACCGATTTTCAGGATATTCTTCAGCACCAGTACTAGCATACCTGGATATTTTGCAAGATAAAGACTTAAATTATAATACTTGATTTTAAAATAATAACACGTCACCAAAATCCTTGAAGAAGTTCTATAAACAACAAAGAGATCACATAATATTGCCAAGGGTTAGTAGGTATTTCTCTTCATAAGAAAAGGTGATGCCACTGGGTATCAAAGCATTTTTATAATTCGGTTGACCTGCTAGCTTTGAAAATATGACACAGCTTGATGCACAACTGGGGGAACGTATCCGCTGAAATTCTGCACATCATGTGAGGCTTTTATTAATAGTATTTGTGTCATTCGTTGAAATTTGCATTAATTTAATTTGCATTTAATGGGATCACACTGTACTAGGAAATAAAGCAGGCTGCTTTTTCTTTTGCTTGGAGATTTTTTGATCCTGAGGGTGCTGGATCACAGAGAACCACACAGCACCCTGGCATTACATGTATTGCCCGCACTCGCCCTGAAGGAAAGGTAGGTTCAGGAGCTCTCGGAACCAAGTCACAGTATCATAAATTAAGTATGTGTACACATGAATGAGTGTGTGTGTATTTGTATGTAACTGCAGAGAAACTGCTAAATTGTTAAACCATCCCATTTCTTTTATTATTGAGGTATAACTGACATGCAATGTTTTTACTAGCTTCAAGTGCACAACGTAGTGATTCCCCGGTTCTCAACACGACGTGGTGCTCAGCAGGGTAAGTGCAGTCACCCCCTGTCACCAGAGTTACCACAGTGCTACTGACTATGCTGTACTTCTCATCTCCACGACTTATTTTAGAACTCGAAGTTCGTACCTCTTAATGCTCTTTACCTATTATGCCCATCCCTTCACCCACCTCCCATATTTAACCAGTTTGTTCTCCATATTTAAGAGTCTGTTTGTTCGTTCATTTTTTAGATTCCACATATAAGTGAAATCATACGGTATTTGTCTTTCTCTGACTGACTTATTGTACTTAGCATAATACACTATAGGTCCATCCATGTTGTTGCAAATGGGAAGATCTCACGTTTTTTTAGGACTAATATTCCGTTGTATATATTTACCACATCTTCTTTATCCATTCCTCTGTGAATGGACACTTGGGTTGCTTCCTTATCTTAGCTATTGTAAATAATGCTTCAATGAACAGAGGGGTGCATATTATCTTTTTGAACTAGTATTTTTGTTTTCTTTAGGTAAATACTCAGTAATGGAATTAATATATCATATGGTAGTTGTTTTTAATTTTTTTGAGGAACCTCCATACTGTTTTCCACAGTGGCTGTACCAGTTTGCATTCCCACCAGCAGGGCACGAGGGTTCCCTTTTCTCTGTGTCCTTGCCGACACTTGTTGTTTCTTGTCTTTCTGACTCTAGCCATTCTGACAGGTGTGCAGGGATATTCTCATTGTGGTTTTGGTTTGCATTTCCCTGATGACTAATGATGTTGAGGATCTTTTCATGTGTCTGTTGGCCACCTGTAATGTCTTCTTTGGAAAAATGTCTGTTCAGGTCCTCTGTGCATTTTTTAATCAGATTGTTTGGTTTTTTGGTGTTGACTTGTGAAAGTTCTTTATATACAGATAGACAGGATATCAATACTTTATCAGATGTATCATTTGCAAATATCTTCTCCCATTCAGAAGATTGCCTTTTTCAACAATCCCATTTTTAAAGACTCCAGAAAAGACCTCGTGTCATCCTTCAATATTATATTCCAATTTTAAAGTATTTTCCTTGCTCTTCTGAAATACCATAGAACTTGATTATCTTTGTCAATGTCCTCTCCTTTGCCAGCACAAATATTCAAAATGTGGCCATATAATCAAAACCCTACATTTTTTTACATGTGATACCCATTTCCCACCTAAGTTCTAACACAGCATCCCCAAAATGATGGCCTACCTCTTCTCTCTTGGTGGACCCAAAATGGTACCTGGAGCCCAAAGAGTGGAATCAGCCTTCTCCTCTTACCTCTAGATTCTGATGTGGTTCAAGGCAGGCCACCCCACAATGTGCCACTTCGGCATGCAAATTACTTTGAGCTTAAGATAATCAAGGCACAACAGACTCAAGAAGAGCTTTTTAGCTCCCCCACTTATCTAAAAAATTTAGACAGTGAGTCTGTACCAAGAGGAGAGCTATTTCCAAAGGTAACTTTTTGTTTGTTTGTTTTTACTTAAGAAAGACCTCTCTGCAGGGTAAACACTTATTTACCAAACATTTGCTCTTCTCATCTTCCTGTAAATTGTCTTCCTCCCCTCTGAAGTCCCAGACTCCTACACCTAACCTCTCTTTAGCTCGGGGTGGCATATAAACTTCAACTGCTGTCAGAGAGCCGCTCCTGTCTTTGTGCGGCTCCCATACATATGTAATTAAATTTGTTTCTCTCCTGTTAATCTGTTTTATGTAATTAGTTATTAGGCCAGCAAATAACCTAGAAGGGAAGAAGGGAAAAGTTTTCCTCCCCTACAATTTCCAGTGGCCTCAGTTGAAAAGACAAATGGCTTTACCTCCTCCCTAGTCTGTCCAACAGGTAAAACATATGGCTGCATGATTAACTGGCAACATGGGTCATCTGCAGACCAGGTACCTGTCAGAGAATACAACCCATAACTCATTGCTGTTCAATATTTTCCAAAAGCTCAACTGAGAGAAACAATTTTTAAGAAAGATTTCACAGGTGATGTCCACACACTCTAGATCAGAGTTCCCGTGGGGCGTTTTGGCCTGCAGTGTGACTTCTTAAACCAGTAGAGGCTTTTTGTAATAGAAGATAAACCCAAATGCCTGTTAGGTGCATCTTGGACTCTCCAGGTCATCCAGGCCTCCACTCCAGCCCCATTCACACTTATTCATGCCAGGATTCTGGAGGTGTTTGGGTATATGACTCCTGTGCTAGATAAAAGGTATCCCTCAGCTAAGCTAGGTGTCACACAGCTGGTTAGCGAGACCACATTATTTCATTCTCTGGACAGACTGCTTTTAATGATGCAAGCAAGCCTAATAAACTTTTTTTATTTATAAAAGGATACTGTCATGGACACTGGTTAGTATTTTACAATGCCTTATAAATGGCTAAGTGACTGTTTCTGTTTTTTAATCTGATGGACACTGTAAAGTATAGCACTGCTTCTGTTTGCTTTTTCCTTCTATGAGTTAGAAATATGAAAACCAAATTTGCGACCTACCTCTTGTGATGACTGAGGACATCCATTATTTTTCCTAATACTGCTCCTAGTACGAATATTCTCATTTATTATTTATCTTATAGTATTACATGTATTTTTGAAAAACACTGTATTTTACAGTGAAGAAGGAGAGTATAAATGATGACAAAGAAAAAAACCTATTTGCCATCTAACTTTCCATTCAGTTTTGCCTAGTAGATACTAAAATCTGTACTTGACGGGTGCCAAGGTGCCCCCTCTCCTCCCCACTTTTCAAAGTCAACCAGAGAAGGGTGGGAAGGGAGAGGAGAGGCCAGGATAACCCACCGTCCCCAGGGGTCCCACCAACACAGCACCTTTCAGAAGGGCCACCCTCTCTGCCATGCCCTGGGCTCCACTCCTCAGAGAGGCACCCTGTGGACAAGCCAAGTGCTCTCCGTCCTTGAACCACTCACTCATCCATTGCACACCTCTCCTCTCCTTTCCCTTGGCTCAGCTCCCTCAGCCTCAGACTCTGCTAGTCATATCCAGGTCTCCACCTATTCTTCTCTCACCCGGTTTCTCTCTCAGCATTTCTCCTCTCTCAGACACAGCCTGGGCTGCTCCTGTCACTCTACCCTGCCAGCCAACCCAGCCCTCGGTCCACCTGGTCCATGCAGGTGCCTCTCCCTCCACATCCCCCCACCTGCTCCCAGCCTCACTGGTGAAACTAAGACAATAGTGAAATGGGCTCAGCTTGCTCCCAACTCTACCCTGCCTGGTCTTCTGTCAAGGATCCTCTCCTTGGCTCTAACCCACAAAGGCCAGACTTCTCAGGGTGCTGTCATCCTCACGTGGGCCCAGTCTTGTCTCCATTTAGCTGTTCACAACAGCATTATCTTTATGTCCTCTGCACCTATTCTCCTCCCTCACCTATCAAACCTGGAATTCAGAGTCCTACAAATATGAAAAGGAGACTCTCATATTTACCTCAGAGACTAGATCAATGAGGCAAGGCAGACAAAGAGCAATGAACTGAGAAATGACAAGTGATAAAGAAGTGGCCACATAATTTGAACCTACACCTAGATCACATCACCACCGACAACGACAGGAGCCCAACAAAGTCATCTTAGAATGACTACTTAAGAAATGTCAACATAGGAGCACCTGGGTGGTTCAGTTGTTAAGCATCAGCCTTTGGCTCAGGTCATGATCCCAGGGTCCTGGTATCAAGCCCCGCATCAGGCTCCTTCCTCAGCGGAGAGCCTGCTTCTCCCTCTCCCTTGGCCTGCTGCTCTGCCTGCTTCTGCACTCTCTCTCAAATAAATTAAATCTTAAAAAAAAAAAAAAAAGAAAGAAAAGAAATGTCAATGTAGGGATGCCTGGGTGGCTCAGCTGATGAAGCATCTGACTCTTGATTTCAGCTCAGGTCATGATCTCAGGGTCGTGAGATCAAGCCCTGTGTCAAGCTCTGCCCTCAGCACAGAGTCTGCATGAGATTCTCTCTCCCTCTCCCTCTGCCCTCCCCCTAAAAAAATGTGAATGTAGGGGCGCCTGGATGGCTCAGTAGGCTGAGCATCCCACTCTTGATTTCAGCTCAGGCTGTGGTCTTGGGGTGGTGGGAATGAGGCTGCACCCTCAGTGGGGAGTCTGCTTCTCTCCTTCTCCCTTTCCCCCATCCCTCCCCCCACACTCGCACACGTACTCTATATATAAAATAAATAAATATTTTTTAAAAAAAGGAATGTCAATGTAATAATAGGGAGAGTAACAGATTACTGAAGCTATCTAGTCTTCATCAGGGGCATTAGCAATCATAATGGCAACTTTTTTTAATAGGAAAAGATCATATTCATCAGTAAACTAATCATAGAAAAATGTACTCATATATAAGAACTATAAATTTATAACAGATGTCAACTGAAATAAGGCACACTCACATATGTGCATGAGTTATCTATGAATAACTATAGATACAACCTTCTCCATGTAAATTTACACACACATACATGCATCCATGTGCACATGCACACGTCTATCTACATGCTATTTCCACAGTGAAAAACAAACAAAAAACTGCTTGCATTTAACTTTTACTTGCTCTGGTGCAGAAAACCCAAAATACTCTTTCATAGGAAAATTGCTTATTATGTTCTTCTACATTTACAAACAGAAAACTGTGAAACAAAAACTAGAAAGACAAGGTCCTTCAACCTCTTATAAACCCAAATTAGTCCTCGAAAGGGAATGATTGTTTTGCTAACCAAGTTCCTTAACAATTAAGTTTTAACTTCATGATCCACTGTGAACCCCAGTCATTTTTGGCCTTGTCTACAATTGCCAGTAAACCACAGTTTACTTTATGGGTTCCCCTTTCAGGTGTCACTCTTTGAATGTTGGCCAGCTCAGCATTAGCCACTGCAGCAATCTGTCATCACCATTTGGAATTCTGACCACATTCTAGAAGATCCTCATCAGCCCCTGCCTCCCCGGCCGGCATCAATGCAAAGTCAGTAAGCATCTCCTCCCTGCAGTGACACAGGAGTTTGAAGCTTGCCAGTCTAGCAGGTTTACTTCATCTTTTTTCAGATGCTGGAGTAAAAGAGAATGATGAAAAATATACACAAATGAGTATTTGGAAAAAGGAAATATTGATAACACTCTGTGCACAGATGTGAAGACATCAGTATTTCCAGTTTCCTTTTTTCTGCTCCTGGAATGAATCAGGGAACATCAATACAGTACCTGACAACCCTGAATATCTTCCATCATCACAATTGATCATGAAAATGGTAAAAGTCTGTCATCTGCAAATATTATGAATTTGAGGCCAGATTTTTTAAATCAGCATGTGCTGGTAAGTAGTCTTAATTCACGAGGTCTGACACACCAAAATCCTCTGAATCATTAAATAAAGAAGTCAAATACAATACAATGTGAGTACTTGACTGTAGGTCTCTAGAGATCTGGACATCTGCAAAAAAAAAAGTATAATTATATACTTAAAATGCCTTAAAAACTCAACACTATATAGGTAACTTTCATATAGCAAACTTCTCAAAATGATCTGGTCTCTGAATAAGTCCGTTTTCTTAGCAGGTTGACTATACATAATTGCCTAAAGAAAGAGCCTTCAAATTTTCCAGGATACTCAATCAACACACATTTGGGCAAACGTAGGCTTTTTAAAATGTCATTTAACAAGGACCCTGTTCTAGGAGACGTAATCAAAATGCCAGGGTTTGTCTTAGGGTTAAACACTTGTAACAGAAGAAAGAAAATATGCAGTGGCTCTCAAATCAGCTAATTACGACTACCCGCTAATCAATGCACGTCAATTCAAATTATGTTTTTGAACACCTGTTATGTGGTCAGTGCAGAGTTTAGCACAGGAGATGCCAAGTGGTGAATAAGATCGTAAGTCATTTTTTACTGTTTCTTTGAGTATCATACTTTTTTGAACACTGAACACTTTAAAAAATATAAGGTGGCAACTCTGAAAACCAGATTCCCTCTCCTCCTTACTACTGCTGTTTGTTTAGTGATTTTCTTGGACTAATTCTGTAAAGTCTGTATTTTTTTTTTTTTTTTTTGTCATGTGCAGCCACTGAAGTCTCTGCTCAGTTAAGTTTAGTGATAACTGAGCTAATAACTGAGTCTCCTACCCTTCACCAAGGGGCTGTGTGTGTGTGCTGGGACATGCCTTCAATGCTTCAACAGTTCACAACTGTCTCAGCCTTTCCTTACTGCTTGTGTAGAGCCTCAAGGCCAGACGTGAGAACGAGGGCCACTTCAAGTACTTCCTGGGCCTGCGTGCAGCCCTGCCCATGGGCACAGTCTTCTGGAGCACCAGGAATATATCCGAGCTTTTCATGAGCCCCCTATGACATCTCATTCCCAAGATTTTCTTTTTAAGTTGTTTGGCCAACCTCTTTTTTGCCCCAACTGCTATCACTGACCCAGCCAGTTGTGACATTGAACAATTGCTGCTGATTGTTTTCAACAGATACCCTAAGAATAGGACTTAACCACCTGGCAATTTTTGAGCCAGGTCAAATAAAGACAAGTCCTATGAATGAGCTTTACTGGGGAGCTTCCAGACAAGTAAATAGTGACAATTCTCTGGAGCTCGGGCTTTTGGGGAAGCTCCAAACCTGTTCTTCCCCCTCCAACGACTACTAGGCTACTTGGTTTTTTGTTGTTGTTGTTTTTTGTTGTTTTTTTAAAGATTTTATTTATTTATTTGACAGAGAGACAGCGAGAGCAGGAACACAAGCAGGGGGAGTGGGAGAGGGAGAAGCAGGCTTCCTGCCGAGCAGGGAGCCCGATGTGGGACTCGATCCCAGGACCCTGGGATCATGACCTGAGCCGAAGGCAGACGCTTAACGACTGAGCCACCCAGGCGCCCTACTAGGCTACTTGTTTAAAGCTACCATTGAGCCAGGGAGAGGGAGTGGGATAGAGCAAGTTAAAACACAATATTCTAAGTGAAAGAAGTTAATCAGAGAAAGACTTGTATCATATGACCTGAATGATATGAGAAATTCTTAATCCCAGGAAACAAACTGAGTGTTGCTGGAGTGGTGGGGGGTGGGAGGGATGGGGTGGCTGGGTGATGGACATTGGGGAGGGTATGTGCTATGATGAGCACTGTGAACTGTGTAAGACTGTTGAATCACAGACCTGTACCTCTGAAAGAAATAATACATTATATGTTTAAAAAAAAAAAAAAAAAGATAGTAGGAAGGGAAGAATGAAGGGGGGGAAATCGGAGGGGGAGATGAACCATGAGAGACTGTGGACTCTGAGAAACAAACTGAGGGTTCTAGAGGGGAGGGGGGCAAGGGGATGGGTTAGCCTGGTGATGGGTATTAAGGAGGGCACGTATTGAATGGAGCACTGGGTGTTATACGCAAACAATGAATCATGGAACACTACATCAAAAACTAATGATGGGGCGCCTGGGTGGCTCAGTCATTGAGCGTCTGCGTGGCTCGGGTCATGATCCCGGGGTCCTGGGATCGAGGCCCGCATCAGGCTCCCTGCTCCACGGAAGCCTGCTTCTCCCTCTCCCACTCCCCCGGCTTGTGTTCCCTCTCTCGCTGTCTCTCTCTCTGTCAAATAAATAAATTTAAAAAATTAAAAAAAAAAAAAAACAACTAATGATGTAATGTATGGTGATTAACATAACAATAAAATAAAATTTTAAAAAGAAGAATTAGAGGAAAAAAACACAACAACATTCACTGTTCTTACTGTGATTCAGTCCTTTTCCTTGAATATACACTCCAAGGATTACTGCAAGCCTATGGGTTAATTTCCAGAGTTCTGAAAAAGTTGAGTTTAATCATCTTTCCATTTGTCCTCATTATTTTATGGAGAAGCAGATTTCTAAAGGTCCTTACCCTGCCATTCCAGAAGTGCTTCTTAATATAAACTTAAGTTTATATACATACTTTGTTATAGAAAAATATGATAAAATAATCAATAAGAGACTTTCAAGCAGGACAATACTTGGTCTTGGAATAAAATTCTGGGTAAGAATTGAATAGAAATCAAGAAAAAATGTAAAATTTCTGACTACTATTTTTTAAATAGCTGATAAATGGTTATCAAATTACTATGATACTGGAATTCTCTTTAAATATGTTTAAATGATGTTTACAATACAATGGAAACGGTATCCTCTGCATTTATTTAAATCTTTAAAAAACTGGGTGTAACAGCATTAAACGTGCAAGAGGAACTGTGCTTTCAGATTCTATTAGGGGTCACACAAGCAAAAACGTTTGACTACCACTTTGAAATCAGCCTTCTGAAAAAAAAAAAATCACACTATGATTACATCATACACACATTCAGGATACTCAGAAACGCCCAGATTGAAGCCCAAGTCCTCTGAGTATGTTAAAGGAGTTCCACGATTAGGCCCTAGTCTGGTCTTCCCACCTAATCACCCACCAGGCCCAAAAGCGAAGCCTCTGCTTCAGCCACGGTCTCTCGCTGTGGCCACAGCACAGAAAACAGACTGGAGGGGAACCAGTGGACACAGACTGAGGAAGGCTAACTGCAACCCCCGTTGCCCCCACACCACACCTCAGATTCACTACGTGTTTGCGTATCATTTCTTGATTAACTGCTAAGTATTTTTTTAAGTGAAAACCAGGAAGTTTTCTTAACGTTCTCAAATATTTTGAGACCCTTCTCTACTACATAAAAAAAGACACTAAGTCTTATACATAAAGGGAGTAAGTTAATACAAAAATATTTTGTCAACTTGTTTTAATTAGTGTAGGAACTACAAATAAGCTCACTTAAGCACATCTGTCTTAACCTCAGATTTAGTTTATCCTCCCTTATGTTATTTTAGTAGCTGAGACTGCTCCAAAGTGGGTAGCAAATCTACTACACGGCGATTACATTCAATTAAACATGTTTTTTATGCTTTGAATAGGGTTTAAACACATGCTTTTACTCAGACAAGCCACTCTATACAAATAAACATGGAAGTTTTACATTTAAAAAAAAAAAAGAGCTCTTCAACTATATTTAACAACTTGGGTTTTTAACACTCTCAATATATTGTTTATTCTCTTAGACCTATACTCTTTCCTTACTTTCAATTAAAACCCACAGCCTACCTAGCCTCAAGCTCACACTGAATTGAAAGCTACAGGCTTCTAACTACCTATTTTTTATTTCTATTCTGGCTTTCACGTTCTGTTATCGGTAAAAAAATCTGTATCGATAATGACTATAAAGTAGAAAATTCATTTTTCCTTTTCTAACAGAGGCCACGTCAAGATCCCAAAGGACAGAGACCCAAATATGCCTGGTTTAGGCTGAATATCAGAATGAAGATAATGGTTCCATAGTTTTCCAAAATGTTTCTTAAAAATACCAAAGTTTCACAGAATATAAATAAGGCAATCTCTTCATATTCTACAAACACTTCCTAAGCACATGGGATTCTTTAGTGATCTGCCCAGGGTCATCCAGCTAGTAAGTTGCCTTCCCTCTTCCACTCTTACCCATACCACACACAGATCAATAAGTGCATAAAGCCACCTTATCAGAGACAGTGACCAATAAGCTTTGTGTAACCAGATCATAATAAGCAGTTCTATAATTTGGAACAGTGTCTTATTCAAAATTATAGCAATACTTACTGTGATCTGATGACCCAAAAGCTTATTCAAAATGTTCAATACTCATATTAACACTCAGACTTACCTTAAAACTAGGTACAAGGAAACCCAAATTAAAGAAGTGCTTAAACCCAATTATGATATAAAGGTTTCCTGACCCCATCTTTGCACTCCTTAAAAACAAAGTTGGAGGGGCACCTGGGTGGCTCAGTCATGAAGCGTCTGCCTTCAGCTCAGGTCATGATCCCAGGATCCTGGGATCGAGCCCCGCATCCGGCTCCCTGCTCAGCAGGAAGCCTGCTTCTCCCTCTCCCACTCCCCCTGCTTGTGTCAAATAAATAAATAAATAAAATCTTAAAAAAAAAAGATAGAGAGGGGTGCCAAGGTGGCTCAGTTGGTTGAGCATCCGACTCCTGATTTCAGCTCAGGTCATAATCTCAGGGTCCTGGGATCAAGCCCTGGGTCAGGCTCTGCGCTTGGCGGGGAATCTACTTATGGAGTCTCTCTCCCTCTCCCTTTGCCCCTCCCCCTCACTCACACGTGCTCTAAGACAAATGAATCTTAAAAAAAAAGATAGACAATGTGATAAATCTACTCTAGCTAATCGAGTTGCTAAACTAAAAAAGTTATGAGCAAAGGCTTACATTGTCATTAATGAGAATAAAGCAATTTTCCTTGGAGTTGCTAAACTAAAAAAAAAAAAAGTTATGAGTAAAGGCTTACATTGTCATTAATGAGAATAAAGCAATTTTCCTTGGAAAGAATGTAAAGAAACACACCATTCCATCTGAACTAGGCAGCAGAAAAAGCACGTGGACGTTGAGAAAAAGCAGCTCAGCCTGTCTTGCCTGAACCCTGTTTGGGTCAACAGACTGGGTCAACATACCAGCTGAGATTATTTAAGACTAGTATATTTAAATCATAAAATCACAGCACACCGTAACAAAATTCATTTCCCTACCCTATCCATACCCCAAACTAAACTAAATCCTTATAATCCTTTGTTTTCCATGTGCCTTTTCTGCCCTGTTGAGCTCCCTGAAAAATAAACTTTCTGCTCCCTTGCCTTCCCTTCAAAATAAACCTGGGAAAATGCTTTATAGCGATCCCTCCCAGCCTGGCAGTCACTCTGCTGGGATCCAAGGAGAAAAGACAAAGCTTTTGCCTGGGGGCCACACTGGTCTATTTCTGAAATGCTGCATCAGCAACCAACAAGCAAGTTACAAAATCTGTTGCAACAAGGAAAGACTTGTCAAAGGAGAGAACATGTCTAAGTCTTATACATATCTCAGTAAAAATAAAAACTAGACTCAAGAATCAGTCATGTCTCTGTCCTGTCCAGCAGTTTACCACATATTCACACTCAACACAACCTGCTGTAATATGACTTGTTTTCAAGACAATCTTTCATAAGATTTTCTACTGTTAAGGAAACTCAAAGTTATAGACCCCCACTGAGATATTAAGCCAGTGACGTCATTCTAACTAGACATTCACTCCTTTTCCAATTACTTCTGTGGAACAAAGATGTAACTTATAGTATGGTCACTCTCAAAGACTCAAAACTATTCATTTCTAAACTAGAGGGAAAAAAAATATATACCATTTATAAAATTACCAAAACTCTCCGGAAATTTCTTTTTGCTATAGGAGAATTTGTCACAGTAGATATAATTCTGGGGAAATATATAAATATATATAAATGTATACGATTATATACTAAATGAATTCTAAATCGTATTTCCAATCTGTCAAGAAAAAAACATTTCCAATTAATTCTTTAAAAATTCTTCGAAGTCATCTTTAGATCACATACCTCATGGAAGATTAAAAAGTTATGAGGAAAACTGATTTAGTCCAAAGTCAAAAGTTTCAAATCTGAATATCTCAAGGATGATGTTTACAAAGTGTTTTTAAATCAACCAAATCTCAAGAAAAACAATCATTCAACATATTGATACATTTGCATGCATACATTAATACTTACACATACCAAGCATCATATGCCTATGTAAGTTATTTTGATAAAATCCATAATACAGTTTGATATATCCAAAATTCTTCAGTGTAATTTAAAAGGCAAAATCTAGGGGCGCCTGGGTGGCTCAGTCACTTAAGCATCTGCCTTCAGCTCAGGCCATGATCTCAAGGTCCTGGGATCGAGTCCCATGTCAGGCCCCTTGCTCAACAGGGAGCCTGCTTCTCCCTCTGCCTGCCGCTCCCCCTGCTTGTGCTCTCTCTCTCTGACAAAATCTTTTAAATAAAATAAAATAAACATGCAAAATCTAAAAGGGAGGTAAGGAAACAAATGAAAGCCACATGTAAGCATTTCAAATGCTTTTACAGCAACACTGAACTCCCACTCCATAGGACCCTAGAGGCAGGTAAAGAGCAAAAAGCAGAAAGGCCTGAGTGAATCAAGACACAAACTGAGGCATGATTCAGATCCAGGCGCACACACACATACATCATGCAGCACAACAGCCAAAAGCAAGGCTGTTAATAAAATGGTTAAAATCATAGTGGAATTTGCTGTTATGATGAAACCTGGGGACAAGATGATTCACAGATCCCAACAGAACAATCCCCTAGTCAGCTATCCTCACTCTGCTGAACAGAACCACAGTCCTTCTCCTGGTGGGGTCAGAAAGCTGAGGCAGAAACTCCTAAGAGCTCCTCCCTCGAGGGGCTGGCCTTGCCCTAAGAACAGCCGGCAAGCAACTGCAGATTGTCCTGGAAAACCTGCATAGCAGAGCTCCTATACCTGGACATGGAAAGAAACTCCCCCAATAAGGATTCTGGAAGAATAACATTTGCTGTGAACTCAAGGGGGGAAAGAAAGCCAAGGCCTGGCCTGGGTTCTTCAACACATCAGAGTGTGCATTCAACTCGGTGAGAAGCAGCCACACTACCACAAAGGTAACTAAGAACCAAAAATTCACCCAGAAAACACTAAAACCCCCAAATCATGACCCAACGATTTGCTTTTTCAAACATTTGTTTGCAAAGAGTTGGTCACAAACAATATATCATCTTTATTTTCTACAGATAAGAACATTTGGGCTAAGGGGCACCTGGGTGGCTCTGACTCTTGATTTCAGCTCAGGTCATGATCTCAGGGTCCTGAGATCTCTTGCTCTCTCAAATAAATAAATAAATAAATAAAATCTTTAAAAACAAAACAAAACATTTGGGCCGAGAAAAGTTCATTGGTCTTGCAAAATGCCAGATCTCAAGTTATGACCTATGTCTGTCAAATCTTACACTCTCTGGAACAAGCAGTGAGTTTGGGAATCTCTTCCAAATCACAGCCATTTGAGAAGCACAAGGGCCGACTAGATCAGCATGATGCATGGGGGTGCAAATAAATTTTGGTTTGACTGAATGCTATATCTTCATTTTATTAACATACAAATGTAATTTCAATCCAAGTGCCACAATGAGAAAAATGAGTTCTTGTGACTTGGCACTTAAGGGTGTTATCACAAAGAAGTTATGGGCAATTTAGCCTTACGAGGACTGAGTCTGCAGCTTTGTTCTTTTTTTTTTTTTTAAGATTTTATTTATTTATTTGAGAGAGAGAGCATGAGAGGGGGGAGGGTCAGAGGGAGAAGCAGACTCCCCCCTGAGCAGGGAGCCCAATGCGGGACTCGATCCTGGGTCTCCAGGATCATGACCTGAGCCGAAGGCAGTTGCCCAACCAACTGAACCACCCAAGCGCCCTGCAGCTTCATTCTTGAGAAGAGGTGATAAGTAACTAATGGACCTTTATCTACAAGTTGCAAAGTCCTACGTAGCTAGAATAAAAAGTTCAAGGTATTTTAGAAATGTGCAAGACATGACAGGTGTTGAGCACTGCAGCCCAGCTGTCAACTGGACAACAGCGGTCAGGGAAGTGGAGGGTCAGGGAAGGCAACCGAGTCTGTGAAAACAGAGCCTCGAAAATTAAATACAGGGCACCTGGGTGGCTCAGTTGGTTAAGCGACTGCCTTCGGCTCAGATCATGATCCTGGAGTCCCGGGATCAGTCCCGCATCGGGCTCCCTGCTCGGCAGGGAGTCTGCTTCTCCCTCTGACCCTCCCCCCTCTCATGTGCTTGCTCTCTCTCATTCTTTCTCTCTCAAATAAATAAATAAAATCTTTAAAAAAAAAAAAAAAGAAAATTAAATACAAAAAGGGAACAGAACCTCACTACCGTTAAGAGCATTGCTGTGCACTGATATCCAAGTGAACGCAGTCATTAACCTTATGCCATGCCCACACTGCTTTGCCTGCGAGTACCATCAAACAGGCTCCTTTCCTCAAGCTCCCTACCTTTCTCCTGAGTTCTCTATGTGGATGTTCTGTGATCATACAAAACCGTAACATTTCTAACCAGCAAGCTCATCTGAAATAAGACAAAAGATAAACAACAGACCAGGGAAAATGTACATCAAAAAAGTATCCTGAATATACAAAAACTTTGTGCAAATCAGTAAGAACACAAACATCCCACTAGTGAAATGAACAAAAAGCACAAAGAGGAAAACACCACGAACGAGCAGTATACATATAAAGGCACTCGCTCACTGACAATCCACCAAATGCAAATAAAAATAACAATGAGATGTAACTGTTCATCTATCTGATGGGTGGAGATGAAAATGATCATCAAAACCCAGGCTGAGGACTGTGAAGAAAGGCGCACCCCATGCAGAGCCAGTGGTCATGCAAACAGGTAAACCCTTTCTAGAGGGCACTTTGGCACTTCGTCTGGAAGCCTTAAAAACCACATGCCTTGGGCACCTGAGTGGCTCAGCTTAGGTCACGATCCTAGGGTCCCGGGATCAAGTCCCACATCGGGCTCCCTGCTCAGCAGGGAGTCTGCTTCTCCCTCTCCCTCTGCCTGCTGCTCTGCCTATTTGTGCTCGCTCTCTCTCTCTCTCTCTCTCTCTCTCACTCTCAAATAAATAAATAAAATCTTTAAAAAAAAACACACATGCCTCGTGACCAGTGATCCCACATCTAGGGCTTTAGCCTACAGTCCATTAAAAACAGGAAGTGTCAGTCCAAATGTTCACAACCTCCACAATTCCAACACCAGGAAATCCTTCCAACATAATGAGAAGGAATCAAATCAACATGAATGGAAAACGTATGAGTGAAGTGCTTCCTTGGTCAAGTGTTTTGTTTCACAAATATAATTTCAGTTCAAGTACCCAAATGATAAGCATAAGGCCTTTTAAAAGTAATTTAAGGGCGCCTGGGTGGCTCAGTCGTTAAGCGTCTGCCTTCGGCTCAGGTCATGATCCCAGGGTCCTGGGATCGAGTCCCACATTGGGCTCCCCGCTCGGCGGGAAGCCTGCTTCTCCCTCTCCCACTCTCCCTGCTTGTGTTCCCTCTCTCACTGTCTCTCTCTCTGTTAAAAAATAAATAAAATCTTAAAAAAAAAGTAATTTAAACAGCCCTATTGCTTCCTTGAGGTTTTCATACTGCATTTAAATCCTCTACTTAAAAACGTGTTCCTTATTTATACACATGCACGGTGTCAAGATGGGCCCAATATGACACAGGATCAAACTGTGGTATCAGGGTCAGGCACATCTCTGTAACCCAAATATGCCTTTCTGCAAAAAGGGAAAGACGCCTTATCTGGAGCTCAGTGTCCTCATCCTCAAGTGCAGACTGCCGACTGCTGGGTGTCGTATCTGGCTCCTAGAAAGCACTCAATAATGGGCAGTTGTGGTATCATCATTGTTCCAATTGCTGGAAGCAGCTGCTTCTCCTTTCTGTGGATTCTATGGGTTCTGTAGCTCTAACACACCTCGCACCCGGGAATCTTACCCAATTTGCTCTGGAAGCAAGACATCATCTGCACATCTAAAACTAAATGCCTAGGGCGCCTGGGTGGCTCAGATGGTTAAGCGTCTGCCTTCGGCTCAGGTCATGATCCCAGGGTTCTGGGATCAAGCCCCACATCGGGCTCCTGGCTCAGTGGGGAGTCCGCTTCTCCCTCTCCCTCTGCTTCTCCCACTGCTCATGCTCTCTCTCTCTATATATCTCTGTGTCTCAAACGAATTAATAAAACTAAATGCCTAATATAGCGGCACCGTATCATTACAGGGCTAACAGCACTGCAACATGTAAGCACTGCCCCCCTGAGAACAGATCTGAAGAGCTTGAAACCACTTGGGAGTCGTTTCTGGAGCTGCCCCTATGTTAGATGCACACATTTTCACCTCTACCAGAGGAGGACACCTCCCATTTCTCGATGCCAGGCTCTCTCCTGGCTTCTGGCAGCACTGTGTGTGTTCAGTAACAACCGTCACCAACCATCCTCAGCTCAGCCTCTCAGATTACAAACTGCACATGCTGCCAATCAAAAATAGCCAGAACTCGATTCTGTACATTCCCCAGTTTCCACTTCTGCCCAGACACTGAGCTTCATCAGGCACTGATACATAACAAGTAATGTGTCACTTTAATAAGTTGTACAATAATAGAGTTCTACTAAAATATTATACTGAAATAACCACATTCAGGAGTGCTCATTTAGAAATCTTAAAGACTTTGTGATTCAGTTTCAACATGTGTGTCAAAAGACTCTCCTGAGATGCTTTTATAACTTGAAAGGACATGGATCTGAAGTATCATCAAACTTATGCTTATCCCTAGGGAAAAAGCTACATTTTAAATCTGGCAAATACCTTCCTTACTTATATGAACAATTTGATACCCTGTTAACTTTTGCCTAAACTTATCCTTTTTCTCAGTTTTTTAAAGGCATATGCTTTAAGACCATCTATTTCTAATAAATTTCCAACAAAATCAAAATTAAAAATCCTGAATTATGACACTGTCTTTTGCAATCTGACTACCTGTAATTGCTATCACGGGGGTAATGTGATCTGAACTGCAAAATATTTTGAAGAGATCAAGAATGTGCCACTGTAGCCTAAAAATTATTTTCAGCTGAAGGCATTTGAGTTCTTGAAATCTCTTGTCTGCCTAAAAGCAGAGCCTCTCAAAAGAACTGACTTAAGTCTCCTCATAGGAGCAATCAGGGAAGACTGACTTTTTTTTTTAATTTTTTTATTCTTATGTTAATCCCCCTACATTACATCATTAATTCTAGATGAAGTGTTCCATGATTCATTGTTTGTGCATAACACCCAGTGCTCCATGCAGAACGTGCCCTCTTTAGTACCTGTCACCAGGCTAACCCATCCTCCCACCCCCCCTCCCCTCTAGAACCCTCAGTTTGTTTTTTAGAGTCCATCGTCTCTCATGGTTCGGGAAGACTGACTCTTATCACCAGAGAGAAGTCTCCATACCACACCTAAGCAGACATTGCCACAAAACTATCATCTCTCTCATCTATTCTCTAAGGGCCCATTTATCTTTCCAGAAAGTTATTTCTTTTCCTATAGGTGCCCATTTTCCTCTCCCCTTCTCTTTTTAAGAAGTCATCTGTTTTCCCGTGCCTTTCTCCCCTCCCTTTCTCCTATTAAGGTGGTATATAAGCCATAAATTCTAACCCCCACTCTGAGTCAAATTCTTTTCCTGTGATTAAATGTCTTTTCCCTTATTATCTTTTGGTGGCTTAATTTGCAGACCCCAATTATTACACCTAAGAGGATGGAGGAAAATCTTTTCCTCCTGACAACTTAAATCTACAGATTACATTATATATATGAGTGTATATGAAAATCATGCTAACTTTATTAATTGCAGTCAAAGCAATTATATGATTAACATTTAACACTTCCTCTTTAAGTCTTCCTCTTTTCTTTAAACTTCCTCTGAATCTTTGTTTCTAACTCTTAATTGTTTTCAAGTATTATCCTCATAAGTATAATTTAGCAGAAAGAATCTGTTTCCCTTTTCTACTTCTAATAAATCAGGACATAATTAAGTAAGCATTAGAAACACTACTCTCTGCCGTTTTATAAAAATACTCTAGTACAGGGCGCCTGGGTGGCTCGGTTAAGCATCTGCCTTTGGCTCAGGTCATGATCCCAGGGTCCTGGGATTGAGCCCCACATCAGGCTCCCTGCTCAGCGGGGAGCCTGCTTCTCCCTCTCCCTCTGCCCAACGCTCTGCCTGCTTGTGCTCTCTGTCAAATAAATAAATAAAATCTTTAAAAAAAAGCACTCTAGTACAATGGAACTGAAACATCCTGTTGATTAAATAAAGCAAGTTGCTATTTCACCAACCACTGAGAACTGGAAGCTTTCTAAAATATACAGAATGAAACACACACACACACACAAAGTTACTTTGTACAAAACAATGAGAGCCAACCACAACCACAGTTTGTTTTAAAACTGATCCAATGATGATAAAAATAGAATGACAAACCAAGAAAATTAATCCAACCTGGCACAGAGATATATATATATACTTTCTACGGAGATATGAAAAATAAACCATAGGAACAGCTCTCCCTCCAGAGAAAACCCCTTCTGCTCAGATGGCCCCAACCACTCCTTGGCAGTTGGTTCTCTTAAGTTAACCTCAATTAGCTAACCTTCCATGGCTCAGAAAGCACAGGGATGCTGGTGCCCACAATGAAGACAGACTCTCCCCTAACAGCCGTGGGTACTGTGCCCACTGCTTTACTGAAAAACCAGAATCAAGGGTCCATGGCAGGTTGGGCCAATAATCCTTGACTAGTTGTATCCAAAGAAAAATTGCTAAAATACCAGTCTATTGAAATTACAACTCCATCAGCTTGTCAGCAACGTATAATGACAAACCAACTAAACGAACCTACACCCTTTTGCAGGTGCAGCTGACCATGTATGTGCCTGCTTACAAACCTCAAGGACGGTCCTCTACTGGCTACAAAACATCCAGATTTGACCATCTGGCACCACTCCCCTTCCTGCCTCCTGTCCTACCGCTGCACCTGAGACCAGTCAGAAACTCCTGGCAGCAACCAGAATTTAAGTCTCATTCTCACCTCCCTCTGTTTGAAACATCTTCCCTTTGCTTTCAGAGCTAACTGCTTCCTGCAAGACTCAGCTCAAATATCCCCTCCTCCAGGAAACAAATCATTTCCTCCACTGGGCATCCGTAGCACATTATCATGGCTCCTGGTGTTCACATGTCTCTGTCCCAACTTCACCATGAGCCTGTAGGAATGTAGATTCTGATGCGTTCAAGTACAATTCAACGTTAAACTTCCAATTATAGAATAGACCATAGCATAGGCACATAATAAATGTTTAGTAAATGGATGTGTACACAGATGAACAAAACAATGAATAAGCAAACAAATAAAACACTTGAACTAATGAACTTTCTAGTTGTGGCCTGGAGAGAGGGGATATTAATATTAATATGTCAGTAATATTAAGCCCTGGCTGATCCCCAAAGAATACCCTGAGCTCCCCACCTCCTGTCAGCTACTCTTCAACTCCACGTTTATTTCACTTCTCCATATCATAATACAATCCCATCTTTTTGGTTTTTTTAAGATTTATTTATTTGGTGGGGAGCGGGGAGGCAGAGAGAGAGGGAGAGAGAATCTCCAGCAGACTCCTTGCCGAGTACAGAGTCCGACACGGGGCTCAATCTCACGACCCTTAAGATCATGACCTGAGCCAAAACCAACAGTCAAGAGACTTACTGGCTGAGCCACCCAGGGGCCCCACAATCCCCACCTTTAATCTAAATTTTTATCACCTCAGAAGCTCCAGCTCTTTATTTCTAAGCTACCCTTGTATAGTGTACATGTAATAACCTACTTGTACTGGTTTCTATAAAGGCTCCCCATAGACCATAAGCCCCTTGGGCCCAATTCTTTTGTCCTTGTAATCCCAGAGCCTAACACAGTGCCTGACAAATAGCAGGCACTCAATACCTGAGATGAATAAATAAATGAAGGAAGGAGGATATAACAATTTTCACATTTTGCTTTTTACTTTTTTTTTTCTTTTCTGATAAATCATCTGATTTTTCCAGGTAAACTATAATCAAAGAGAGATGATGAGGGAAGAACAGATCACCTGTAATCAAATCAGTGCTTGAATAATAACCTGTATGAAATCAGTCTTTTCTTATATTAATATTCACAGACCCTTCACCACCATCTTACTGTCTCTTGGTGTCTGTTCTCAATGCAGAATAGTTTAAAAGTCTTGTAACTGAATAAAGTTGAACACATCACAAAACTTATAAACCTATTACTGATAGTGCCCATATCTGCCAGGCCCTGAGCCAAGATCTTTAATACAGTTCTTCTTCATCTTCAAAAACACTGTAAAGGGTTGTGTTTAGAGAAAATGGAGTCTGAGAAAGGTTACATAACATGCCCCAAAGTCACTTTGCTAGTAAACTGGGGCACCTAGGTTTATACCCACACCTATTCAGACCGCATGCTTATTGACTAAAACTTTAAAATTTTTAGGCCTTATTTCTTAAGATTAGAATAATGTTGCAGCCAGAATTTCAAAAGCCTGTGTTTTCATCTTCCCTATTACCAACTGCTAAAATACCACTCACCATTATTAGGTATCTTGTTGAATCCTTGTTAGCCACCAAATCACTAAAGAGCACAGAAGTCCCCAAAAGAAATAAATGCAGCTTTGGAAAGTCCCCTTAAGTGCGGTAGCATCCGCTCCGGGCTCTTGATCCTACTGGGGCCCTCTTACTGCTGAGACAGTCGGGGATACCAGCAATTCTCCAGCATGCCTAAAAACAACAAGAACTGGAGACTAGTGAGGCTATCGGGAAAGGACACTCTGACCACAGCAGGGTCAAACTGCTACAATTTTTCTATGAGACAATCTGTCAGCATGTATAATTATTTAAAAAAAAAAAAATGCCTATCCTTTGAAACAGCAAGTCCACAGGTAAAAAAAAAAAAAAAAAAAAAAAGAATTTACCCTAAGCAAGTAATTGGGTAATGCCTACGGATGTATAAATAAGAACCTAAAGGTCAGACAATAGTAGAATGATCAAATTATCCAAGATGCAAACATATGATGGCATGTTATGCAGTCATTGAAACGGTGATGCACCTGTGTATTTACCACTCTGCTAAAACGTCTACAAAATACTGCATATGTACAACACAGATTATAAAATATATTATCCTTGGGTGCGTGGGTGGCTCAGTTGGTTAAGCAACTGCCTTCGGCTCAGGTCATGATCCCGGGGTCCTGGGATCGAGTCCCGCATCGGGCTCCCTGCTCTGCGGGGAGCCTGCTTCTCCCTCTCCCACTCCCCCTGCTTGTGTTCCCTCTCTCGCTGTGTCTCTCTCTGTCAAATAAATAAATAAAATCTTTAAAAATAAAATAAAATAAAATATATTATCCTTTTTGAAAACTGTATACTTTTGAAAATCTGTAAGAGAAAAAATTAAAAGTGTACAAGAATATGCATTAAAATGTTAACAATGGTGATCTAAGTGGTAGGATTATGGGTTTGACTAGAAAGTCAAAGAGAACTTCACCTATCTTATTTTTTTAAATCCACAATGGCCATTTTATTACTGCTAAAATAATGAAATAACAAAACATCTGTAATTAAATCAATCCCTTAAAAATGCCAAAGACATCGTGAGCAACAATCAGATTTTTTTTCCCTAAAGTTTTCCTTTTGATGCCTTCAAGTTTTTTAAATTGTTCATAGCTAAGCCTGGAGTAAATTCGTAGGAGGATTAAGCTGGAAGAGACTTCCCAGTTTTATCTCCTGTTTTCAATTCTCTACAGAATGATATATATTCTTGGACTTACAGGAAAGCTGACATTGAAGGTTTAGTTTCTAGAATTTAAACTCAGGTCCTCTAACAAGAAGGAAAGAGTAAGGACTGTGCACAAAACTCCATCAGCAGAACACAGAATAGTTCTTAAAAGTGCACAAGATGAATCTTTGATGGATGAGGCAATATTTTCTACCAATCCCCATTACAAAAGCGGATTTTAAAAGACAAGGTCCAAAAGTAGCAGATATTTTTAAAGACCTGACAAAATTAACTTCTAAATAAGGCAAGAAAATGTCTTCCAAGATGACAATCACACTCAACATACCTCAGACCTGCAATAAATATTCCTTGATTTGAAAATAAACAGCAAACACTCTTCATTTTTCTTCTGATGAATATAGATAACTTAAATGTAGTAAGAACTCAAGTAAACACCTAAAAAGAGAAAATTTAAAATATACTACAAACCTGGGATTATACAGAATGTGTTCACTGGCCTAAGTATGCAGAAAAGCACAAATCTTGTTTATAAGGAACAGGTGGAGTTCCAAATACCTACCTGTAAAGATGTATGGAATTCGGAACACATTTCCTATCAAAACAATGTCACACTGGCTGTGAACTCCCAGCCTGATCCATAAAGGGTAGTGAGAACTATTTATCCCACAGCTGTGTCTTAGGTCAATGGCACTAGTGGTCTAAGTGAAGAAACAGGTAATGCTAGGGAATTAAAAGGGCTCTCCTTCCCTCGGAGCAGAGAGCTCTCAGCTGAGTCCCTCTCCAGAGGCTCACCAGCTAAGAGATGCTGCAACTCCCCAGGTCATACCCTCTTTCTGGGGGCAGCCCATGTCCAAATGACTAGTCAACAGGGGACAACGAGTTTAAAGGTCCTGCTTCCATGCCTCAAGGTGAGATAACTCTGCAGGACCATCCCAGCTCCAGAGGGCCCAGCTGTTAACTGCACAGCAGTTCAACTCCTCCCCCCTCTGTTCAATCCTGCTTCCCTCACTGCCCAGCTAGGGCATTTCCAGTAGAATCCCCACATGTAAAATCTCTGTTTCAAAGACTATTTCCAGAATCTGCCAAATAACACTTAGTAAGCTCATATTATAAGTCAAACACTGTATATGTATATATAATACATAAGTAGTATATCTGTAATATATGATAGATCTTACTGTATATGTACAGGTAGGTGCTATAATCCCATTTTAAATATGCAGAAACTGAGTCTCAGAGAAGTCAAATGACTTGCCCAAGATCATATGGCAAGTAATTTGAGGAGCCAGGATGGGAATCTACGCCTACCAAATACACAACCAATCACTATGTAAACTAGCTCCATTTACTATAAAGTGTCGCTGAATGGATTAAAAGGCAGATTCAGCTACCCAGGGGTTCTGGTGGCAGTCAGGAATGAGTGGAGTGGTGAACCACGGTCATTCATAAAACAGGAATTAATAAAAGGACTTGGGATCCAGGCCCACTGAAAACTAGATACTATGATCAAGGGTTCATATATTTTTAGGCCTTTGGCGAAAAAGCAGTGGCCTAATGGAAACAGAATTCCAGAATGAAACTGCATAGTTATAATCTACTGCATGATTACTAGATCCTAAAAATAATGATTGGCAAATCTTGTCCACCTACAATCAAAATGCTACAATACGTACACAGATGTTTACTATGTAGGAATAGGATGGCACTTTTACAATCTTTTACTCCACTTCCTACAAAAAGCTTCATTAACCAGTATCTAAAAATGTACTAATAAACTTATCAGGAGTACAAAGTCCTTACAATTAATATTTATCTTACTCAACTGCAACCAGTTCAATTTCTTCACCTACAATCATACCATAGCTTCCCCAGCTTTCCCTAACTAGCAGTCTTCTTTTATAGAATAAGCAGCTATTTATACCTACTGACAAACAGTGAACAACTAAGAACTCGTATTACCCTTCCCTGATGGCCATAATGCCCAAGAACTACAAGACATAAAACAATTCTATAAACTCCAAACAAGCACAAACTACAACTACTATTAACTTCATATAATTGGCATGCTTGCAGATATAGATCACAACTGAGTTGTGCAGTGAGAACAAACCCTTTAAAATTTTAAGAGAATTCAGATTTATTACATCCTTAGAATTATTTTATTTGTAATATTCGTAACTGCAAAATCTAACGTCACAGTTAAATTAAAAAAATTGAAATATACTTAGAAATACTATACTAGGGGTGGCTCAGTCAGTTAGGCAGTTAAGCATCTGCCCAGGTCATGATCTTGGGGTCCTGGGATCAAATTCCATGTTGTCAGGCTCCCTGCTCAGTGGGGAGTCTGCTTCTCCCTCTCCCTCTGACCCTCCCCACCCTGCTCATGCTCTCTCTCAAGTAAATAATCTTTTAAAAAACTGGGGTGCCTGGGTGGCCCAGTCGGTTAAGCTTCTGCCTTCAGCTCAGGTCATGATCCCAGAGTCCTGGGATCAAGCCCCGCATCGGGCTCCCTGCTCTGTGGGGAACCTGCTTCTCCCTCTGCCTGCTGCTCTCCTTGCTTGTGCTCTGTCAAATAAATAAATAAAATATTAAAAAAAAAGAAAGATAGGACTTTTGATGCCTTTGATGCTTCTCCCTCTCCCTCTGCTGTTCTCCCTGCTCATTCTCTCTTACTCTCTAATACATAAATAAATCTTTAAAAAAAAAAGAAAAATACTATACTAGTCCAACTGATGTCATTCTAAAATTCAAAAATAATTGGGCCTTATCAGTTGATTCTTGAGAGTTTGCATATCTGTTGCCCTTTCCTTTAAAATTCACCCATGTCACCTCTCCCACCCCAACATTATAAAGCACAGCTTTAAATGGCAAAAAAAAAAAAAAAAAAAAAAAGGCATTTGTAATTTCCTTATCAATTTTGCACACTGTAGGCCTTAGCATCCATGTTCGGTTATCAATTGCAGTGAGAAGTTCTTCAAATTAAGGTGGATCATTCACTGAGACTTCATACCATGTCAGAACCAAATGCAGCATCATAAAATACAGCTCACTGATCAAAGTTTGTACCTTCTCTAACCCTGACTATGGCAATGTTTGGCCCATTTCTTCACCCTTTTCCCCATTCATTTCATAAAACAAGCTCCAAATCAGAAATACACAGCTTCACACAGACATATACAGAACTGTTAAATATACCTGAGCTTGCCATTTCAGAGGAAAGTAATAACAGGGACACCATAACCAGCTTGAAGTTTACAAAGGAGGAGGTATCACCAGCCTAAGAAAAAAAATTTCTTCATGCCACCTTAAAGTGGTCTAATCTTTAAAACATTTTTTTATTTATATTCAATTAATTAGCAGAGAGTGCATTATTAGTTTCAGAGATCAGTGAAAGTAGTCTAATCTTCTGGAGAAAAAGGAAACCGACAACTTGAAGCTTCCATACAGACACACACACACACATAAAAAAAAAGGGTAAGCCAGACCACCACCAGAACTGGAATGCAAGCTCCATGAGGACCAGGACGTCCTCTCTTGATTACCACTGTACCCTTTAATACTTAGCACAGTAGTAGTAACACTGTAAGTGCTTAATATTTTATGAAGGAGCAAATGACAGCTATCATTCATTGATCACTTTTCTTGAGGAACTTTACTAAGCATGTTAGAAATCTAACAAGACTTTAAAACAAGAACTGGGAACTGGGCAAGAAAGTGACACTCCAAGCCTCACAATAACCTTATGAGTGAGCCAATGTAATACATATATGTTATTTTCCCCCCCAATTTTAAAGGCAAGGAAATCAGATCTGAGAAAGACCAACCTTCCTAAGAAGGCAGAGCTCTAAAGGGCCGAGCCACCAAGTCTGTCTTCCTTCCCCTCTGCCACATCAATACCAAAATGAAGTTTAGCGCTTGGAAAACAAAAGAACATGGAGAAGATAGCCTGGCCAAAAACTGTATTATCACACATTCAAAACCAGGATGTCTGTTCCTGGAAAAAAGAAAAACCTTCCTCTTTCAATATTGCAGAGACACAGCCAACGGGGCCTATGGTCCTGTTCTTAACGGGCACACTTCAATCTTCTATGTTCAGAGCACTGTGGGGTTAAGTGCAGGTGCCCGTTTAAAAAGTGATCTGCATAAAGAATGGCTTTAAAAGCTGAAAAGCTACAAGTTAAAAGCCAGATATAAAGATCCTAATCTCCCCTCATTAAATTATACCTCTATTCCCTTCCCTGAAAAACTGCCTGACCAGAGGAATTCAAAGAACTGTCCAAGTAAGAAAAAAGTGTTTGCCTAGCACTCTGTAACGAAAACCATGTCTCTGCAGTGACCACGGCAATCCTGTCACACCTTCGCTATTCCCTAAGTACCCCGACAAAGGTGCACTCAGGCACCACCTAAGATTAGTAGGCTTCCTTTTAAAACTGTGAAACAGAATCGTATAGAGCATGATTTTTTTTTCAACTCCGGTCTGAGAACGGAAGTCAAGTTCAGATTCTCTTCCTTCCTCAAGCGAGCAGGAGAATTAAAGAGCGCGCGCGCGCACAAGCACGCACACACACGCCCTATAGTAAAAATGTCTCGGGGCCTCTTCACCTGTGGCAACTGCGGCGGCGAGCCTGGATTTGCTGGGATTTAAGGCTCTTCCTCACTCGGGAGGAAAGACGAGGGGGTGAGGGGGACACAGGGAAGAATGAACTAGTGTCTAAGTTTCCAACCGGATCATTCTTTTCAACTTGGGCAGCTCTTTCCAACCCCCCCTCCCCCCTTCCCCCACGGCCCGGAGCGCACACACTCGGCCCCGCCAGCACGGGCAGGGCCCGAGGGGAGCACGGCCGCCGCCGAGCACCCCGGCGCCCCTCGGGGTCTGAGGCGCAGCCGCCCCGGGCGCGCGGCCGCGGAGCGGCGCAGACCCCGGGAACGGGCCGCGGATCCGTCGTCGCCGCTAGGCGTGGGGACCTGGAAGGGGCAGCCTCCGCGGGGCGGAGAGGCGGGGTGGGCACTTCCTGACTCTCGCATTGTCCACGCACCGCCCGCGCCGCCCCGGGCCCCGCCACCGCGCCGTCGCCGTCGCCGTCGGGGAGGAAGTTGGCGCTCGCCCCGCCAGCCCCGTCTTACCGTTCTTGGCGTCGCCTGCGGCTGCAGCCCCCGCGGCGGCCGCGGCGTTGGCGGCGCCAGTCCCCGCGCCTCCGGTGCCCGCCGCGCCCCCGGTGCCCGGAGCTCCCGCCGCCGGCGCTCCGCAGCCGGCCGCCGCCGCCAGCCCCCCCCCCGGCTTTTTTTTTTTTTTTTTTTTTTTTTTTTTTTTTTTTTTTTT